>NW_028263385.1:8471048-9071048 GCF_051168715.1 Poecilia mexicana
ACACTTTAAAGTTTGTTGTTTTGTTGGTTTGCAACTAATAATGATCTACAAACATCGTGCTGGTACTTTGGCGTGTGCATTTGGCTCACCATGATGGACAATCAAAAGGAGGAGGACCGTCTTTGCTTGTTTTACTCGCCATCTTGCTTCAGCGCATTACAGCCGAGGTGCATCTTGGGAGAACCGTGTTCTGTGTTGCTGGGAGTTGTAGTTTTATTGTTCTACCCGAAACCGACGCTTCTAAGCCACAACGTTTGAATGGAATAAAATATTATAGAACACAAATATCCCTCATCATACGCAGTGAGAAAATGCAGGTGTTACAACAGCAACTGAGCATGAATATTCGCACAATATAAAAATAAGAAACTGTAAAGGCGGGATATATTTAAAAAATAATACAATGTAGAAAAGACATTACTCTGATAACTATTAACCTACTCAGAAATGTGCAGCTTAGTACCTTAATCGCCACTTTATGCTTTATCTAAGTGTAACAAAGTCAAATCATGTCAAGTTTATAGACTATAGCACATTTCAGCAACAATGCACTTCAAAGTGCTTTACATGATAAAAACATCACAATGAATAAACAACAAAGAAGCATTACTTTACAGTGGCAAAATAAAGAAAAGTAATAAACAGAGTAGAATTGTCCCAGTTATTAATCAAACACAGCTCTAAACAAATGGGATTTTATCTTTGATCTAAAGGAACTCAGTGTTTCAGCAGATTGGCAGATTTCTGGAAGTTTCTTCCAGATTAGTGCAGCATAATGAAGCCATGTAATTTCAAGGTTAGAACATATCAAATAAAGTATTAAAATATTATTGTTCGCATGCAATCTGTTGATATTTGTATTCTCTAAGAAAAACATTAAAAACGTGAAAAACAGTTGAAGCAGGGCAGTTGATTTTTTTTATTTTTTTATTTCACATTACACCTCAAAGACTTTAAATGTGTTTTTTTTTCCTAGGAAATGAACCTACTCAAAAAAGTACAATTGATAAGGAAGAGGAAAATGAAAGTTCAGCATTTCCGGTTCCATGCTCCACCTTTTACTGCAATTACAGGTGCATATTTTTTGCAATAAGCCTCTTAAAAGTTTGTACATGTGGAGATAGATAAATATGGCTTTTATTCACAACTCCTATATTTTACTGATGATCTGATTCATGCCCCACTTCCCCAAACATGGATTTTAAAAATCTGATCTTATTTTGAGCATCTGCAAAAATTGGTTTTCAAGTCTCCTCCAAGAGTTCGAATCCCACTTGGGCTGAAATGCTTTGCAGTATGCTTTGATCTAAACAGAACAGGACAAAAACATGCTAAATTGTTTCTGAGTGGGAAAAAACAGGTGTTAGGAGATTTACATCTCCTATGTTTTACTGATGATCTGATTCACGCCCCACTCCCCCAAACATGTATCTTAAAAATCTGATCTTATTTTGTTGCTGGAAACACTTTTCACATTAGACAAAAGTAAAACAGAGATAATTTCCCTCCAAACAAATAAAGGAAAGGGAATAAGTGTCACAGAAAATCAGAGTATTAGATATGTCTTTTCTTGATTGAACTCGGTACTAGATCACACCTTGACCTCCTTTTGCTTTTCATAACATATTACTGATCTCAACTGCAAAGTTATCAATAACAAAAAAAAAGATCATATTCTAAAAAGAAGCACTAGAGGTCTCCAACTCCTCATTCCAAACTTCTCAGCATGAAAGTGGCACCGTAAAAAAAAAGATTTTGTAACATTGGTTTGAAAACCTGAGCACCACAAGTTTCTCGCAATATTATATTTGCTGCAAGGACGTAGCACCTTTTGTTTGATGGTGATGGGGGAGGGGGATCAAACCAGCAGATCAGGCTGTTGTTTGAGGTTTTTTCTGCCTCATTTCAAAACTGTGGGTTTACACTCTAGGCCTTTCAGAGAGACAGGAGAATGCTTTCTGCATTGTAGTGTCTCATTGCAGCATAGGGAAGTGGGGCTGCTTACTTTTCCTTGCATGTGTCAGTCTGCCTTAAATTTCCCAGCATAAGGATGTGTCATATGGCTTTAATATTTTTGGAAAATGCTGATGCTTTATTAATTTAAATTGGTGATTATTTTTTCTCTGGCTCGTGTTTTAAGTTACAACCTCTGTTTTTAACATTTTATTTTCAGCACTTTCCATCAGGCTGAGCAAGATTTATTTATTTATTTATTTTGCTTATGGGTAGTTATTCAAGCAGACATAATATAATGTAAAAGCTTTGTGTTTTGACAAAATAACAAATTCAGCTACTGGATATTTTGTCAGTCACAGAAATAGATTGTATTCTTTCAATTTAAGCATATTTCCTTCAAAAATGTCCCTCTTTTTCTTGTTTCAGTTAGTATTCAAAGTAATGGAGCCCCAAAAGTGAAATTAATGAATGAGTAAATTATGAATTAAAAGTGAAATGTTAAAAGCCAGTTTTTCCCACGTTTACAATAAAACAGTGCCCAAGTAATAGCACGTAGACTCCTTCAGTAAATGAAAAAAAAAAACCTTGTGCAAAAGCTTAGCTCCTGTAACTTCCTCATTCACTTCTGTGGTTTTGAGCTGTGAGTGCAACTCCTCTTTTTGCTGCACTCGTCATTTGCCGCCTGCCTTCATTTCTTATTTGCAGCTCAGTGAGCAGCAATGGCAGGCAACATTGCTTTGCCGCTTCAAGAATTCATCGCCTCACTGGACAACACCAGTTTGCCAAAAATTTTGCAAGTTTGTTCTGGAGTGTATTTCCAAGGTAAGCAATTCCTTTTTTTTTATTGGTGGGAAATTCAAGTCTGACATTGTCCGAGTACAAGGATTAAACAATCAGAAATTATCACATGAGATTAGACTGGATTTAATTGTGTCTGGCTGTCTAAATAAGTGTAAGTCTTTTGCAAACCTTTATGTGAGTATGTTTTCCTCAGTTACTTATGGATCATTGGTTACTGTTTCCAAATACGACAGTCAAGAATTTGTTGCGGATTTAAATTCATGTTCCTCGAGTTTCAAGAGGGGGAAAAAAGAGTCACAAACAATTATAAAATACAGGATCTTTCCTGACTAAATCTATCTTTTGTCCTTTTCTTGTCTTATTTTTTGTTATCAGGTTCGATATATGAAATTTCTGGAAGTGAAGTGTGCTTTTCTACTGGGGATCTCATAAAGGTCATTGGTATTGAACTGCAATCTGTTTCCTGTGAAGATGTCACTAACAATGAGAAGTTTGAGTTGCCAGTCACTCACACAGGTTGGCTGGAAATACACAATTTGAATAAAATGTATACGTTTTTTAAAAAAAAATCTATTTGCTGTTCACTAACATACTTCAGTTTTTTCTAGGATTGTTCAAAGTGGTCCCCGAGCAGATGCCGTACACGTCAGTCGAGGAGATGTTGAGTCTGAGGCCCGTGGGCCTGGATGATTCCCTTCCTTTTACCTTCGTCAGCCACTCCAAGGTGACCTTCGGCAGTCTCACGCTGGGGGCTGGCAAAGCCCTGACCGTGCTCTCAATCGAGAAGCGTGAAGGTGAAGAGGATATGGTGCGTTGCCATGTAAAAGGCCAAACGGAGGCCTCAGCCGAGGTGTGCATTCCTCTGTCTTCTCGAGGGGAATTTTCTGAATGCGAGAGTGAGGAATCCTACACCCTGAAGGAGATCATGGCTTCTCCTTGCCTGCGCAGTCGAAGATTTCGCTTTGTTAAGACCACCAAGTGTGAGCGGATTCTTGTCCTGAGTCCAGTCTATCAAGTCCAGGCCATCATGAACAGTGAGTATAACCTTCTCTGTACTGAATATTTGCTTTAAAATAACATACATTTCAGTGTTTTGACAATAATTAATATGTTTTCAGTTGTTTTTAGTGTTGTTTTATGTATTTCAAGTTAGGCACAAAGAAAAAAAAAAGGTTGTTTCAAAATGAACACAATTTGCTCTATCATAACAAAATATATTCTTGTTCTGGAGCGTAGAAACAAAAGTTTGATTTGAATGGATGTACTTTTCACATATTAGTGTTGAGATTCGTCTGGAAAGAATAGGAAAAAGAAAAATAACAGCAGCTGTCTCTATCAAAGCAGAGCTAGGGTCATACCAGGGTGCCATTCTTGCTAGAACTGCCACCCCAATAATTGTGGGTGGCACTGTATATCCATATTTGTTTGTTTTTATTATATGACCATCATTGCCATTTTGCAGCTCACTTGTGCTTCAAAGAGATCAATATCAACGAATCTTTAAAAAAACATGATCATGCATTCCTTAATCCTCTTATAACTTGTGAAATTAGTAAGAAATGCGTTATAGGAGCTTTGAGTACAATGAAGTGTGGAAAGGCACTTGTTTGGATTACATACATAAAAATGTATAGATATGTATAGATATGTCCAGAAGGGAATGCAGGGGAGTTTTTGACCAGCTTGTTTATCAGAATCCTGGAGAGTGAGAAGATGATGGATGATGGGAGGAGGAGTGTGTTGGTACAGATGTTCAAGAAAAAGGGGGATGGTTTCATGCGCAGAAAATATCCCACAGATACAGTTTTTGCTCTGTGTCTTTGTGAACCTATAGAGAAAGCACGAGAGGGTACTCAGAGAGGAACGGTGATATGGTATGAGGAAGTCAGGGACGGCAGAAAAATGTCTAGAATAACATAGGACATGTGCGAAGAGAGTGACCCGGTGGTGAGGCATGCGTCAGAGTCACTGATGGGCTTCAGGTAGGTGCGGGGTTGCATCAAGGATCAGCTTTCCTCTTGTTTGCAGTGGTGATGAATAAGTTGATAGGTGAGGTCAGACAGGAAGCTCTGTGGACCATGATGGTTGAAGGTGACGTCATGATTCTGGTAAAAGTAGAGAGCAAATTAAGAACAACAAGAGAAATGCAGGTTTGCTGAGAGAGAAGAGGAAGAAAAGTCGGTAAGATCAAGACAGAAGAATATTTGTGTGTGAATAATGGCTTGGAAGGTGAAGAAGCTGGAAGGAGCAAAAGTAGTGAAAGTGGATGAGTTCACATAGCTGGGGTCATTTATCGAAAACAGCTGACCGTGAAAAACAGCAGGAAAAAAGAGATTGCAGACAGGGTGGATTGGATGGAGGTGAGTGTCAGGACAGGAGTGACGTACATGACAATGAGATAGCCTGAAAGAGGAAAAGGAAATACTGCAGCACAGGAGTGTAAGCTGCTGTAATATATGGTTTGTAGACAGAAGCACTGTTTAAATTTCAGGACGCTGAGCTGGAGGTGACAGAGTTGAAAATGTTCTCACTGTCAGACTGCAACCCTCCATTGCAATCATTCTACAATTTTCTACCCTCCTAGGTTACAGCTGAAACCAGATATTTACATTGTTTAGACATCTGGCAGTTGTACTGATTTATGAACCAGGCATCTGAATTCTCTTGACATACTGGTTGATTTGTGCTGATTTTCCCATAACATTATAAAAGGAAGTGATGTGTCCTGCAATTAACTCAGATGTTCTGAATGAGAGTCTTCCAAAAACATTGAGCTGTTTGATATTATGATATAAGATTGCTGACATTAACACTGGCATGTTAATGTCAGTGTATGTAAAACATTCCTTTCAATCCTTAAGATGTTAAGGGCAGTAAATGGAAATATTCAATTAACAGTGCTGCTATTTTTGCATCACAAAATGTTAGTTTAAATACTGAAAAAGAAAGGAGGTGTTTTATGATTCACGTCATGAATTGTCTGCCTCTTCATTGTATTTTCTCTCATTTGCACAGTGAGGAAGAACGTACTAAGGTTTCCGTCCAGCCTGGAGGTGGATGTGGTCGATGTCACTGATGTGTGTAAAGATGCAAACTTTGTGACACCTCTAAACCTGACAGAGGTCCTGTCTCAGCCAGACAAATCATTTCCTGTGGTGGCAGAGATATTAGAGGAGCCAGAGAGCCGCTCTTTCTTCAAGTGCGCGTGGCTGCCAAGGCTGGTCAAGAGCACCAACCTGATTTTGCACAAGAAAGGAACTACGCCCATGGTCCTGTTGTCCAGCTTGAAGGGCCGGAAGACTCAGCAGTACTTCCTTGTGTCCCAGCAGTACGGTGGACGGTTTCGGAGGAGGCCAAGAGAGTTCAACTCGGTGTACGAGGTGTATGTTGCTTCAACGCAGACACACAGCCTGACGGTGAGCGTGACGAGGAACTGTGAGGAAGTCGAGGAGGAGGGTCTGCCAGGCCTCAGCGTTGGGGAGAGGCTACAGATTGTGGACTGCACTAGAATGGAGTTGCCTTCTGAAAACAATAAAGGGGAGAAGCAGTCTGTCGAGGCTCTTTTGTGTCATCGTCTCCAAGAGCCAGACGACGAGGAGGACGACGAAGAGGATGAGGATGAAGAGAAGGATAAACAGGAGGAGGCAAAAGAGGAGGTCTTACTGCCTCTCTACATGCAGGGTCACTTTGTAGAGGTTCTTGGTGAAAACAAAAAGTATAAACTCTGTGATTTGGGTAAGGAGTTCAGTTTGCCACTGGATGTCAAAGTGGTGAGTCGAGACACTGACCTAGAGACTGATCCACTAGTTGGGTTTCCTTGTCTGAGGATAGAGGGAGCAATGCTGGAGCCAAGCATTCAGGCAAGCTTTACAGACAAACCCGACCACTGTTTCCATCTCCTCCCACAGTGGCTCTCTTTGTCCGTCTCTTTTACCAAAGATGCTCTTCCTTGGCCTCGGGACCAATTCCCCAAGTGTTTCACGGAAAAGGTTAGTGAGATGACAGACACATTCTTTTATGAATTTCGCAAAAAGGGTAACTCGGACGAGGCTCCTCCACCTCGACCGCCAAAACGAGACATGTCATCATCAAACTTAGTCACAAAAAAATCTAAATCCACAAAGAAATCCTCCAAGCCAAAGAAAAACAAAGACAAAAGTGTACTGACGGAGAAGCTCAATGACTTGACGTTGAATCACAAAAAACGGCCCCCGGCTCCACTGCCTCCAGTGAGTACACCCCCGTTTTCGTATTTCTCTTTAAAGCTCAGTGCAACGTTTTGTCTTTAGAAGCTTCAACTTGTTTTTGTCTTCTTTTTTGTTGCGGTCACAGTCATTTTCTGTAATAACCAAAAGATTTCTGACTTCCTCTTCTAATGCAGGATGAACCTCCTCCACTTGTACCGCGAAAGTGCTCAGCCGCAGATATCACAAGCAAGGCCAAGCCAAACACTTACGTAAAGATAAACCAACCATTAAAAAGGGGTAAGAATTTTCTTCTTATATTTGAGATATTTTCCAGGTTAAAATTTTAACATATTTTCTCTAAATTTATCTGTGAAGTCAAAGAGAATTTAAAAATGTCGGTTTCATAACAAATCATGGTAACAAAAGAGTGCAAACCCCTAAATTAATACTTAGTTGAAGAAACATTTAGTTGCTGCTGTTAGTCTTTTGTTTTTGGAGACTACTACCTTCTATTACCTTCCAACAATCTGACTTGACAATATGTGATCACTCAACATGATAAAAGTTCTCCATATTTCTCAGACTGTGAGGAAAACTGTTGTCAGAAGCTCTCTTCAGAAGACCCACTTGAAAAGTTGTTTGAATCAAATCTGAATTTTAAAACATCAATCGTCCTGTCAAAACTATCAGTTACATCTGGAAAAGTAACCTTTCATGATCGTTTCACAGCATTGTTTCCACATAAAAACCATAAAATACAAAATGTTTTTTTTTACTTTGTTTGTTTGCCAACAGTTCCATGTTGGATCCTTCACACCAAGTCACACACACTCTTGCAAGGCTATGGGACATTTTAACTGTTCTGTCAACCATAACCCTTTATCTACATATTTATTGTTGCACATAAAACATAACCAGTACCTCCCAGAAGATGCTGCAGCTTATTCTGACTAGTTTCAGTCTCTTCTTTTCCTCAGTTTTGGAGAGATGAACAGTTTTTGTAACGGTGACTGCCTTCTCTTTGAATATATAATGTAGTGGACATTAAACTAACCTTCTCCTAATTCCGTTCGATAAGATAGTTTGCAGATAAATTAAAAAATTATTTTACGGTATACACATTTACAAAAACAAACCCGACAGACACGTAAGAGCCTCTACCATCTTGTCAGAAGTTCAGAAAAAACATTCGGCTTGATTATTCAAAGCTATTCAGATAAACAGAATTTGTTTAGTTTTCTTTGAGCACACGTTGTAGAAAAAGCAACATTTCACAATAAGATGGTTGGAGATGAAAAGGGATATAGTGAAATATTCTCTTTGATTAAAATATCTATTTTTTTCTTTCCCAGACCAACTGTGTGATGTGGCTGCAGACGTGGAAAGTGACCATGACTACGAAACCGTGGATGAGACTTTGGTGGCTGTGGTTAAGACAGCTCAAGAAAACGTGATGTTCTATTAAAAAGAAAGTCCTATCTTGCAAACATTCCTCTGAGCTGGATCTGATGTAGACAGGGACTAAATTAGAAGAGTTGAGCCCTCGGCATCGTTCATGAACTTTCAGACGATGCGATCATATCCTTCAGTCTTTTATTATTAGTACAGAGTAACAGTGTAATATTACAGTCTTGAGAAAGTACCTGTGCTGTACTTGCGTTTCTCATATGTTCAGCAAGACTCCTCCCTGAATTACCTCTTTATTCCGCCAATGAAAAACTTTATACCAGTACGATCCTATTTCACAGCAGACTCGTTTGGAGTGAGGCTCAAACTTTTCCTCTAACCACTGATAGCTGAAGAGTCACTCTGCTTATCTCTTCATTATTTGCACCTGTTACAGGGTGATATATATTAGGCAACAAGGTCAATTTTGAATGTCACATCGATGTGCTATCAGCAGTGCTGAGTGTAAGAATCCAAGAAAGTTTAAGAGTGCTACATTTTGGCTGCGTCTGAGTAACTCCAAAAATGCAGCTTTTATTGGTTATCCCCAGTCTTTGGTGGTAATTATTTATCAAAAGTGGGTCAGTGAGGAACAAGCACCATGTTTCATTGCTTCATGGGGAAGATAAGGCACGGACCAGTGGTTTGAGTCAACAGACAAGCTACTATAATTTAAACTGCTGCAGACGACATCACTGCTGGTTCTGACATCATGCATGCCACCCACAGGGAAGCTGCTATGAGACCAGCAGCAACACTTACCAAAGCATTGTTACAAATAATACTTGCCTGATTGCTTTGGTGTCTTTAAGCGGATAGCACACCCAGCCACATGGTGAGGAAAGTTCTTCAAACCATGTGGGGAGCACAGCAAGTTTTAGAAAACGTGGGATTTGCGGGGAAATCAAGTCCAGTTAATGGATACCTTCAGAAGTCCAGGGGTATAGGATCATAATGTGTATTTATCACTCAATAGATAGTCAGATAAATCTCCATCTAAATTAGGAAATTGTCAAAGCAAAGCAAATGCCCCTCACTGTTGCTTTTGATGGGGCAATAGTGATGAATGGGCAATTTTCTCTGAGGTCTTAATTACTTCAAAATCTTGTAGGGTTTTGCGCTGTCGTGCCAAATTCATGCAGTTGCTCTTTGAAATTACTGGCCATTTCTGCTTTGCCACTCTGATGGCTAAAGTGTGGAGCTGTACCCTCCTGTCAAAAATGATTAGCTTCATCATTGTTAAAGGGAAAGAGGCTGTTGCTTCGAAACACTTCTGTATTCTCTTATCAGTTGCCAGTCACTTCACTTACTAAATAGTTCTTAGTGATCTTGTGTATATTTGCATGACAGCAGTTATTAGTTAACATTATTCAGAGACAGTGTGTCTGAACAGTGTTGCCTCCGTGTCTTGAGGCAACGTGTCTTGCGTTGCCTCAAGACATGGAGTCTTGCTGTTAAGGTCTGCAGCTGCTAAAACCTACAGCTGTACAGTAGTTATCTACACTTCTCAAACTGATGTACAGATACTCAGTGGTATCAGTGGTTTTACTTGCAGACATTTCAGTGCTACTTAAGACATACAGGTATTGAATATTTATTGTTTTGAAAAACTAACGGTATCTCATAGCTTTGTCACATTGCAACCCCAAAACACGTGACTTCCCAATAAAAAAAGAGTAACTAATGTTAGAGCTTGAGAAAAAGGAAACAGATAATAATCTGAAAAGCGTGGCATGCGTTTGTATTTAGTCAGAATTAATATTTTTACAGATTCACTTTCCCCAACATTTACAGCTGCAAATCTTTTGCAGTATTCTCAACCAGCTTGGCACATCTAGAGACTGACATTTATGCCTATTCCAGTCCGTCAGCTCGGATGGGACCGTTTTTGAGTTTTGCAGCAGATCCTCAATTGGATCTACTGTAGGTCTCGATCAAGGATTAGTTTGGGCCTGTCAATGCAAAAAGTAGGACATAGATTTCACACTTCTGCAAGGCCTGGAAATAAATATGAACAGAAAAAGCCACTGTCAGCTGAACTGTGGTAAAAATATAATAGGCACAAGCAGCGAAAAAAGCGAACTGCTTAAGTACATAATTCTTTGCTTCAGTCACAACTACTTAAAAAGCAGTTATTGTGCAAGACATTTTAAGAAACTCTATAAGAAGCTGAAGTGAAGCAGTGAGTTCTGCTGGCTGTGTTGTGCTGTGTTCAGTGGCCAGGCCAACTGCTATGAAAAATACAAGGCAATAAAAATGGTTCTTTGAATGTTTTGAATGAAATTGTAGCAAGATATTCTTTAATAAAAGTTGCAGTGTTAGAAAGGAGTAAATTGTTGAGATGAAGACAGCCAGAAGCGCAGATATTATGTACGTTCTAAGCGCGCAGCAGCCATACTGGACTTTGAAGTCTAGGTTGTTGTGAAATCACCAACTGTACAAACCGTGGTTCAGACTTCAGAGGACAATTTACTTTTACAGCCTGAAACATGGAAATACTGGCGTTTCAGTATATAGAAAATTCACAGTTAAACCACATCCTGCAAACATGCAGCCCCTGTTTCATGGAACAGACGATGTCTAAGCAAAGGGACATTGTGCTTGAAAAGTTGCTTCAGACGTTATTGATGTCAAAACATCAATAAGAACAAGCTGACCGAAACCAAGCTTCAATGTCTTTGTTTTGGCTATATTTGGATATGAAGCGTATTTCGACATTATTTTCAACATGATTTTCTGCGCTGAACAGACATAGGCATTTTCATAGAATTCATACTAGAATTATAGTTGCTTCTCTATTATAGTTTTAAGATGTCTCAAAGGTTAGTGGTACTTGGAATACTCAGTTTTTATGAAGAATGTTTTTTCTTCGAAAGAGAAAAAAAATAAAAAGAGCAGAACTTCCTAGATTTGGGTGTGGTGCTTATTTAAAAGAAAAAAACTTGTAGCTTGCCTTTTGAGTCCAAGAGTCTCCTGTGATTACTACGCTGAAACTCAAACTAATACTATCCTCGTGTTTCAAAAAACTTTTAGGGGATCTTTTTTCCTGTGTGGTGTATATGTCGGGAGGACTTTTGTATTTACTTGTACAGTTCCTGTATTTATAGTGCAATACTAAGCAATTATCTATTGTATATAGGGCGTTTTTTGCGTAGCACCTGCAAAACGTAAAAGACAATTATACGACGAAGGTAATAGCTTCCTCTTTTAAAAATGCAAACTGCTATGACTCATTGGAGTAGGTAAGGGTTGTACTTGCCTGAAAAGGCATTTTTTTGTGTATGTCATTGTGCTCTTGTGGCAATGCAAACTAAACAGAAAGTAGTCGACGGGAGCCAAACTAAACCACTTCAGAAAGTTCAACTCTTCCGCCAACCACAAGCATCTATAAAGACAACATGTTAAAACTCTGCACTTGGTTTTGATTAAATATTTTTAAGCTGTAAAGAAAAGTGTCAGTGAGTGCACTGGGCTCCATATGGCTTTTGGAAACTGTTCAAATGTGCTTCGCGACAACTTCTGTGTGATCCTGAGATACAAATTCATGTTGTGGTTCAGGCTGAAGTAGAGAATCTACTTTAAAGCCGTCATTTAAAATGTAATAAATTTGCACAAAACAAAAACTGTGTCATGAAACGCATCAAGTTGAACAGTCAATGCAATAAAATGGTGAAAAGTATATGTGTGCCTTCTCTTTCATTTTTAAAATGTCAAGAAGTAATAAACATATTCAAGAAAGCAGTCTTTTGGTAGAATCTTTTATTTTATCAAACGTGAATTTTACATGTTAAAGTACATATGTTGCAAATTATTAAAAGTAAAAATTGTTTTACAGGAGGCAGTACTTCAGAACATATAAAAAAAGAAACATATATGGATTCTTTTTCTGACTTGCACAGAGGCAGAAGTGAGCTCAGGGAAAACAGGATGTGAAATCGAAAGTTTCCTCAAACCCCATTTTCTTCAAACATTGGCCAGAGTACCTCAAAATAAATGACGGCAAAGTTTCACTTAGTTATTTGTTGGTAAAGGCATCAGGCGCTTGCAGTTTTTAGCTCTTTACTAATCAAGCCAACAGCTTAAATTCAAATATTTAACTCCGCAAGTGCTGCTGAAGTGGGTTAGTCGTCGTTGTCTGTTGATTTGTAGTGATCCTCGTCTATGGTTGAAAAGATGTGGCCTTCGTTGCTCAGGAATTCCACTGCTTGCCTATTAGATCAAAGAGACATTTGAACTCACCACCAATGGAAAAAAAAACATTTTTAGGTAGTAGCTTTTAACCTAATTCAAAAGGAAGAAAGATGATAAAAGTTAACTGTTTAAAATACAAAAATATCATATTTTTGAGCTTTTTTAGTGAAAAAAAAAAATAATAAACTTTTCAGAATTTGAACCTAAACATTTATGAAACTGTAACCTTTCAGAAAGTCGCTTTAAATGTTTCTTTCAAATAAACCGAAGGTCAAATTAAGATCCTGAACTCATTTATTTAGCATTACATTTAGAAAAAAAAGCAACATAAAAGTCGGTTTACTTTGCTAGGAAGTACCAAGAAAACTAGACATTTCCTCAAAAGGTGTTTTTCTTACCATCTCAGTTTTGTGACATTGAAAAAGAAGAAAAGAAAAAAAAAAGACAAATCTGTCCAATGATGACTAAAATGAAATATTCAAGTTATCTAGCTTGGTTGTTCTCAATAGAAAAATCACATTGCTTCATTTAAGCAAAATGCATCTTACTTGATCACTGCAAGGCCGATGCCGCTGAGCCTTTGCTTCAGATCCTGAATGCTAATACCCTGAGGGTCCGGACAGCCTTTTATCAAACTCAGCACCTTGTCAGAGGGGGGGGAAAAAGAACATTTATTTATTAACCAAGCTTTAAAAAAGAAATAAGAGATAAAAGCAACATGGAAGCTTATTAGGTTGAAATGATTGGAAACACTTTGTTCCTTATTTAGACTGACCTGGTTCTGATTTGCACTTAACCCATTAATGACCATTAGTGGGTTCTCATTGGTGCCTGTGTAGCTCCCTGCGTTCATCCCCGGCCCTTGATGGAGCATTGGCATGCTGTTTACAGCCATTCCTCCACCAATACCTGGCTGTTGGAGGAAAAACAGAAGTGATACAGATGGGCTTTTTCCCTTAATCTGCAGCAAGTCCTAAAATGCAATTATCCATTTATATGAGAGAGAGTTGAGGGCAATTATATTCCTTAACAGTGTGTTTATTGCTAAAATCCTGTGGGAGAAATTCTACAAAGTGTTCTTCTATGTATCAAAATTGATGTTAGAACAAGTCAAGCTAGAGAGCATCTGTGTGTCTTGCCAAGATTCTTAAAAGTTTTAGCTCTGGCCTTTGACTGGGTCATTCCAACATCCTGTATGAATTACAGTTTGATCTTATCTGCTCCATTTTAACTCCGTCTACTTAGGGTTGTTTTTCTGTAGGAAGATGAACGTCGCCCACCCAAGGTGTTTCGACTGGTATTCCTGCAGGGTTACGGTTCATTAGTTTCCATCTGTGTTCTCCGCAACTCAAATTAGCTTTTCTGTACTTGCTGGGAAAAAAATACCCACCGCAAAATGATGTCATCACCACCTCATAGGACTTGAGAGTGTTTAAAGTGACCTTGTGTTTGTGGGCAACTGAAATCCTTGCTTCTGGTTTTAGCTTCACGGTAGCTGAGGGTCCTTGAACCCCCTCCACAGTTACCTCCGCTATATTGAATGTTTCTCTGAATCATGCTCTCTCAACCATTCAGTTCTGGTGGAAAAATATCTAAAGAACATCAGTGGCTTTCAAAGAACATCTGTATTAATACAGAGATTAAAATGGTAGCATTTAATTTGATTTAGGAGTGTCAGAGTAAATAGGGATGAATAATAAAGCATGCTATACCGTAAGAAAAAAAAATGTGAAGAGTGCATCTTTTTTTCTTCCACTTCACAATTACTTGCTACTTTCAGTTGGTCTGCCACATAGTTCTAATGAAATGTACGCACAGCAGTTAAAACTAGGGCTGAAACGATTCCTCGAATGATTCGAGTACCTCGATTACTAAAATTCCTCGAGGAAAATTTACCTGCCTCGAAGCTTCGTTAATTTATGTTTTATTAGTTAGCGCACCGTGTTCCGGCTGGGACTTCATTTGCGTTGCGCGGAGCTCTCACTTCCGCCTCTGAGTTGTTGACAAAAGCTAAGTCTCAGCGGCATAAAGTCCAATCTTCAAGATTGGCCCGGGGATTTTATTGATTGATGATAATGCCCGACTTTTTATCGTTTTTGGGGAACCAATAAGCATCCTTAAAATGACTGGGGGATGCCTGGAGTACGGCAGCATTTCTCCTCCGGGGCTGCTGGTTGAAAGTGAACGGCGGGAAGAGCGCTGAGGTGAGCGGATAGCCTGAACAGGGCGGGCGGCTGAGTAGCTGATGCTTACCGTGTAAATGTAGCTTTACCGACGAACCGCACAATAAATTTCATATCCCGGTCTGAAGAAACGGGTGGCGGAGCGCATCGTACATGGCTGGTAGATGAGTTTCTGAGTGTGACCAGTGAAGGTGTCGTAAATATCCCGTATTGCTTCCCCCGTGTTCGTCCCCCGGTCTAACGGTTCGTCAGTCCGCTGGTCTATTTCCTCCCCTCCACCCCATCTTACGTTCGTTCATTCGCCCTCTCCTCCCACTCCAGGCGGCATTTCCCGTATTTTCAAACCCAAAGCGTGACAGGTTAGGTGGCAAGGTGAGTTTAATTAATCTATTAAACTCACTGAAGATGAATACATAAATTAAAAGCTGGATTGTAGACATTTTTTATAAGCATATTTGTGAGCCTGCCTCTTTGTTATTAAATTCAATATAATTTCAGATTTTTCTATAACTTTTCTTCTGGTTAACTTAGAAAGTGAGCTATTATTGTTACAGGTTAGTTTTCTAAACTACAAAAAAGCAACTGTTAGGGATGCTCAAATATGAAAAATTGGACTGATATTGATATCTGATAGTAACACCGGTATTATGCCAGATTTACCAATATTTCATTTTATAATTTTTTTTATCCGATTACTCGATTAATCGTAAGAATAATCGATAGATTACTCGATTACTAAAATATTCGTTTACAACAGCCCTAGTTAAAACGTCACAAACCATGAAGTTTGAGGGATCTGAAAACCTTTGCAAGTCACTGCTATACCCATGTTGGACTTGACAGTCATATGCACTTAGTAACTCAAACACAATGCATCTTAGTTCCTGTGTTAAAATTCAGGCTGCTGTTCTCTGAATTGCGACCGACGCAGAAGCTAAACCACAGTCACTCGGCTTTTAACGAACATCTTTAGTTTCTAAAAGTGAGATTCTGCTTGAGTACACCTCATAAAACAACCAACTGATCGCATGATGGTCTACTGGGTTTCTCAGTATTTACTTAAATGAGGAAATCAAACAAAGCTGTGACACATATGAACTGAATCGTACTTCCTTATTCACACGTTTTAGTAATAGATAACTGACTCAGTCAGGATAAGCAGTCAGTGTCTCACCACGGTTTGAGGTTTGCCGAGTGCCATGTGCGCATGGACAACCTCCAGAATGTGCGATGTAATTTCATTCATGTCCTCCAGGGGCCTGACGCTGAATGCCACAACAGATCTGTGGTTCTAGAGGATGTATTAAAAACAAAACAAAACAAAAAGAAAAAAAAACACCTTTAGTTTGGATCAATTCACATCGTTATAAAACAAACAACAGCAGCAGCTTCCTCATATAAAATTGACATGACAAAGACTTCTTCTATATTTAAATAAACTTCTGGCTATTGTGGCAGATAAAACCTCTTATCTGGCCCTACAGGGTTACATTTTTAAGGTCAAACTTGTTTACCTGAAAGGACCGCAGATTTCCTGACACTTTCACATAGGTTCCTGGGGGCAACACTGTGCTGTCCACACTCGGGTCCTAGATATATATATATAAAAAGCATAAATAAAACTGAGGAAAACAGGGTTTCCTGTAGGAATGTAAGACATAATCTATTTAAATATATTCAATGCAAAAAAAATATATATTCAAAGATACTCATTTGACCAAATTGCTGCACTTCTTTCTGCTGCAGAAGTGCAATGACAGAGACACTCAGGCCCTCCCCTCCCTCCAGCCACCCGTCTGATCAAAGCAATGAATTTGTGCTGAACATTTTGACTTCTGCCAACATGAGTTATTCAGAAAAACAGACAAAAAATACACATGCAACCTGCTTAGTGGACGAGCCTAACAAAAGAGCTATTTGTAAGCATCTTCCCTATGAGGCAGGAAGACAGACAGATGCTAGCTGTGCTAACGCTAAACTCTGATGTTTGAGAGCAATTTATAAAGTTCAGTAAAGCTCCTCTATCTGCAACAGTGATGCACAAACCTCCTTGACGACAAGTTAATGCTATTTGGTTAAATATTAGCTTTACTGACACAGAAAACTCAAAGATAGAGATTCACTGGTGGCCGGTTATGGTGATGCCAAAGCCGGCCATGGCTTAAGCAGTACAGGCACATGCTCAGGGTGCCAGCAGTCCAGGGGCGCCATAAAAAGAGCCAAGAGAAAAAAGTATGTTTGCCTATTCTTTTTAAAACATATGGGTAGAATTATTATTTCCTAATATTAAAGTTTTACAGTGGTTAGTTTGTTTGATTGCTTAATTCTTTGTTGTTACGACTACATTTTTTCTAAATGTTTTAATTGGTCAGCTCATGTCTGCCCAGACAATTTGATGTTGTTAGCCAAGTTTCTTATCACAACTTATAAATGTGTGTACATAGTGCTAAATGTGACATCACAGACAGTTTTTCTTTCTTGTTTCTATATAGCTGCAAACTCACGCTCCACATTTTCAAGAAGTTAACCCTCAAACAAAAACAGCGGCACTTATGGCCAAAGTGACACATTTTGTTTGAAAACGGAAGGAACTGTACCCAATAATTAAAATATGAAACTAAAATCAAGCAACACAACTAGCAACCAAGTGTATGAACTCTTCCAAGCAATCATTACCTTATGGACAAAACAGAGCACACGTTGCACCAATGGCTGACATTGTAGCCCAATGCATTGCTTTCACGCCAGTGCCATTTATTTTTCTACATAGTGTTTTTGTTGCCTAAATGTACATGGACCCATTAGCTTCACAAGAGGAAAAGCAGCTGATAATAAGCTCGCAAATGAGCCCAAACCTCACATTTTGATTGGTGGTGATGAGGCTATGAAAGCTTGGATGAACAAGACTTTGAGTCCACAGTAAGAAGTTAGACGGCTGCTTCTGACTTCAGCATCTCTTCTGAGTAAAAGTTTATAACTTTCAACATTTTCAAGTGTACTATAATGCAGAGCGTTGATCATAAAAGTCATATGAGGACACAAGTGTATCTTTATTGTATTTATACGAGATAAATTCAATATCTACAACATTCAAAACACAATACAAAATATGCAAATGTGAATAAATAAATAAAAATCTGCTCCAGGGCGGTACATTGTCTCTTCATTATTTTCACTAACAATGAACGGTCATGCTGATGATGAGCAAATATAAACTTCTCAACAAACGTCAACCACGTACCTCTGTGTCTACCCACTGCTTCACGTCCATAGGAGCGCCAGTCATGTCGTCCACCTTGTACTGGATGTTGGTCATAGATTTGTCTGTACTTCTAATGATGCCCACAATTGTGACCTAGAACAAACATACAAAAAAAAAAATCATAAAAACAAAAAAATAAAGTAAACATAAAGACTCATATTTATAAATAAACATATTTATGCGTCTGTGTGTTATGTACTGTTGACTAAAGGACAGAAATAAAAATATTTGTTTCAAAAATATTAGAATTTCTTGTTCTTCACAGGACCAAGTGGATGTCTGAGACTGTAGTTTATCTACATTGATCAATAAAACAGACAATTATGCTATTAGGCAGCAACCACCTGTGCTTGGTTGCTAAAGAAGCTTTTCTAGAGTTTTCAGGTTCTTTACATCATCAATAAAAATTAACTGATAAAATTTTTGATGGACAATAATGACATCCTTTATGTTTGTTTGTTTTTTACGTCTAACCTGCTAATTCCAACCTTGAATGGCAAGGACCAAACCATGCAAAAGAAACAAACAATAAAATAAACAACCGCTGCAGGTTCTTTAACAGTGGTAATAGTTTTCAATCCATTAGATAAAGGAATTACACATTTAAGAATCAAAGTTTATCTAAATAATATTGATCTGATTTTTAATAAATTCAAAACAATGTATTGGTTTTGATGCATTTAATAAGATTAATGGAATTAAAAAAAAAATCTCCAATCAGTGCCAATAAAGAAAAAAAAATTAGCTTGGAATAAACTGGTTGATTTATTGGTGCAATAGAAAATGTGGATGGATTTTATGTTGCTTGTTGCAGTACCAATTACATAATTAAAATGTAGATTTTTCAAGGGGAACTTGGTCATTCAAACAAGAGCAGCCTCTTTTATCTGGAACATTAACCAGCGACATGTAGATTCACACCCTGTTTTTCTTCAGCATACCTGTGTCACTTCCACATCTCCCACTCTGAAGACCTCATCAACCTGCGAGGCGGACATCAGCTGGGACACTGTGCAGGGGATTATTTGTGTGGCCCTGGTCCTCTAATTTGATGACAAATTAAGAAATAGAAATATATTTAAGGGCCTGTAATTCCGTTTTCAGTCTATTAACATCTATATTCTTCAACATAACGTGCTGAAAAGACATCCATAGGAAGCAAAGACATGTACAAAAGGGAACAGGAGCATGTTAAGTTAGGTGGCTGTAACAAATTACAAAATACTAACAATTGTTTAATAGTTTTAGATTTCATAACCACTATATTTTACACTCTAACATTATCATCACATAATCACTCACCCCTTTCTTCTCTCCTCCCTGGGATAGGGAAGGGGATGCAAAGCCTCCAGGGGACTGAGTGTAGCCCCCCACCATCCCAGACTCACTGTATCCTCCTGGAAGTACGAAAAGTGGGCGTTTATTTCATATCCACCTTAATTCCAACAAAATCGGATTCAACTCTAACCTACAATCACTTCATTAACAACAAAACAACACGATTGTTGAGCTAATGTTAGCCTAGGGAGAAAGCACCAACAAAATAATGTCCGCTTTAAAAACACACAGAACAGCGTGGAAAGTGAACTCACCCTGATTCCACATACTGGCACTACGGATATAACGTATTAAAAACTGATGTGAACGTTGTAAACTTTGCTAACCAAGGTAGTCAACGAGGATTAGCAGCTGTTATCCTACTTGTGTGTACCCGCGCTAAACTTTAGGCAAGACGCATGCGCACAACCTAAAATCCCGCGAAACCGGAGTGAAGGTGGGTATATTTTAGCCCCGATATTTGCTTGCTAGGCGTACATTAGATCATATATTTTAATATTGTCTCGTTAAGAAGGTAACCACTGATGTTATTATATATTTAAGGCTTGTTGGATATCTTTACTTAGTGGTTCTGTAGGAAGTAAGACTTACCATATGATATTGGAAACCTCGCAGACAAACATCAGGGCAAAATATAGCAAAAGACACCGTTCACTGTTGTAAACATAGACATAATATAAGATATATTATATTATATTATATTATATTATATTATATTATATTATATTATATTATATTATATTATATTATGTCTATGGTTGTAAATATTGGGTATGCTCTGCACATCTTGCAGGTTATGATTTCCCCATGTGCATTCGTAAATATTTAAATTCCCAATTAAAATAGTTTATATTACATACACGAAAAAATAAAATAGTGTTACAAAATTCTGAATCCTAGAATTTAAAAATAAGTTTTAGTAAACATTTTGCCGCTGACATTGTTACAATAATGATCTTTGTACTTGATCCCACTTCAGTTCTAATCATCTCACTGTCCACAGTTTTGCTCTGAAATAAGCGATATTAAAAAGGACTGTACCATGAACGCAACACAGGAGCCACTATTTGGAATAATCCCGTTTATGCCATCTGTTTATGTGTTTCTCAGTAATTAGAATGTCAATAAAAACATTAACTTATTTTGGTAGTTGAAGTCATAAAATATGTATTCTAGATTCACACACAGAGACATTTGTCACATGTTTCTGTTTATTTTGATGATAGCTTGCTGACAATGGAAATCCCAGATTACTCAGAATTTTCATTGACTTGACCACATACATCATTATCAACAATTGACCATATCGCTCTTCGTGTAATAAGTACATGTGTGGTGTTGACATATTTTAAATGAATTTGTGAATCAAAACTATTTTTAACATTTTCTCATAATTCAAAGACAAAATAAACCCAAAGCCTTATGTAATACAGAGATGATACACAGATTACTCTGGACACTTTATTGTAGACTGAAGCATGATCTTACTTAACTGGCAACAGTATCTGTATATCTTTAGCCCACATAAAAATAGTTTATGTATGAATGCCTTTCTTGGCAGTTCCTTCTCCCATGTATTGCATATACTGAAGTAATCAGTGTGGGGTCAAAGATCCAAATAAATTGATTCGTCACTCTGCCTTCTATCTATTGCATTAATTGCGCATAATGAAAATGATAACGTCACAACATGCGCGTGTTTATTTTTAATCTGAAGTGATTTCATGAGAGATTTATCTATAAACGTCAAGGCGAAGACGTGTGTAGGTCCCGATATCTTATCGTCCTTTGCCCTTTAATCACCTGCCTTTTAAACCTCTCCTTTGCTTTTGCCGAACGTTTCCCGTTGTCGATGTGTCCAACATGTCTCCTGTAAGGTTGCTTTTATCTTGTCTATTCTTTGGAGAAGCTCTTGCACTGTCAGGTAAGAAGTAAAGTCATTGCACATTTTGAGAGTTCTTAAATCTCTCCGGTATCAGATGACCTTTAAAGAGGTGACTTACGGTGGGTAATTACGCGCTGGTTTTATCCAGGGAGGTTTTGGCATATCACGGATTTGCACTGGGACCCGACGTACAAACTAACGGACAACCCGAAGCTAGTGTGCGCATCCAGCGGTAACCGTCCAGCGCTCAGTGCTGGCAAATTTGGAGCCTATGCATGTGACGCGCCATGGCACCTGATCAACTCCTCGGTGTACGCCATGAAGAGGATTCTACCAGACCCAGACTTCATTGTGTGGACAGGGTAGGCCATGTATCGATCTGCTATGATGGAAAACCGGATTCATCTTTTTGGTTAAATCCGATTAACCCGAAGCGCTATAAAAGGAGACGTGGCTTAAGTTTGCCTTTCTACAAAACAATAAAGGAAAATATCTGACTTATGATTCGTCATTGCCCTGCAACTATATGAAAACCATATGCTATCATTTTGCTTTTCCAAATATGTTGGCAGTGGCGGTTTTTGCATGAACTTTGTCCAGGGCTGACATGTCCTCCTGCTGCCCCCCCTTCAAGCTCAACACCTATTTTGGTTCTCATTGTTCCTCATTATGAGAAACGGTGAGAACTAAAATATAGCGATTGAAATCTCAAAAGCAGTCTAGACAAAGGGTTCTGGAGCCAATTTTAACCTAAGTGCAGCTAAAAAACAAGTTTAGAACCACATTCTACAAGACCTTTTGAAGAAAAAAAAAACAACTTCTCATTTTTGATGAATATGTATTGTCGGAGATCTGCTGTCAACTTTTGAAGAGTACAGATTTTATTTCTCTTCTTTGGTAAAATAAAATTAAAACCAATATTGACAAAAGAAGATTGAGACATTGTCTTCTTGGTATTCGTTAAAAATTGTGGGGGAAAAAAATAAAAGCACACGTTTCCAAACTAATGTCAAGAAAAAACTGACATTGCTTAGCAAATGCAAAGCCTGCATTTTGTTGATATTGCGTCTGTATTTATAAACATTAGTTGTTCTTCATCTTCTTAGCCAGAGTTACAAAGAGCCACTTGTGGCTCCAGAGATGCAGGTTGCAGTCCTCTGATCTAGATTTAAAAAACAAAAATAATCTGTGAATCACATGACATTGAATACCAAACTTAATGCAGTCGTGTGTTTCTTTTTTTTTTTTTTTTTTTAATGCCTACCATGTGCATAACGCAGTTGGGCTACCAATCCCGCCTTAGCGGACATACCAAGAAGCAATAATGAACTAATTTAGCTGTCATCACCTGTTATGACCGATTCCAGAAACCATCACTGGATTTTTTTTAATTGAAACAACCAGTTCCCTCTTTTAGAGTCTTTAATCCCTAAAATGGGTATTTTGAAATATTACAGAGATGACACACCGCATGTCCAAAATGAGGATCTAGGAGAAGAGAAGGTGATCAGCATCATTGGCAATCTAACTCAGATCATAACTGAGGTGTTTCCACGTAAGACATCATTGGGTGCTTATGTAGAAAACAATTTAACACCGATATCTACACATTTAATCTAAGAAATGAAATGTTTTGATCTTTTACAGATACAAAAGTGTACTCTGCACTGGGGAACCATGACTACCACCCCAAGAGTCAACTTCCTCCAGGCCCAAACTCCATCTATGACAAAATAGCAGAAATGTGGCATGGTTGGCTGGAGGCAGACTCCAAAGAATCATTTAAAAATGGTGACTCTTGCACATTTGTTCTCCAAAGATCAGCTTGTAATGTTAACAACTGCATGGTTCATAGCAAAACTAGGCAGTGAAATATACTGTATATATTTTTGATTAGGTGGATATTACACAGAAAAGCTCCTGAACCGAGCAGGTTACAGAGTGTTGGTCCTCAACACCAACCTCTACTACTATCAGAACAAGGAGACCATGAATGATGATGATCCAGCAGGTCAGTTTAGCTGGTTGGATCAGACCCTTACAGCAGCCAACAACAACAAAGAGAAGGTATAAAGCATGACATTGTATGTGTATAAACAGTCGTGAAAAAACCAGAACCTGTTAAAATGTAATACCTACGCTAAAAAATGTGGGTGCATGGAGTCACACTAGTTATTAGTGGACAGGATGGACATTTCTGTTGATATATTTTCTTTAAAGAATGACATTTGAAGGATTTACCTGTAATTTAATCACTTTCTCTTCCAGAGATAAAAATGACACGGACATTTCTTAATAAAAAAAAAAAGAGTATTTAACAAAGTGTCATATTTTTTTCACATGACTAAGCAATGTGTAAAAATGGCCATGTTTGAAATATTAAACCTCTTTAGTTTGTTTCAATTCTAACATGAATAAAGAAACCTAAACAGATGATTTGGGCTAACTTTACTTGGTTTACTTTCTCAGGTCTACATCATTGGTCATATTCCTCCAGGTTTCTTTGAGAAGAAAAGAAGTACATCATGGTTCACGAAAAAGTTCAACACGAGATATTTGGAATTGATTCAGAAGCATCATTCGGTTATAATCGGGCAGTTCTTTGGCCATCATCATACTGACAGCTTTCGCATGTTCTATACCACAGAAGGTACATTAAAGTGTTTCACGACTGCAGTTGAAATGGTATTTCTTTGCAACTATTAGACTTGAACTCTGTTTCCACAGGCTTGCCCATAAGTGCAATGTTTCTGAGCCCAGGGGTCACACCGTGGGAAACAACACTTCCTGGTGTCAAGGACGGAGCTAACAACCCCGGGATTCGTGTTTTTGAATATGACACTGAAACATTGCTGGTGAAAGTAAGTAATGCTCACTCATGCAATCGTTTCAATGGGAGCCGTAGCTTGCAGGTGACACCGTTTCTATGCTAGGAGTTTGTAAGCTCTTCAGAAAAATAATACTTCTCACGCTTAAAGTTCTGCTTCGTGTTGTCTTTCAACCCCTTTGTGTGAACAGGATGTGGTGACATATTATCTGAACCTCACACACGCCAATGCAGACGCAGAACGCTGGGAGAAAGAGTACCGCCTGACAGAGAGCTTCAGAGTACCCGATGCCTCTCCGGGCTCCATGCACCAGGTTCTGGAGCGCATGGCGGCCGATCCCTGCTACCTGCAGAAGTACTACGAGTTCAACTCTGTCAGCTACGACCTGACAGCGTGTGACGGCGACTGCCGTGTTGACCATGTATGTGCAGCAAGAGAAGTAGATTTTAAGAGGTATGAGCAATGCCTGTTGAAGGAAGGAGCCGTTTCTATTTATGGAGGGCTGCTGTTGGTTGTTTCTATGACAGCTACTGTGTTGATCACTGGCTGGTAGAGATGATTGGCATCGCAGTTTGTTTCTAAGACATTTAGAGGTGCACTTAAATTAATTTGAATATTATTAAAAAGTTTATTTATTTTAGGCATTCAATCCAAAAATGCATAAGCAGAATAATTTCAAATGATGTTTCAGATGTTTATTTTTGTTCATTTTTATGATTATGGCTAATCAGTTTCCTAAAAGTAATAACTGTACATAACATAAAAAAATATTTATATAAAAATATGCTGCCTCTATATCATGGCCTACACAATCAAGAAGAAAACTCCAGAAGCTCAGTCACCCTCAGTAACGAGGGCAATACACATAAGTTAATTGCTAAAGAAGCTGGCTTTTCACAGAGAGCTGTGTCCATCAATATTAATGGAGAATTAAGTGTTCATTTATTTTAACGCATATTTAAGTTGACCAGCTGAATTTAATGTGTCACACCCTACTGGAAGATAGAACATCAAACATGTTACACACCTAAAATAAAAGCTGAGAAAACACTTTAGAACATAGAGGGGTGGAGGCTGGAGATTCCAGAATAACAGTCCCCATATATAACAGTGACAGGTCTATGGTGACATTTCTTGTAAATGTCTAATGTAGAAGTGGTTTCAGATTTTTACCTACATGTTAAAAAATTATTGTAATTGACATTCAGCTTAAATTAGACTGTGCATAACAACTGTATTCTCATAACTCAAACTTTTGAATGAAGTTATGGTAAATGTTTTCTCCACCGAAACTGTTATTTAAATGAAGAGGGAAAAACAACAAAAAAAACCTCACTGCACTGTTATTTCTGCAGCAATAAATACACTTCCTGATAACAGTGTCACTCCTCTTCATATTTCTTTTTCTTTTTTTTTTTAAAAGCGCAGTGATCTGTTGTTGAGCAAGACAGCTGTTATCTGAGTATCTTTATAGCTTCTGTTATCGCCTCTGTTCAAATAAAGGTTTGATATGATTTTTGTTACTGCTTGTAAACCGAACACTGAGATGCATTACTATGAGGTGAAAAGACAGACAGCGAACTTTGAGGCTGTTGAGAAAGCATGTTTATTGAGCACTGTAACTGGTTTACTGGTAACTCGATCAACGATAATGTGACATGGGCCTGAGGTTACACCTTAGTACTCTCACTTCTGTCACGACATTGTGGTGACTGGTTAATGAAAGCAGAACCCTCACATAATTAAGACCTGCTTACGGGAAGAAAAAGGTTGCATGGCTGCATCCAGCGCCTTTTTATAGTCTTGTATGCGCACCTCTGTGCAGGCAGGAGCTGTTAGCTTCCCCTGCTGGATGAGAGAGCACAGTTCATCCAGCATGGCTCTGAATGCCTTCCCGTCTAGGGAAAAAAAAAATGACAACAGCAAACCTACTTTAAAAATCTTTTGTGATACTCTCACTCTCATTTCACACTGCAGGTAATATGCTTGCTTACCGTGAGTGTGATCTTTCTTCCACTGTGTCACCCAAAAACCCCGAACTTTTACATCCTTAAAAATGAGAGCGCTCTGCAGACACAGACACCACATTGAATTAGTGTGCAATAGGAAAACATTTCAGCAACAGCTAATCTAATTTTCAGTGACTTGCAAAAGTATTCATATCCCTAAACTTTTCTCACATTTCTGATTTTATCTGAATGTTTGAAAAGGATCGTCATCTGTTTGTAGTTTGTTTTCAAACTACAAACCACCCAAGCCATAACCATCCGCCTATAAGCTGACAGCATATCATTGGAGAGCCTTTCTAATCAGACATGCAGCCAAGAGTCCTCTGGTAACCAGTAGAGATTTACATCATACAGCCATATCTGTAGAGCAATGTTTTAGATTGAAGCTCGATTATGTTTTAGAGTTGCCCGGTCAATGTCCAGACCTACTTCAAATTGAGAATCTATTAATTAAAATTAAATTTAAACAAGATGTTCCTTTCAATGTCTGATCATTTTTGTTTTAATGGAGAACTGGTAGTAATTTTAGTTCCAAGATAGGAAAAGCGAGCAGAGACGAGCGCCAAAATACTTGCTGCCAAAACTGCAACAAAATGTCGTTCTTTTTGTTGCAGTTTAAAAAATACCATTGGATAAAAATTTATGTCATACATTTAAGATTTTTATTTTCCTTCACTTCATAATTATGCCAGTAAAATACATGGTAGTGATGTGACAAAATGTGAAAATGTTCAAGACGTATCAATGCTTTTATAAGTCACTGTATCTATCTTTATCTGTTGTTATCATGCCTTACCACGGGAATAGTCACCGGCTGCTTAGACATTCCTCCATATGTCACCATAGACCCTCCAACTCTAGAAACAGAACCAAATGAATGAAAAAGAAAAATAACTGGTCATTTGTTCAGACCGAATAAAAAAGACAGATGAATAAAGACTATCTAAGATGCTCACTGTAGATGACGAAGCAGTTCTGTTGCACTCTTTCCTCCGACACCATTTAAAGCCAGTTTAGGCTTTGAACATGTCTGTTTAAAAAAAGGTGTCATACGTTGAACAACAGGCTCAAACCACATCACATTTCTGTTTTTATCAGTGGGCTTATCTTCAAAGCAACAGACCTTGAATAGTTCCTTCATCTCAGGTCGCCTCAGGCTCTCTTCTTTGATTACATGACTGGCACCCATAGCCTTCAGCCTGTCACTGAGTTGTGTGAAATCGGGCCTTTGAAGAGCATGAAACAAACAAGACCCTCAGCATGGTTTAGAACAAGAAAAAATATTTAAAAGGTTAATAAAAATCCTGTTAAATTTGGGTGCTTAAATGGCATTTTACCTGTCTCTAATAACATTTATAGTGTTTATTCCTCTTGCAGCAGCAATTTGTATGACAGCCTGCCCTACTCCACTATTGGCTGCATTCTGGATCACAGAGTCTCCTATTAGGGCAGAAAATTGAGGAAAAATTATATTATGAAGACACCTTCCCAACTATTTTTAATTTTTTTTTATCATAAGAAAAATTGTAATAAATGTAATGAAAAATGTCTTCACTCAGAATGATTACTGAGGTGTTTTTATGAAACTAGAAAACCCAATGACTTAAGAGTTTGGCGAAATAAGAACATATGGACTACGTGTGTAGCAGCTTACCTGGCTTCAAATCTTCAAAGTCAGACAGCATCCTGATGGCGGTGCAGGGATTGACTCCCAGTGTGGCGGCAGAGAGCAGAGGAATGTCGTTTGGCACTGAGATAACGTCATCTTCGGCTAACACTGCCTCTGTCCTCCATGTTCCTGCCCGCACAAATCAAACAGCACTAGATCAAAAAGATAACAGAAAATGTTACTTTCTTAAACGAAGAAATCTTGAGCTTTAATTTACCGAGCCCTGCGTCTCTGGGGATTACCCAGTCTCCTGCTTTAAGAGACTTCACCTGACTGCCCACTTCTATGACCTGAGCCACTCCCTCATTGCCACCAATGGCAGGAAGGTCTGGCAGGATAGAATAGGTGCCTAAACCCACAAAAAACTGTTAGAAATACAATAGTAGTTTCATAAGAATGTAGTTTTGTTGTTGTTGTTGCATTATGTGGAATAAAACCAACCAATACCTTGAATCATGTTTATGTCAGATGGATTTATTGGAGATGCCAGCAGTTTAACCAGGACTTCCTTTGCACCTGTTTGATGCACTGGTACATCTTCCAACCTGGAATGGAAAAAAATACAATACAAGATTCAGTTAAAAAACACAAACCATGATATCTTTAGTCTTATTATGTTGCTTTACAGTCAGAATAACATTAATATCTGGAAAAAGTGAAAAAAAAAACTGTGCCACATGTACTCTTTATGAAAAAAAAAGGAAAGCAGAGTTCATAGCTCAATCAATCCTTCCATTTAGGTTTGCTACACAAAAACATCTGTACCCATCGGTACCGTCAATGGAATTTAAAACAAAAAAGCACAGTAACACATAAGGTTAATTTCAATAACAGCTTTGTGAAAGGCTTCACTGCAGGAAAAAATAGATATAGTTAAGCACAAAACCACTGAGCCAAGGGTACTTTATGGGAAATGAAAAGGAACAGATACAGTAAGTTGCAGCAATCCAGGTAAAAAAAAAAAACACCTCATAAATCAGGCATAATGATTTAGTGAAATCTATGGGAAAGAAAAATTAAAGAGGTAGCAAACTTAAGAATGTCATCAGGAAATATACACAGCTAGGCACATAAGTAGACTGAACTACTTTCTCTCAAAGTGAGAAACAAAGATCACAGAAAGTTAGTGAGAAAACATAGCCAAAAATGAAACTAAGTGCTTCCTTTGGTGGAAAAAACCCCAAATACACATCAGTAAAACTGCCAATAACTCTCTGTCAATGACTCCATCTGGAATTAAAAACATCTGTCAAAATATTAGCAGTTATAAAAAAAATAAAAAATACACAAAACTGTCAACAGACAAGCCTGGAGTCATTCATAATTTGACTAATACACCTTGTTTTACCTCAATATTACGTTGCTGAAAGTAGAGATCCAGAGGAAGGTCTGAACAGAAATTCCTCCCTGAAACAGTATTATGTTCTGGTTTCTGATGTTTGGTTTTGTGCTAAAATTGCTTCTTTTTTTCTGCTCTCATTGTCCCAGAATGAGTAAAAAAAAATTGTTACCTTGGACAATTACTAAGTTTTAGTTTTTCTTAATAATCAAAACCAATGTCAGTAAAGTGGGATTGGAAAAGTGGTAAATCCAGTCCTATGAAACTGTGAGACAGGAATTTATTATCTCAAGAAATAAATGTGAAAGGGTTCAATAAATATAGTGAATAACATAAACTCAAGGTATTTCTTTTGGGGTTATTAAATAAATTCAAAACGTTCCTATTAATATAAGAGCATTAATTTATATTGAGGTGTAAAAACATCTGCGTTTTCATATGGTAGGCGTGATTGTATCCACCACACAATGTTGTTTTATGTTTCTTTGAGCATAATGTTTTCAATCTTGGTGTGTGGGCTGCAATGTGCCCATCAGTCCCCCGGAAGGTGAGATGGGCACATTCGAGGGGAAAAACATTCACCACAAACTCGGTGCTACTCAGGGATTTCCCTTACAAGAACCTCGGCGGACACTTATGAGCACAAAGCCAGAAAGACGACAACCACAGAGAGGTGAGATTTTTCTGGTTTGCAACAGATGTGGCATTAAGTTTCGTTAGAGGAGACATAAAAAGTAAGCAACATGGATGCAAAGGGGGGTAAGTCTTTGCAAAATAAAGAAAAAACTTAATCTTTAATGCTTTTTTTTCAGACGTATATTCTTACTCAACCACTCCAGAAGGGTCTCCGTGTTTTCGGTAGATCAGAGCTTGACAGGTCTGTGTGCAGCGTCCAGCTGAATGGCTGAAGAGAGAAACGCTAGCTTTCATGTGCTTCGGACAATTTAAAATAGCCACGAAGCCTCTTTGACAAACTACCCGGCTTCTGAAAATAGCCGAGAGAACCGGAAGCCCCATTTTAACCCAGAACACAACTTCACAGCTAGCAGTAATAAATATATTTTTATTAATAGCTGTAATTTAAGGCAGCATTAGACTGCCAGGCTAGTGTAGCGGCGGCAGCCATGTTTGTTTCGCATGAGGTTGTCATTGAAAATATAAACAGAGATTAGCGCCCCTGGTGGTTATAACATGACTCTGTCTCAAAGTCGAGAGGAATTCATTTCTTTTCCTATTTTTTCACTTCATGAAACATGAAGCTATAAGAGAGACCCAACAACTAACCTTAATTACTCATTTTCTTAGTCACACCAAAAATGTTGAGATGATGTTCATGTTTACTTCATGTTTGCTTTTATAAGACAAGTAAATCCTAATTCATAGGTCAGGTGCTTACCAATTAGTCAGATAACCATCGAAAAGTTTAATTACTAAGGTATTTCAATTCAGAAAAGAAACACATTGATTCTGTGACTGTTACGGCTTCAGTGGGTCTCTGCCCTTTTTTCCTTTTAGGGTTCTGCAGACAGGTCTCTGCAGGTGATGCGTGTTGCCCTGATTGGTGTTCTGCAGCTTTAAAACTGCCAGGCATGCAGCAGTCAGGAGGCTTTTCCCTCCTCTCTCCTCAGAACCCCATTTGGTTTTGGTTTGTATCTTTTGGTGGAGATTTGTTAGGTTTGTTTAGCATTTGTTCATTTCTGGTCACTTATAGGTTCTGCGTTAATCTATTTTGGTTTCTCATTACAGGTATTCTTTTTTCAGGGTTATTTCTTTAATATAATTTAATAAATTCTATTTTCATTCAGTTACTAAATCCTTGTGTGGTCTCCTTTTAATGTTACCCCATCAAACGAGCCTGGTGGACGTAACATTGTGGGGGCTCGTCCGGGATATGTGGACTAATTAGGCTTGTTTGGCCTCATTGTTGTGTTCAGGTTGCAGTTACGTGCCCCTGACTTTGGTTTGCCTGTATTGCAGGTTACAGGCAATACAGGCTGTATTGCCTGTATTGCCTGTACAGGCAATACAGGCAATTGGCATGTAACGATGGGTGTTCGTCCTTCTCTGCCTGTGGAAGGTGTGTCTCTCATTTTAGGAAACAATCTGGCAGGTGGACGTGTGTGGCGAGATGTTGCACCTCCTCTAGTGGTCCGAGCGTCTCCATCTGTTTCCATGTCAGACAAATGTGCTCAAGACTTTCCTGAGGCATTTCCAGCTTGTGCAGTAACTCGTGCCATCAGTCGTGCTTTGGCTGATAAGGAGGTTGAGTTTGGTAAGCCTAGTTCTGTTGAGAAGACTGCCTGTTTGCCAACTCTTCCTGTTCCTTTGTCACTCAGTGAGTTGATTGCAGCCCAGCAGGAGGACACAACCTTAGCTGCTCTGTTTGACCAAGTCCAGACAGCTGAACAGGACACAAAAACGTCATGTGGGTATTTTTTACAAGAAGATCTGTTGGTACGTAAATGGTTACCTTACAGTGACAAGGATATTGTTGGTCCAATTTATCAAGTTGTTGTTCCAGTCAAGTTCAGAAACCTTGTCTTGAAAACTGCTCATGGAGAATTGTCTGGTCATTTTGGAGTCAATAAAACTTATAATAGAGTTTTACGTCATTTTTATTGGCCACGTCTGAAAAAAGATGTTGCTTATGTTGTGAAAACCTGTCACACTTGTCAACTAACTGGGAAACCTAATCAGACTTTGAAACCAGCTCCACTTTTTCCAATACCCGCTGTTGGTAAGCCTTTTGAACACTTGATCATTGACTGTGTTGGCCCACTGAATCCTTCAAAGTCAGGATCGGTGTATTTACTGACGGTTATGTGTAAAAGCACTCGTTATCCTGCAGCATATGCTCTGAAAACCATTACAACAAAGTCGGTGGTCAAAGCTTTGTCTAATTTTATTTCAGTGTTTGGAATCCCAAAGACCATTCAAACTGACAGAGGTACCAATTTCACTTCACGCATGTTTGGTGAGATTTTGAAACAACTTGGTGTAGTCCATCAACAAAGCAGTGCTTATCATGCTCAAAGCCAGGGGGCGCTAGAGCGTTTTCACCAAACCCTGAAGGCATTGTTGAGGGCATACTGCACAGAGTTGAGTAGAGACTGGGAAGAAGGTCTGCCTTGGCTACTTCTGGCAGCTCGTGAAGTTGTACAAGAGAGCACAGGATTCAGTCCAAATGAACTAGTGTTTGGACATCATGTGTGTGGTCCTCTTGCTATTTTAAAAACTAACTTGGAGAGGTCTGAGCCACCATCAAACCTGTTTGACTACGTCAATGGTTTTCGTCGCAGACTTTTCTTGGCTGGCAAACTAGCTTCTGAGAATCTTAAAAAGGCTCAGAGAAAAATGAAGCGATGGTTTGACCAGAAAGCTGAAAACAGAGTGTTTCATCCAGGAGCTAAGGTGCTTGCCTTACTCCCCATTCAGGGTTCACCTTTTCAGGCAAAGTTTTATGGTCCGTATTCTGTGTTGAGACAGGTGTCAGCCCAAGACTACGTGGTTTCTACCCCAGACCGTAAACGACCAACTCAGCTTTGCCATGTAAACTTACTGAAGCCTTACTTTGGTTGTACTTTGGAAGATAAAGATGTCAAGGCAGTTGCTGCTTCTGTGAAGGCAGACTTGAGCTGCAACGCAGGCTTAGATGAGGATGTGCAGACTCCAGATGACGCTGTGTTCCAGCCCAGACTTAAAAACTCTGAGATGTTGTCTAACATACAAACATTATTGAGTCATTTGTCTGCAGAAAGAAGTGAGCAGTTGAAGCAGTCCATTATGGATTTTCAAGCCTTGTTCAGTGACATTCCGACATGTACTAATTTAATCGAGCATGACATAGATGTGGGAGATGCGCAGCCCATCCGTCAACATTTTTATCGTATTCCTCCTGAGAAAAGTAAATTTTTGGAGTCAGAAATTCAGTATTTGCTGGACAATGGCCTGGCTAAACCATCTTGTTCCAGTTGGGCCTCGCCATGTTTGCTGGTTAAAAAACCTGACGGTACTTATAGATTCTGTACTGATTATAGGAAACTGAACAGCATTACAAAGCCTGACTCCTATCCACTTCCTCGGATGGAAGATTGTGTCGATCAGGTTGGAACGGCAAGGTATGTGAGTAAATTTGACTTGCTCAAAGGTTACTATCAAGTACCCTTGTCTGCTCGAGCCCAAGAGGTGTCTTCCTTTATTGTACCATCTGGATTATACTCTTACACTGTGATGAGTTTTGGCCTTAGAAATGCACCTGCCACTTTCCAGCGGTTGATGAATCAAGTAGTGGCTGGATTGGAAGGTTGTGCTGTCTACTTAGATGATGTAGTGGTCTTCAGTGACACCTGGAATGAACACGTGCTACGTATCCGGAAGTTGTTTCAGCGTCTTCAGGATGCTCGTCTAACTGTGAACTTGGCTAAATGTGAGTTTGCAAGAGCTACAGTGACTTATTTGGGAAAAGTAGTTGGGCAAGGACAAGTGAAACCAGTGAGAGCTAAAGTCCAAGCCATTGATGGTTTCCCACCTCCTTCCTCAAAAAAGGAGTTGATGAGGTTTTTGGGGATGGTGGGTTACTATAGAAACTTTTGTGAGAATTTTTCTACTGTAGTGGCTCCATTAACTGACCTATTAAAAGCTAAAGTCCAGTTTAGATGGTCAACAGCTTGTCAGAAGGCATTTGAAAATGTCAAGTTCCTCTTGAGCACTGCACCAGTTTTGTCTGCTCCAAGATTAGACCGGCCATTCCAGGTACAGGTTGATGCAAGTCAAGTGGGTGCAGGAGCCATTTTGTTGCAGACTGATGAAGAAGGGGTTGACCATCCAGTGTGTTTCTTTTCTAAGAAGTTCAATCAACATCAACTTAATTATTCGACCATTGAGAAAGAGGCCTTGGCTCTTATTTGGGCACTCCAGCACTTTGATGTGTATGTGGGTGGGGGTGAGTTTCCTGTTGTGGTATATTCAGATCATAACCCTTTGACCTTTTTGCACTCTTTACAGAGCCCCAATCAGCGGTTGATGCGATGGGCCTTATTTCTACAGCCTTACAACCTTGAAATTCGGCACATTCGAGGCACTGAAAATGTGCTGGCTGATGCATTGTCTCGTGCCATTGATGGACCAGACTAACAGGAAAAAATGCCTACAGAGGTCCTGGTTGGATCCTCTGATTTAAGGGGGAAGGTGTTACGGCTTCAGTGGGTCTCTGCCCTTTTTTCCTTTTAGGGTTCTGCAGACAGGTCTCTGCAGGTGATGCGTGTTGCCCTGATTGGTGTTCTGCAGCTTTAAAACTGCCAGGCATGCAGCAGTCAGGAGGCTTTTCCCTCCTCTCTCCTCAGAACCCCATTTGGTTTTGGTTTGTATCTTTTGGTGGAGATTTGTTAGGTTTGTTTAGCATTTGTTCATTTCTGGTCACTTATAGGTTCTGCGTTAATCTATTTTGGTTTCTCATTACAGGTATTCTTTTTTCAGGGTTATTTCTTTAATATAATTTAATAAATTCTATTTTCATTCAGTTACTAAATCCTTGTGTGGTCTCCTTTTAATGTTACCCCATCAAACGAGCCTGGTGGACGTAACAGTGACAAACAGTGACTTCTTTATCAATTCATTTGGATTGTTTAAATCTACCAAAACTTCATTCAGTTCTCTGTTAGGAACATATGGAGCAGTCAGATTTCTGATGTTTGATGGAGCTTGGTTATTGACTGGTTTAGGTGTAAGAGAATCTTGCATTATATTTGGTATTTAATAGGAAACCAATGAGGAAGCCAAATATTAACTTTTTTCATCAGAACTGTTGCTATAGCATTTTGGATCAACTGAAAGCTTTTAACTGCATTTTGTTGGGTTCTTGATAGTAAAGAATTACAGTAGTCCAGCCTTGAACTAACAAATGCATGGATGAATTTTTCCTGGGTAAGATATGTCTAATTTTGGCAATATTCCAGAGGTGTAATAAGAAAATCCTAAAACCTTGTTTAGAACGGGATTTAAGTGACATATCCTTGTCAAAAATATCAGAAATTCTTCACTTTATGAATTTAATGTCATCCTCATCACGTGATTGTCTAAGCAGTGTCTTTATCAGAGGTTCTGATCCAAAAACGACAATTTATGTTTTGGTAAAAGAAGAACGTTTAGTGTCATCAAGATTTTAATGTATTTCCTCAAGAAATGGCTGTGATCTTCCAAATGGATTGGATTCACCAGGATTTAATGATAGGTATAGCTAAGGTAGCTAATAGATATATCATAAATAAATAGATACATGTATCTGTTTGCAATCAATGGCGTATTAGCATCCCCTGCTTGTTGCTGAGAAGGGGGGATATTTTATGTGCTTTGTGGTTTTCTTCATTTTGATTACTTGGAGGTCAACAGAAGGAAGGACTCACTCAGCACCAATTATGAAAGAACTGCCAAAGTTTACGAGTGTATTTACGAAACACGACTTATTCCTTTTATTCAAATTCCTGTGCAATTTCAGTTTTTAGGGCAAGAGAGTCACGCCCCTTTGCATTTTCCCTACAACAGATAAACAACTGAAGCTTCTCATCTATAAATGTAAGCTGAAGAGCCACAAATTAGGGTCAAGGAGTCTTTTATTGAGGATTTGTTGCAGATTTTTAAAATTCTATTTATTATTTTTCTTATTTTAGGGCTGTTGAATAAAAAAAATCTTGTTAGATTATTATTTCTAAATGTAGTAAAGGAATGTGCAATACATGGGCAAGGTCTCAATAACAGCCCTTACATGAACCAACTCACTCCCACAAGATTTCTTAAGGACATTACAAAGAAAAGACATTATAATAAATACACAAAAGGAGTCATTTTACTAAAGAATTCAGAAGTGAAAGGTCAGATTAGTTGGCCCTGTGGGCTGTGCTGCATCAGCAACAGGAAACATGTCAAAGAGAAAGAAATTGAATGTAGGAATGATTCAGGCACCATTTTTAGTATGTTTCATATGCCAAAGTAGTTGTGTTGAAAGAGCATCAGAAACAAAGAACATCAGATATAAATAGGAGACTTAAATTTGTTTTAATTTACTTTTTAAAAAATATCATATTTGTGCATATCTAGTGAAATAAATAAAAACTGTTTGGTTTTAGAAAAGAGTACACAACAGCTCTAGGAGGTGAAAGGCAACAAGAGTCCAGCTTTTGTCAGTGACCTCTTTTAACCTTTTGACATATCAGTTGTAGAACCTATTTAACTAAGCCAAAAACTCTGTGTTCTGCAGAGACAAATTCTCTCATAAATGTTATATACTACCAGGTTTTAAAAATATTTTTATGCTGACAATACTGCAGTTGTACTCTGAATTTACTGTCCTTATTCTGTTTTGAGGACAGAGCTAGCGTCTGAAAAAAATGTAGGAATACTAATTGTTGATTCTCACACATCAAGCAGTTGGTAATAAAGCAATCAAGATAAAACTGCTCTAGAACCTTATTTTATTTTAGAGCTGGTGAACGATTTGTATATATGCTACATTTATGTCTGTGTGCTGTATGTCCACAGTGCCAACATACACTTGGTAGGATCTACCAATTTATGGTTTTCATTCCACATTATATTCTTATGTTGAATCGAAAGGTTTTTCTTCCTTTATACTAAAACTCCTATTTCCTCAAAAGTGCAATAGTTTCAGGTTTATTTATATCACCTATTCCTATTAAATGTGCCAAGTAGCTTGTGTTTAAGCCTTCAGATATTATACTTTATAGAATAAGCTCCATATTGCGTTGAATTTATACCACAATCTTTCAACATTGCAGAACCTTTTTATATAAATTGATAAGTTTGCAAATGAAAACCTTTTTATGTAATTTACTGTGTCGACTCTGAGTGTTATATTTCAGGTGCATTGTGGGCTGCTTTTATGTTGTTAGCACTCCTGTGAAATTTTAAATCTCTGGATCTTTCCTGGTCAAAAATTAAAACAATTAAGAAAAAAAAAGAAGTAAGACAACAATTACCTCCCTCAACCCCCTCTTTTAAAATGAAAAGCTGAAAAAAATGATAATATTGACAAGTTTATTATGAAATGAAGCAACATTTTACATATAGAAACTACTTTGAAAATCTCACATGCTGCTCATCACTGACAGACTATAATCATTAAATTTCCTGAGTTAAAGATAATTGTGAGTTTTATGACAGTAAATACTAATACATTCATTAATAGTAAATGCATATTTTTCTGAAGTAGCTCTGTAGAAATTTGTCTTATAAAATACAATAAAACCACAAATGAACTGACTGATGGTCAAAAACAACATGAGTACAAAAAGAACAAAAAAATATTGAAACGCCTTGATCTGCTTCAAATGTTACCCTGAGCTAGTCATACAAGCTGTTGAACTTTAAAGGAACCAAGTACTTGACAATAAATTTGTAGGTTTTTATACATTCTGAGTTTCAATGTTATAATTTGAGATAGCAAAGTACAACTAATTAATCCCTAACCCATTATAGAAGTTTAGCTTACTCCAAATTTGAGAATTACATGTAAACATTGCCTAAGTCAGTTTAACAAATGAAGTCAGTGCTCAGATAAGTGACAAATAAGGAAAAGAAAGTAAATTGTTATAATTGATGTAAATACTAGCAGTGTAAATGAAATATATTCACTTAATGTAAGGTCTTACATTACGATAATTCTTGAGTGAAATGATTTAACATCTAAATCAAACCTTTGAATGATTTTCCGTCACATATTCTGAATTTGTGGGAAATCCACTTGGAATAAAAGGAGTCATTTGTGTGTTAAGTCATTTGTAGCACATTCTTTTTGTCATAAGCATTGATAGTCTGAAACACCAATTATCAACGTGTTGAGATGAGACAACGATTATATACTACTAGCCCCAGTCCCTTTAAAATATCCTACTTTTATCCCAATCTACAACAATTACAGAGGAAAGAATACAACAATAGTGGAACATTTCTTCATATTAGGCAAAGGAGATGTAAAAAAAAACAAACAAAAAAAAAAACACCATTACTCTGTGTTGATATACAATGTTAGGGCAAGATTGCTTTCCTGACCAAAAGTTTAAAAAAATCTACCAATAAATTTTCACCATGTTTAAAAGAAAAACAAGATAAGCACCAAGACACTCACAAAGCCATTTTCAGTAGTTTGGCTTCTTTGTTACATTTTTCACATTTTGTTAAATGAGCATTTAACCCTTGCTTGTTCTGGAGTTAACACTGACTCCTCAAATTCAATCTAAAACCATCCCTGAGTTTTCAGATTAGCAATCCCTGAGATGAGCTTAAGAGGAGGTATTTTTTATAGCGTGTAAAAACATTAAAATCTGATATAAAAACATTAAACATACTCAGGCGCAACAAAAATGAAATATAGAAAACATATTAATGCATCTTGCACATGATTAGAGCAGAGTGGCATTGCATTGGGTTTGGCATAGATAGGAATAACAATGAGCTTTTCTCCTAAAAGGCTCATTGCGCATAAAAAAAGTAATATACTAAAAAGAAAAAAAAAATCAAGGATAAACAAGGAAAAGAAAATCCTCACAGTTTAGATCAGTCGTCATTATTCTATGTACCTGCACAGTATGTATTGCATATTCATATTCTTATGTCGCAATATAGTACTGTTACCTTGCATTCAGGTCAAATTAAATTAAGGGAATGATCTTTCAAGCACATATGTACACAGCAGCAAGAGTACCATGATGTTAAGATTGTAAACCAGATCTTCTTCAAGCTTTCACCGACCCATTTGTGTTTTACATGATGATCTCTACTCAAACATTCATTGCTGGTAGGCTTCAAAAGGAGCACAGGGAGAAGATGCGCTGCTTTTGGATGAAAATAAATAAGTAGTATGCATTTCTTAAAAAGGCTTTAGAATAATTTTACATATATATTAATTGGGTGTTAAAGTATCAGTCAGCATCTCCTGTAAAACGGGAGTAATATGCTGTTTGACTAGCTAGGTCTACATGCTTCTCCTTGCAGGCTGGGTGCTCCCGAGTCAAAAGCCTACACAGTGTCTTAAATATCTACCTAGAAATAGATCCAACTGGACATAAAAAAGTAACAGCAGCAGCGAGCTCACAAGAAACATCATGTCTGATTTTTGCCTCGTTTCTGTTTCTAATTTTAAGCATCCAGAGTAAAGCTGGAGCCCTCAGTAACTCAGTAGAAGCTCAAGTATTTATGCCATGTACGTATAATTTAATCCTGAGAAAATTCAGTCAAATCCAACTTGAAGTAGTCATAAAGCAACAAACTTTTACAGATCAGCCAGTAAAGATAGAATACTGTTCAAAGAGAGATAAAAGTGTGTAAGAAAACCCAGAAATGAAGACCGACTGAACTCAAGCCAAACAGCAGCATTGTGCTGCCCTCTGTAGGCCGGGCGTTCGCCTATTTTTGATTGATTTGCAAGAATGTAGGTGCATCTCAAATGTGAAAACAACCGAAAAATTACATCAATAATTTAAAAAGTGAAAATTATTTAGCTTCATTACACACAGAGGTATGTATTAAGCAAGTTTTTTTTTTTCTGTTCAATTTGATGATACTGAATCAATAAATGAGGAAAATTACTGTATTGCGTAATACTAGTTATACTAGAAGACAATCACTGGTGTCCTCAACAAAGTCAGTGTGTTACTCTGCTCAGTATACTTGTCTGACCTAAACCTGGTCAAAAGGTCAATGGATGTTGCCGAGGGGAAGATGAGACGCCAGACCCACCAATGCAGACGAGCTGAAAGTTGCTTCTAAACCAAGCTATACATCCTGAGCATTTCTGCAGCACCACTGTTTAATCACCTCCATGCTATGCTGCATCGATACAGCAATTTATCCCAAAAGGAGCCCAGACCCGATCAAAGCATACCTATATTAGCAGGTGTTTCTCTACTTAATATTATTTTTGAATAATTATCTTGTGTAATATTCTAATTTTGTCCAAAAAAAAAAACTGAATCGTTTTCAAAATTAACAGAAATAAAACACTTGAGATTATTAAAACTCTGTGTATAATGAATATTTAACAAGTTTCAAATTCTGAATTAAATGATTGAAATTAAGACCTTTCGGTGGCATTCGTGGTTCATCCATAAGAGATGATGGTGTTTGCATAACTAAAAGTGAGAAATGATACATCACAGAACCAAGCTGAGTGGCCTCAACTTTGCCCTGGAGCTTTAAACTCGGTACGCTCGCAAGCTTCTGATGTTCGGACATCGTGACAGGAAACGAAGCAACAAGATTGACACTCTGATGAGGTGAGAATATTGGCTTTGTGCTGTCAAGATTTGGCTGAAATGAAAAGAGTGTTTCAGAAGTCTATTGACCTCATGGTTTTACCCAGCAACCACAAAGCGGTTTTAATTTCTCAGGTCTTAAAGTACACGCGTAGAGTGCAGCAGAGTGTGAAACTGAATCGCTGCAGGTCAGGTTGTTGAGTTACTCTTTGTGGTGGTATGTGATGAATAGTTTTCATCCTGTATACATTCTGTAGTGCAAAAAGGATTTGATTTAATCCCAACTAAAATCAGATATCTATAAATATCAGACCTAACATGCACTAGTGAGGTAGACCAGAACAGCCAGCAAAATGCTGAGTACTAAAAAGATAAAAATCAACTTATAAAACAAAATAATTGACCAAAACCCAGAAAACACTTTTTGGTCTGACATTCATTTGGCCCCAGAAATCTGGATGGTCAACAGCAATATTGGCAAATCTCACAGCAGTGCGTTGCCTATACCTATACCCTTAAACCCGTTTTGTGTTTTTTTTTTCTTTTTTTCTTTCCAAATCAACACACCATCCCTCCCGCCCCACGCAACCCATTTGCTAACATTCATCACAGAGACACTGTCCGGTACATCTGTGCTTTGTCGACAGAAAGGTGTAACAGTCAGGAAGGATACTGAACAGTAAGGCAGCAAAAGTTTAGGTCTATTCTCAACACACTGAGTATAATGCAAACGAAACTGATTAATAAAACTCACAAGGAAAGTGCAGTTACATAAAAGAAATCTGCAAATGCCTGTGAACACCTTTCAGTATTATCTCTACGTATTCCAATGTTCCTGGTAGCAAGGATTCATACATTTAAACTTCCTGAGTGCAACAATGAAGCATTATTCCTGAGTGTTACACCAAATAAAAAGTAATAAAGACAACATTCTTCATGAGTGTTTTTAACCTGAGGTAATTCCAAAAGCAGCTTCAACAGCAAGGGAGGAGAATTTTGTCCCCTCTCTCAACCGTCGAAGCAATTTGATTGGCTCCTGTGCTTCGGCGAGGCTCAATCTCCCATTTAATCAGAGGTTTCAGGAGGTGGCGCTGGCTGGCTGTGTTCCCCCTCGTCTCCTTTCAAGGGGGACGGTTTTCCCTGAGAAACTGGTGAGGACTGTTGTGCTTTTACTGGACAGCTGGCGACCATGTGGTCAATGCTCTGGCAGAAGTGGCACCTCTTGGGTTGGGGTGGTAACTTGCACTCTTTGGCGTGATGATCCAGGCCTCCACAGTTATAACATCTACAAGAGAATACATGAAGTTTACGTTTGACATAAACCTGAGAAAGAACATATCGTGAGCATCCAATGGAATGAAATCACTCTTTTGAGAAAGTATGGACACTGTAAGGTGCGGAACATGTCAGAATTTTTTGTTGGATTTACAGCATCATGACATGTAAGGGTTTTGCATGGTGGGTTAGCTGCGGATCTCTGCAGCTGCACCTTCACAACTTCCCTAACTAATGTTCTTCTATTTGGCTCCATCTGTTTGGTTGGACGGCCATGTCTTGGTAGCTTTGCAGGTGTAGGATTCTCTTGTTTTTGGATAATGGGTTGTGCAGTGAACACTGAGATGCTCCAAGCTTGGGATATTGTTTTCGTTACTCGCTCCGGTGAGCTAAACGTCTCGACATTATCCCTGGCCTGCCTGCTGTGCTCCCTCATTGCAGAACAGCTGTAATTAAACTGACAAGAAATTACACAGAAGATACTTACAAGGTAAGTGACTTCTGAAGGCACTGGAGTTTATTTAAGCATGTCAGAGTAAAGCTGGATTGACAACGGTGCACTTTGTACTTTTCAGATTTTTATATTAAAGAAAAAATATGTATCTTGTTCCTTCAACTGTTGGTCTATTGCAACAAATCTAATTTCACCAGTATAAGGGCCGAGTTAACATATCTTGAAGTTCCTATTAATATATTATTTTAATGCAATAAATTCTACAATATTAATCACAGATGCCTCAAAGAGACATCTTACTTTCCCATTTGTTTGTTTTACGGAAAACATTAGCCAACAACTTGTAGTCTATCATATTTCCTTTAAAATCTCCCCAAAATTTTCTACTTTACTAAAACACTTTTTAATTAAGTCAAAAAAAATAAAATACATAAACCTTCCTGGAGAAGCATTTTAATAAAGTAAGTTGGGACTGTTTTTGACTCTCAAGGATCCTAAATTATACATTTCCGCCTCTAGATGGCAATATTCCACCTGCTAAACCCTAGCTTGACTTTTTACATAACTCTCCAATTCAAAGGGCATTTGAGGGGATGGTGTAGACCTTCATGAGGAGAACAAGATTTAAGAACATTTCAAAACTGTTTGTCACTGAAATAATCCCAGGTTAGGAAACACAACTGCAATTCAAGGCAATATTTTAGCAAGCAGTTTGGTGAAGTTACTGGAGGGTTTTCTTTAGAGTTGTACAGTTTGTGCTATTTGTCAGCTTGTCGCTGAGAGAAGCTTCCAGTTGGGGCCAGTTCAATCAAAGTGTGGCTCTAGTGTCATCACCATTGAACTTTAGTTAGACTCTATGCATGGGGGTCAGCTGAAGGCATCAGGCTGCCATCGGCCACCGCTGTTTGGACATCAGTTATAGAATGGCCACGCGTACAGGGGTGGAAGACAGATGGGTGGTGGGCGTGGGGCAGTTACTCGGTGCCTCCCTGGATCCCCCCGGCCACCTTTGTGGCAGCAGATGAGGTTTGGACGGTGCGGCTGCTGAGGGGTCAGGTTGGCTTTGTGGCCCTGGCTGTTTGAGTGGTGTCAAGGTCTATACCGTCACCATCACAGAGGCTCCTCACATCAGCATCCATCAGGAGGAAAGTGGAAGTGGTCCCTTTGTCTAAAAAAGCTGCAGTAATGACCTCTGAACCCTGACCTCCAACCTCCCTCCAATCCCATCCAAGCCCCCAGCCCTCTTCCTTTTATTCATACATGGTTGCTATGACAACTATGACCCTTAACGCCCCTTGCCTGGGCTCCTGCATCTGTTATCAATTAAATGAACAGGAACTTTTTTCCTTTGCAAAGTGATAGATATGCGAGTTTATCAGTGATCTGAACCAAGCTGGAACAGTGACTCTCTCTAAATAAGATACAAAGTCAGAACTGCTTCACAGTGCTTCTAATTTATATACATACATAGACTGTTTATTAATAAAAGGTAATCAGTTAATCCCAATCCGTGGAGGACAATCCAGTGTTGCATAACACAAAGCGATGAAGAGAAAACGCACCTTATCCATGAATCAGAGAGGTCTGTGGAGAAGTACTGAACCACGACGGCCTCCCAGGACTCTGAGGCCATAATGATCTCTGTTCTCACACTCACTTCGCTCTGGTTGTAATCACAACTGACATGTGGTGAAGTTGATACACCTCTAACCTTGCATCATACTGACACTCGGAGTGATCTGCAAACACTGATCTCTTTAGCTCCTTTAGTTTCGCCTGATAAGAGCCACATAGTTACCTTGTAGTCCATCTTGGGGTCTTAAGATAAAGATACATTTTAATTCTGGCTTTGTAAGCGAATCCCTTTATGCCATTTCTGCCTCTGGACCAATTAGATTAAATCTTTCTTTTTACTCTCAAAACATGGATTTGGATAAAGTTACGATGTGTGAGTTGTTTGCTGGATTGTTGGACACCTCCATGTGTGCATCAAGTTATATCCAAACAAAATCACCTATAGTAATCAACAAACTTGCATCTTATCTTGAGAAATGTAAAAGGGAAATCTAAAGTCTGTCTTTGCAGGATTAATTTTGGATTTAGAGGAAAACTTCTGTCCGTTGAGGAGGGTTGGTAGGAAGAGGGAGAAAGTGGGCAGATCTGAATTCACCAGGGACGAGCAGATTTAAACAGTTATTGATCCAGGTCACACGTCAGGCCCTGCTGATGTGACCCTGGGTAGAGCTCAAAGCGGGGGGTTGGGATCCAGGGAAAGGCACAAAAGTGAGGAGAAACTACAAACACCATTGTACATCTGATCCAAGCAGAACACACACACACACAAAAAAAATCACAAACACTTTACAACAACTTCAATTGTATGCGATTCTCAGTTCAAAATACTATTTCTTCCCTGACTGAGGTCTTGGTATCAAATTATGGCTTTGCCAGTTATTTTCTTAAATGAAATTCTTCCAAGATTAGGACACATGAAGTAATTCTTCACTGCAAAAAGACCAAATGTTTCACAAAAAATCTGAAGTGAAATTGTGAGTCTCGTTATTTAACTTAACAGACTTTAAAGAAAAAAAATGTTTTGCCCAATTTATAAAATGTAGATACATTTTGATATCTGTCCCCTCAGGTAATAAAGGGTTAAAACTAGGAAACCACAATACATGGATGTGCAATCATTTCTGCCTTACTGTGTGAAATATTGCAGTTTTAATGGGCTGCCTGGACATCGTATTATATTTTGTGAGCAACAGATTCAGGCTCTGTCAGTTGATAATATATGTGATCAGCAGGATATTGGTCATTAATGTCAACACTCAATATGTATTTTTAATGGCTAAGGTGCTAAAGCTTATGGAGAGGGGTGAAAGAAGAGGAGTCTGAAAAATGTGTGTTGTAATTGATATTGTCACTGAAATTTTCAGGCATATTATTTAGGAATATTTCTTTTCCTGTGCAGCATCTATTAAAATCCTCCCTTTTGGGTCATTTTCTCCATTTTTGAGGTTTGATGTAGTCCTTTTTTTTCTTTCAAATTACCCTCACTCTCTTTTATTCAAAACCTTGAAAGAGTTAAAACCTCTGTTGCGTTGAAACCTCCCAGTTTGCCAGTACATACCTGTCTCCCTTTGAGCGGCGCTTTTGGACCTTTTTGCCTTTGGGCCTCCGCTCGCTGCCCACACAGTGGATGCCGTCCGGACCAGTAACCCGCTGCGACTCGAGGCCCTTCGATGACTTCTTGAAGGTAAACTCGACCGCTTCGCCTTCCTTCAGGCTGCGGAAACCTTCCATGTGCAGCTTGCTCTGAAAGGCAAAAAAGCAAGAGCTCATTCAACTTTAACCTCTTGTTGTTTGGGAAACTCCAAATGTGGAAATCATTTATCTCACAGTAAATCTGATAGAAGGGGGTGCTTGATTTCTCTTCAACTCATTTGTATGGGGAAAAACTGCAGATGATTTTGCCCCCATTGACTAGATCCTGGCTACCGTTGGCTTGTAGAAACTCTGACCACCAAACATTTATCCCAGTTTAAAATCAGAACCCAACCGCTCTTATCAAGTATGTGGTATTTTATGCTTATAACCAAATAAGCCATACGAAGCTCATCATTCCTTCTCCACAGCTAGTTTTCACATCATGCAATACAAAAGTGGTGGTGACCCACTGCTGAATTTTCATATTATTATTTTTCTGCATTTAGGAGAAAAAAACTGACGAGGATAATCTTCAATCAAGCCCCCCCCCCCCCACCTCCAGTCTTCCTCATCCCCCATCCTCACCGGAGGAGCAGCATTCCACACTGCCGCCCCCACCCCCACCTTTTTTTCCCACCCACATCACAAAGCTCCACTAACACACTGACCACCACCACTAACCCTAAACTACAGGATGCAGGGGTTGGTGCTCGCGTTGGGGGTGGGGTGACACGGCAAGCAAGGCATCTCTCTGTGAAGGCTGGGGGTCAGGGTGACATTCCTCGGATAGTTGTTTGGCAGAAAGATGTGAAAAGATATAAACTCACAAGGAGCACAAATGACCAATATCTCACCTTGATAGCATCGTTTTCACTCAAGATCTTTGTGGGAAGGAGCTGATAACTTCACTTTGTTACAGGTTTGATGACATTAGGTGGATCTGCTTACTTAATGAACAATGGGCCTGCAGGCTTGAATGTTTAACTGCCTTTTTATTGATGCCACAGTCACCTGAAGAGAAAAGAGCCCTCTCCTTAACATGTGCAAAGAGCATTTCCACCTCCAAAACAAAATGCAGGAAAGATAAAAACAGAGAAAAGGTGTGGCACAGGTTTGTGGAGAAATACCTCAGACTGGTTAACGCATCATGGGAAGCCCCTCAAAAAACAAATCCCTAGGTGGGATTGTAAGATTATATTGTCACGCAGGCCGCAAACTGTTGACATAAGAACAGCCTGCTGTAATTTAGCAAATCTGCTTTGATAAAACGGTAATCCTGTCTCTTTGATTTTATTTTGGAGCGAAGCTTCATCCTTTTGTGTTATAAATAAACGTCTGGATGTTTTGTAGGTCAAAACTCATTGGAACCCAACAAAACATGCAATTCATTGTAAGGGAAGTCATTTTAGAAATGGGCTTCTAAGAAAACATGGATTAAATCTTTAAATGCTGCTCCTGAAAAAGACAATCAGAGGTTTCGGTGAACTGCAAACCTCCCCCCCACCACCACCACCCACCCAGCCTCATTTGAAAAACAAGCATGGTCTGTATAATATTTTACATTTCGAACAACATTTGTGAGAAATAACATCTGATTGGCAACATGGACGTCCCAGAACCACTCTTCACCCGGTGACCGTTAATCCACTTCCTCTCTCAAACGTGTGAACATCCCCACCCCCATAACTCACCCTCAACCTACCACATGGCCACTCTCACACAGGTAAAGCATCAGGATGGGGGGTTTCTTTTCTTCTCTTTATCCTTCAAGGACCTGATGTGGAGGTGCTATTTGTGGGGTCTAGAGTAAACTACATTAGAATATGTCTGGAAGCGAAGCAAGGCAAAGAAAGACATCAGAGTGGAGAGGGACAATAGAAAGACTTCTGCTGGGACAAAGAGAGGCTCGGGGCACGGCTGAGGGGTGCTTGATTCGGATGCATGGCTCTATTGTCCACCGGCACAAAGGCCAGCGAACCGTGGGACTTAATTTTTCCTCGACGCGTGGCCACTAATTTTAGGATGCATGGCTTTACTTTTTGTCAGATTCTCTGCATCAATTTTCTCTAATGAAAAAAAGTAAACATTACTACTTTTTCGATCGATGCAACTCACAAACCTACGTTTAACTCAGCAGGTTGTTTTTATTTATGGCTTATTATAACACCCAACATATAATTTTTGAATGCACATTACTGAGGCTTCTGCCTCTTTAAAATGTTTGTACTTTGCCTTTCCTGCTGTATCACATGCTATTCTCATCTTGTAGCCTCTTATTGAGGACCAAAGTCCAAGATAGCCAGATGTGACTTAACTCAAACAACAATAGATATTTTAAAGAAAACTGTGATGAAAGTCTGTGTATTACTTGTGATACTTGAGGTTTTCAGGTGTATCTTAAAGGTCAGTGTAGTGAATCAGGTGCTTGTAGATTCATTTGGTTACGGAAAATGGGATAAATACACAATGAGAAAAGCTTAATGGATCAATCATGATACACTGAAATCAGTTACTGGAAAAGTGGTTTTGTTAGAAGATTTCAAGACTGCGTTTTCTTATTTTTTTTATACCCTGCTTTTAACAAGCTAATTTGAAAAATTGTATTGTCAATAGAAATACAAGGTCACCATTATAAAAGCCAGTAAGTTAAAGCTGATCTGAGATGTGATACCATTAAAAAATATATAAAACAACCTGAGTAAAGTTTGCAGAGAAATAATTTAATTCCACTTTAAATATCTAATTTCTATCAATCTTGCCATTCAGAATGTGAGGTTTTACTCCATTAGACCAAATGCACGATTTTTGATACACATATTTCTGCGAACTCTGCCTTCTTGAAGAAAGTTGCTACTGCTTTCAAAAAATTGCTTTGTTACGTCCTACTTTTGTCTTCTTCCCTCAGGTAGAAGATTTAAATCAATAATGGACACGGACACCTTCTAAGAAGAAGTTTTTGTGGAGTTAAAGGCCCTTTCAAATGCTTACAAGGAAAGAAGATATTTCAAAAATGGATTATCAGTAAAATAGTCTTTCATAATGTGGTGTAATAAAAATGATAAGTTCTTTAGAAGGGAGTAGGGGTCAGTGCATCAATTGTTTGTCTATTAGGTTTATGCTATTAAAAACATGCAATCCGTGTCTTTTTGGTTGAGGAGGACACAGTACATGATAATAACAAAATACCGAATGTATCAATTATGATACAATAAAAAAAAATAGTCCAGTTATTGTTTCATTTAAAACAATCCAATATAAAATGTTTGGCTTTGAAAAGGTTGAATGTTTGTGCTATTAATTCTTGTATCAGTCTCTGAAGGGTTAGTAGATTAAAGTAGTAATACCAAAGCTTATCAATGGAAATTGATAAAGGATTGGATGCTGACAACGGGGAACTTTGCAGAATAACATTAATAAAACTTCAGATGGCTTCAACTCTCTAACTACTGGAGATCTAAACTGCAGGTTTCTATCATGCCCAGCTTCCTGCAGCTTTCACAATAAAAAAAAACAAAAACTCACAATTATAACTCTGTAAGCGCCATCATGGCCAGATGGTAGAAAGACTGAAACAGGGGCTGCATGTGAAATCATACAAACTTCATGCAAGTGGGTCCAATGTTTTCACAGCCCAAGATAGACTGTTGGTGCATAAACAAGACAAGGCACCTAAAAATAGTCCTTTTCAAAGAAGGGTTTAGCAATAAATTGTAGTGTACCTCTATACTGCCAACACACACACAGGCACAGGGAGGAGGGTGGAAGGGCTGACCAGACAGCAGAGAGCCTTTAATCATTTTATGACAGGAACTCTGAGGTGAATGAGCAGCTCGTAGGGATTCCTCTCATTCACATGCTAAACGTCGTCTTATCAGACAGAAGTGGAGGCGCTCTCTCACATATGAGAGCAAGGCAGAAACTTGTTGCTGGCAAAGTTTAAAGTAGCCGTCTTAACTTTTATGATCAAGTCAGAGAGAGAAGGGCACAAATAAGAAAAGCAGTGATATTTAACAGTTTATTTAAGGTGTGTTCATGGATCACAAGTCTAATCGGCAAGCCGTTATTCAATTCAGAAGAAAGGCACCGTTTTAAATGATATATAAAAAAAAGATTATTTAGTTTTCATTGTCATGAATATGTGCACACATTCTGTGCAGCTTAGTAGCCTTGTTGTAAGCCTGTTAAGGTGTGTAAGCCAGGCCAGACTTAAGCAAGGGCTTAGTGGGAAAGTACTTGAAGTTTTGGGAACCTCAAAAAATATCATTTTAAATAAGTGCATGATATGTTGACAGTATTCCAGAAGTGTCCATGTGGTTTCAGTTGTTAGATTTTTCTGCCAATAATTAATATGCAACTATTTGAAAACAGGTATCTCACAAACTAAAACCTTTTACCTCAGACACATCTTCATGATGGACATTTCATCCCTCTGACTGTTAGGTAGCTGACTTTTTGTTGTACAAATTGGAGCCTCAGGAGTTTTATTTTGTTTTGTTCTCCCCCTCCCCCTGATCAACAATGTACTTTTACAACCAATGATTTAATTCATTTTTAAATTTTACTCCTAATCTACTAAAGAGAAACTAAATCTACCAGCAGGACAGATGGGTCATAATTTCTCATATTTTTACCACCAGCTAACCCAAACAGCTATCAGAAAATGGAAATGAGGGTTTCAGATTATGCAATTAAATTAGCCTTTGTATAATCTTTTATCTTTGTAAAATAACCTCTGATTAGCAATGCTAAACTATATACATATGCAATTGTAGTACTGTTAGACAAAAATAACAAAATCTGGCTTTGAAAATTGGAATTCACCTGAAGTGTCTTCCTTTGTTTTTAGTGTATTTTGGTGAATTCATCACATTGCCACATATAGGCCTGACAAGGCCAGTTGCACATTTTTGGATGATGTTTCCTGACTTTTCTGGAAATAATCCCATACTTGTAGAGAACTATCTAAAAACAAAACATACAATGACTAAAAATAAATTGTGGACAATTTAAAACCTTGATGATTATGTGCACCTAACTGTCAACCTATTGTACTTTGCATGAGTAAAATACATCTAAAGAAAAAGATAAAAAGTAACTCTGAACCAGTGTCCCTGCCTAATGTGTGTTCAGTCTCTTCCACAACCCAGTAGTAGCAGATGGATGATGATAATAATGAGCCAGAGGGTTTCCTCTGTTTAATACCATTAATTTCCACTCTTGCTCTGTTTCTGCAAAGTCTCGATGCAATCGGCCCAGCTTACTTAGCCTGACATTATATGATTAACTGACTTTGACTGTGCTGTATTATAATTAAGATCAAATAGGAATCTGATCAAACCATTCTAACACACACACTTTGATATAAACCGTTCTATTACAGCTTTAGTTGTATGTGTAGGGTTGTTGTCCTCAATATTTTGCAGCCTCTAGCAGGTTTTCTTTCAAGATTTTCCAGCTTTTCTCTAAAACCACTTTCTCATCAACTCAAACTGGCTTCCCTGTCCATGCTGAACAAAAGCATCTCCACAGCATAATGCCGCTACCATCCTGTTTCTCGTTCGGAATGGTGCGTTTAGTGCTGTGCACAATTTTACTTCTCCACCAAACTGGTTTTACTGCTAAGCTGATGTTTGATTCTTGCTTGGCATCATTTCCTTCTGTTCCTGATAAACTAACACAAATAAGTGATCTTTTACAATACCAAGTCTGAGTCGGGACAGAAGAGCCTCTTTCATCAGAAGCTAGATCAAGACTCAGGGAGACCAGCAGCCAATCAGAAATCACTGTTCAGGGGTTTGTTTTGACATTGATCCAATTAAAAACAATACTAAGCATCATTATTCAGAAAAAATGTTAAATTGGAGAAACACAAGCAGTTCCAGTTCAGTTTATTTTTAAAGAACCAAGTCACAGTACATCATCTCAAGGCAATCAATCTTACCATTGCTTGTTTTTATATCACCCATCACAGAGCTAAAGTAGACTTTCGACCTGCATCAAGCTGATGTTTTCCATTGGTTTGATAAATGCCATTACCAACTAGTTTCTTTAACACTGTGTTATGTAAAGCATGCTGTAAATATTGCTCTTTTCCCATTTTTTATGCTGCTGGTACTAGTGATCCATTGGTTAGGATTGTGTTCACGAACAACCCTTTTTTTGTTTAAAAAAGAAACAGTGAAAATAAAATTATAGCAGCAATAAGGGGTCAACAGCTTACAGAAATTAACAATCTGTTTTGTGTAGTCAAACTTTCTGCTCTACCATCCTCCATAAAAATTTAAGTAAAACTTAAAATCGAGGGAGATGAGATGAGGCTCTGACTCAGATAATGAGTTGTAGAAAAAAGCAAACCATTTTTTTTTTTTAAGAATCAGTTAGGAGCCGACACTAGCACCAACATTGGGACCAATTCAGTGAAAAAGTTCACAAAGAGTTTTGCACATACATCAATTCCCATCTGTTCCAAATATATTCATGGATATAAAGTGGATCTTTTAGTCTTGTAAATCGACATTGGTCGTTATTAGGATCTGTGCAAATCACCTGAACTGAAACTTGTGTGAGTAGGGCACCAAAACTGCAGCACAGAAACCCACATCCTGTTAAATCCGCCCCTGTGCCTCTTGTGATTCCATCGTCTTTTTTTTTTATTTCCTGTTCCAAAAAGTTTTATAAAGAAAGCCAAGAGATATCCTAATATTACAAAACGTTGTTTTTTTTTCAAAAGAAAACTTCACACCTTACAGCAAACATCCATCTAAGTCAAGTGAATTAGTCTTTTCGTTCTACCCTAGACTGCAAAGCTGAGTCAGTTTTACAATTTATGCATCTAAACTTGTCCCTTTTCAAAACTCTATAATCAATTGCTGCAAGAAGCAAAAGAACAAAAGATTAAGACACTTAAACTAATTGTGTTCGATTAGAAACGAGTAACGAGTGAGACATAACGAATGATCAGTGGGCTAAAAGTGATCAGAGGAAAAGAAAAGAGGAGCCTGGAACTTCTTTGTTGGGATTCTGCAGGAAGAGCGGCCAGACCTACCTGATGGACAAACACATCAACCGGTTCGTCCAGCGGCACTCCCTCTCTGTTGGTCATGGACAGGAACCCGAAGCCCATGCGGACGTTGAACCACTTGCACACCCCGGCCCCATGGAAGGACTGCGTGTCTTCCTCTGTGCTCGGTCCCTCATCTACCTCCGTCTTGCACACTCCTACAAATTCAACATTTGTTCACAATAAGGATTACAAAAAAAAAAAGAAAAAAAAAAACTCGCCCCGCTTTAACCAACAAAACGCAAATTTGTAAAAATGTAAAAATGTAAATTTCTGCGGATCAGTAATCGATATGAATCAATGACTGAGCATGCCGTGCAGAGGCTTCAGTATATATTTTCGATTTAAACGCCAGCAGTTGCACAACATTGTTCAAGAAACATGCGCAAAACTTTCTTTTTTTAAATATGCGTAAAACTTTCATTCAAATGTGCGCAAAACTTTCAGAAAATGCAACTATTTAAAGAGTCGAATTTGAGTACATTGCTCGTCACGTGTGCGAACAATGCCTTACAACGCTCCTTCACAATCAGTGAGACAGTCGATCCGAAAACAGCTTAATTAACTCGGAACATTAACGTGCTGCTCATGAAGTTTACTCCACCTGGGAACTCCTGGTTAGAAACGGAACCCATGTCTTCTGCCTCAGCCTTGAGTCAAAAATCAGCACCCAAGATACAATATTCTCTTTCTTTTTTTTTTTTAATTTGTAGCCCTCAAACTGGGTAATCCGCACAGATTGCCACTTTCATGCAAAATGCTGCGAAAAGCAGAAGCTGCGCAGCGAGAGGGAAAGCGGGAGAGGGGAGGTAAACAAAAGGGGGCTGGCAACCTATCCCCCCCTCCTTTGCTCAACAATGAGAAGTGGGGAGGGGGAGAATTTTTGCTGAAGAATCTCCACCACCACCACCACTTCCACTACCTCACACCCCAATAACATTCCAAACAATGCAACCAAACCCTGCCCCTCCATAAGGCAACTCCGAGCACGCTTTAAAGATAAAACTCTGCAAAAAGCATCCCGACGTTCAAGCTTACCTTCTGCCATGCCTGTGGGCCAGTTCGGTCCCAGTTCCCACTGCTGTTCTCTCCTGGATCGCTGCTTTTAGCTCCCCTGCAGTGGTCAGCACTGTTGGTCAATACAAATGACAATTTCTTATCCGACAAACCCCCCACGCACTCTCTCGGTCATGTCCACGTGATTCACGATTACAGTCCCCAAGGATGCATATGCATTGTGTGATGGAAGGACCAATCAACACAAAATGAATAAATTGATGTTCCATTCAGAGCTGGACTTCTGCAGCAGTGGGGTGGCTGTGGCAAACTGCAGCATCAGTTGATCCACACATGCTGAATCTGCATTATTTTGCTCTTAAAGTGTCCTCATGTGCAAAAAGGTCTGAAATTTAACATGCAATTTAGTTCAAAAATACTTTCTCAGTATTTGTATTGTTTTATTTTATCCTAAATGTTTGCAACAAAAATGGCAATCTGGTAAAATGACTATGGATCATGAGCTGAGATTCTGAAAAAAATATCTTGTAATATTATTATTGTCACGTTTCATTGATTCGTCTGAAACTGAAAATCGAACATTATTTATTCATTTTAGTAGTATTATTATTTAACTCATATCTAATTCATTGTAGTACAAAAAAACAGAAAATTGGGTAAAATGCCAATGGAAGACATGGTATTATTATTATTATTATTATTATTATTATTATTATTATTATTATTATTATTATTATTATTGAATTTAGTGTCATTATTTAAACTTAATTTGATTGCTTTGAATTTAAAATATGCTGATTTTTAAAAAAGTGCCCAAGTATGGCATTTATGAAGTAAATCCTTGTTCCTTTCCAGATCAAAAAGAAGAAGAAGAAGAAGAAAAAAAAAACTTTTATAAAATCATCACGGTGCTGATTAAAACAAGCAAACGAATTCATGGATCAATAGTGATTGATCACATCAGCTTGAAACGTTGACTCGCGTCTTTTGTGGAGCAATAGACGCGTTAAAGAACGAGGATGTCAAAAAAAGAACTTCAAAATGAAATCGTGCAGATTATCAAACGAAATTCGTTCAAATTGCATACATACTTTGAACAAAGAAATGGAAAAGAAGGCAAAAAATAATTCTCTAGTATAGTTTTCTTTTTCTCTTTTTATTTAATCTTGTTTGTAAGGGGATATTTTGCAACAAAAGCTAAAGGAAACATTCCCTGCACCCGGGATTTCTTTGAATTACTACGTTGTTAGGATACGAATAGAAATGTCACATGCGTTAAATACATCTAAGAATGTCAAGTTGTTATCACAAATAGACTGAACAATATGTGAGTGAAGTTTTATCAATGCGACCACAACGACCCCTTGTGGACCCGAGAAACCCTTAAGTGTTACATAATTGGCTTACACAGAAAATGACAATAACACTAAAGCGATGACAGAACAACAGAAAATCAGTTGGAATATACACTACTTGTTTTCACGTTGAGCGGTGAAAAAAAAGACACATGGAGAAAATATTATCCGAAATCTTATTTCAATTAAATTCAGTGAGGACAAAACAACATGCTTATTACACAGAAAGTAATCGTTACACTCTGAATGAAGATGGTTTACAGCTGATGAAAACCCACAGTTCTGTTTACCAGACAATTACAATTTTACTCAAGATTAAATAAAAGAGGACATTTGTCATTTAATAATCTACATAACAATGTGGAAGATTGCTGACTTGGCAGTTACCCAGCAGACATCCCCCAGGAGCTGGCAGTTTTATTATTTGAAAGTTGAGTGGAAGGAAAAAGTGTGGCAAAATTTGGCATTAAGCAATGGATCCATCCTGAACATAGCAAAATAGCTTAAATAATCTCTAACAGCATTTGGGGTCGAATAATCACACAGATTTGTCTTTCAAATTGACATCTTTTTGTAAAATCTAATTTGGTTATTTGGAACAAAAAAAAAATCGTTTTCATGATGCACTAATGTAGAGTTTCCCAAACCTGGTCTTCCAGGCAGACCGTCCTGCATCTTTTAGCTGCTTCCCTGCTTTAATACACCTGACTCAGATGTTTGCTGTTCAACAAAGGCTTGTTTATCAGCCATCAGTTAAAAGAAGTGAATAGATCCACATAGTCCAACTACCTCCACAGCATTTTAAGATTCAGCAAATTATTATTTTTCCCATAATTTATGCTACCCAAAACAACTTCAAAGAACTCTCCATAACTCTAGTAACATTGCAGTTCATAAACTAAATGTATTACCAGTCTTTGCTTCATTTTAACTGATTACCTACAACTTTTGACATTAAATCTGCTTTGATCTAATCCATTCCGTGCAAATCTGTATGCTCATGGTTTTCCTCTTGCCATTCTTGCTTGAATGAAATCATTATTCTGGTACCAAGAATTTGACAAGAAATTTAATAATTTAAACTTGTTTTTGAGACGGTTAAGTAGGGTTGAAGATCAGTGAGGAAAACCTCAAACCAGGTTTGAGTGGTATAAAAAGTGCAACTTTTGTGTTTGTCTCAATGGTAAAATTGAGAATATTTGTCTTTGTGTTTTCACAAGAAGATTAAAGGAATTCGAGCATCCCAAACCATGTTGTAGATTTTGACTGAGTAATCACACTGAATCCTGAATTGTAAAAAAACAAAAACAAAAAAAAAACAACAAAAAAACAGTGAAAGCCTCCTTTAGTTCAGTATGATTCAGATCCCAACTTCATCTTTAGCTTACAGTGTTTACACTGTACACAACACATGTCCTCTTTGAATGACAGGATCTGTCAGTAAGTATATAAAAATTTGTTCAGTGTTATCTTTTTCTTTTTTTTTTCTTTGACTGTTTGTTCTGCCCCTAATGCAGTTGTGCTCTGGGTGAAGAACCATATTGCCTGTATAAAAAACTGCTGCTGGTTGTCCCACTGGAAGGTGAACCTCCTCCTCATGAGATTCAAGTCTTGCAACCTCTAACAAGTTTTCTTCCAGTATTTGCCCTTTACTGAGCTTTGTCATAGGGGCGGTGTGTTTAGTGTGTTGTCAAGTGCTAATTTTTGCTCACAGAGGGCAGAAAGTTCATTTTTTGGAATAATCTCTCCAAAGCATCTTGTTTCGTATGATTACTAAGTCCTCTACATCGATTCTAGCAGATTCGAATCAGATTTGTAATTGATTTCTTTCAACAACTTTCTTCTAGGCACCTTTTGTTATTAGTAACCCAAAAGCTCAAACATCCTATTTGTTTCCTAACCGTTTCAACAACATGAGCAATAATTATACACAACTATACTTTGGAAGTGACTTTATATGCCCATGTGCCGTCATTTCTAACTACAACATTTTTATTTCTTATTGTCTGAGAAACCAGTGAAATTAAATGATGGATTCAGTGAGAAATTAAAGACTCCACAGCGGTTTTATTTATTCTAAAGCACTTATTGGATAAAAAAAATGATTTAATAGCATATCAGTATGTCAGCCCATTGTAGGCTGACGTACTGTGGGGGTCAGTTCCTCTAAAGTGCTGTCTAATGTCTTGGCCGCGATCCAAGGCTTTCTGGACCACATCTGAGCCAGCAGACAGAAAGGAACCACTTTGTTACATCACTTTATACACTCTTAAACCTTGCTGTTACCTATGCAATACCTCTCCGGGAATGTTTTCATTTGAATAAAAAATCTGTCATCACACACACACACACACACACACACACACACACACACACACACACACAAAATAGATCCAGTCCATTACTGAATGCGCCCTAAATTAGGTTCATTTTGGGATCCTTCCAACTACTTTCAATCACCAAATATCCCAGCAGAATGAAAAAACAAATATCACCTTTACATTATCCATTCTCCATCATACATCTACCATAATTATCATGACAATATTGTATTACTTTCACAATAATATTACTGTGAAAGTAATACTACTTTCACAGTAATATTACTGTGGGATATTTGGTGATCTGCTGGGATCACCAAATATCCAAGCAGAATCCAAAAACAAAAATCACCTTTACATTATCCATTCTCCATCATACATCTACCATAATTATCATGACAATATTGTAATATTACTTTCACAGTTTAGGTGATTATCCAATGAAAAGATGAGGAAAAGGGCTTCTTTTAAAATGCTACCGAGCTGCTAATTTGCATATGACTTAAATAAGCATATTCCATCTCTACTTATTATTGCTTTTTTTTATAACAATGACTAATACATTTAAACACGTTAGGGTACCCCCAGTACCCTAAAGTGGTACACGGGGTACCCTAATAAGGTACTGGGGCGTCTATTCCATGAAATGACCACTAGATGACAGTATGAGGAAATGCCTAAAGTTTTAACACTGTAAAACTTATTTAATTTAAGAAGAAGAAAAAAAAAAGTGTGACACAAAAATCCACTTTTGCCAACAACTATACTTTTAAACCTTTATGCTCTCCTGTTTTGTTTCCTTCTCGTCTTTAAATGCTGATGCGATGTCCTGGGTGTTCGGCATGTAGGAGACTCAGGCTAAAAAAAGTATGACGAGCCAGGCCCCGCCCCTTTGGCGTCCAAAATAGAAACTGTAAACAAAAAGCAGCCAACCACAGAGGCTTTCAAACGCCGACACTGTGGAGCATCACTGCTGCTGTGGGACACCGGTCATGTGTTGGATGTTAGGCGAACCGAACCGCTGCTGCTGGCGCTCAGAGCCAGAGGAAGCATGAGCGCTGTCTGTTTTTGAAGGTCGATTTAGTCGTCTTGTTATTATTCTTACGTTTCTGATGCAGATTAGCAAAATGAGAGACGAGGGGAGCAAAATAAAGTTAAATACCTCCCAAACAAATGCGCCAGGCTGTCTGCTGCGATCGGACCGCAGCCATGCATAGTTCAGCTGAAATTCTGTCGGGACACTCACAGAGAGTTGTTTGCAGAATCTTAGTTGTGCTTCATCTGGAAACTGGTTTATTCGCGCCGTTTTCATCCCATGCAACCCTTACCGACCATGGCACGGCTGCGGAGGAAGGCTTGCGTTGCCCTGTTTCTTTTCACCCTCTTCATTTTCGGATCTCTGATGGGACTGAGGACCCTGAAGCCTACTGACGGATTCTCGGATCTGGCTCCTGGCTTGGAGCTCCTGCCGATCTTAGGAGGGAGGATGTCCCGGGAAGCCACCGCGTCCCCAGTCCAAGCCCGCCCGCAAGGGGGAAACACAAAAGCGGTTCTGTCCAACTCCGGTCCAGAGGGGACAATATTCTACGATGTTCACATCTTTTACTACACTTGGTACGGCAGCCCTCATATGGACGGGAAATACATCCACTGGGACCACATCCTGGTCCCCCACTGGGACCCCAAGGTCGCATCAAGCTACCCGAGAGGAAAACACATGCCGCCCGAGGACATCGCCTCCAGTTTCTACCCGGAGCTGAATTCGTACAGCTCCCGGGATCCGGACGTGTTGGAGTCCCACATGGAGCAGATCGGAGCCTCCGCGGCAGGTATGCAGCTCCGTGATGCTCCCTGGTTTGTTTTGGAGCTTCTCTTTACAAATCTGATAGAACGCTGAACAGTTTCAGCACCACAAACAGACTGGACAGCTCCGTAAACTCTCAGTCGATCTGTTCCTGCGCTTATTGCTCTCATGGATTTACAATAAAGAGCAAAAGTGTTCACATGTCTTTACTGCTTCACTATTTTCGCCATGTTACAATCCAAAAACATCAGTGTATTTTATTGGGATTTTATTTTTTAGACATACCTGACAGTAAATTGGATGTATCTGTGAGTAGTTATCATCATAAATAGATACAGACTTCAGATTCTATAAAGACGTCAGAGGTTTGGTAGAGAACATTAAGGAGTCAATATGATTACAAGGAACATAAAAGAGACCAGAAAGGTCAGATATAAATGAGGGTTTGGTTATAAAACTAATGGCCAAACTTTGAAAATCTCAAATCGCTCACAGCTGGAACAAAATGCTGCAGCTCCGTTTTTTTCCCCTCTGATCCAATCAGATAAGACCAAGTCTCATCATCCTTTTGAAATCTCATAACAGTTTGACTCCAGCAAGGTGGTAGGAGGCTTTTCTTCAGCAGAGCAAAGCAGGTCAGAGTTGGTGAGAAGACAAAACAAAAAAAAAAACAAAAAAAAAACAGGGATATTCTGAAGACAACCTGTTAGAGACTTCAAAAATGATAAGGCAGAAATTCATCTTCAAACAGGGGAACCATTTTAAACTAACAACCAGAGATGCAATGAGATTGTCCAGGCAAACACTAAAAGATATGAAGCTCTAAACACAAAGAAAAACACTTGGATCATTTTTTTCAACATCACAACATTGTGTATTTTTGTCTGTCACAATAAATCCCAGTAAAACGTCTTGAAGTTTGTGGTTGCACAGAGCCAAAATGTGAAGTCCAAACCCTGCATGTTTTTACAAGGCACTGTAAACAGCCTTGCTTGAAAAAGTAAAATAAAAAGAATCCATCAGCAGTAAAATGATACAAAGTATTAAATTATCAGCCAGATCCAGTGTCTCCAGTGTTGTGAACTTCAAGTACTTCTTGAAAAGTGTCATAAATTATAAATGCGTACATGCTGTTGCCTTTCCAAAAGCTCCTGCGACTCTAAAAGACATCTGAGGTCTGCTGCAGGGTGTCAAGTAACAGACTCGTGTGTTAGACGACACGTGACAGGCCCTGATGTTTCTGTCCCGCGGCTCACTGGGTTATTGTACACCATCCGGACTGATGAGCCCGCCATGCAATCCTCTGAAAGCTCATCACTTTAACAGATGGACCAGTGGAGGGCTGGCTGCTAATGCTTAGTTAAAACAACCCAATTAATTAGAAACATAACAAGTCAAACTATTAACACTTCCGCTTGAGCTGATAAATGATATTCTGCCACATCAATGTCGACAGTGAAAATGAATAGAAATAGCCACATTGTTTATACACATACATATGAGAGAGTGTTGTACTGTAATAATTTTAATGGATTTTTTATTTGAATGCCTCATGTGCCAGTTCCTGTTTGATGCCAGTGACCAATGTAGTAGCTATAAGGTACCTTCCATTTTTCATATTAGAACTTCAATTTGTATTGTATTGGGGCATTTATAGGCCATAGTGACACAAAACTTTTCTTTTTTTGCCGCCTTTTTTTGCAGATTGATGTGCATTGTTGTGTTTTTTCTATAATGATTAAGAATACTTTCTCTTTTGGCTATGGTTTTCTTCCATATATATTTTTTCATGACTAGTAGTTGCTCAGCAAGATTCTCCAACCTGAGCTGAGGTTCTCTGCAGCTCCTCCAGTTACCATTCAGCCTCTTTGCTGCTTCTCTGATTTCTGTTCTTCTTGATCTGATCTGTTTAATTAATGTGTTTCACTGAGTGAATGAAGCAAAGGAACATAAAGGATCTTTTCAGTAATATTTTAAGTCATTGAATATGAGTGTGATATGGCTGTACATGGAAAAAAAAAAAAATCTGGAAAATTTGAAGAGCGATGAATACTTTTGCAAGGCTCTGCTAAGTCCCTTTTTCTGCCAGCATCAATGGAGGATTCTGCTTTCTGCTTTTAAATGCATGAGCTGTCAAAGCGCCTAAGTGTGCTGAGAGATTTCCTCCTAAACGCGACATGACAGGCTTAGATGAGAAACGCAGATGAGTAAATATAAATACCATGACTACTTGATGAGCAGGATGAAAATATGAAGACGGAAGCAGAGACAGATTTCCAGCCTGAATCATCTCCGTGTTTCCAGGGGTTCTGGTGCTGTCTTGGTATCCTCCCGGCCTCGCTGACGACAACGGAGAACCCGCTGAGGATTTGGTGCCAGCTGTGCTGGATGCTGCGTACAGACACAGCCTGAAGGTAAAGTGCATCAGCACATTTTGTGAGAGCGGAAAAAGTGCTGAAAACTGGTGGAAGAAAAGCTCTGAGAGGAGCAATGTGCTGTAAAACATGGCATTCTTCTATATTTTTCACTGTGTATATCATATTTGTTATTGCAAGAGTGAAGGTTTAATTTCTCTATTGACTGTGCTATTTAAAGTCGACACCTGCTGGTGGACAAGGTCATATTTCATCATTAATGCAGCTAAAGGTTTTCCATCATGCTTAACCTTTAGCCATGCGGATCCCTACTGAACAGCAAAAATAAGCCTATTTCTGCTTCTGTTCACGTCTTAATTTGCTCTTTACCTCTGACACAGAAACGATGAACCCCAAATCTGTTAGAAAATATGGTAACGCTGATACAAAAATGTCATTTTTAAAGATAAAACTAATTAGTTTCTAGAAAAACTACACTGGTAGTAAGAACAATGAAGCACTGGTTCAGATAATATATAATGTACAATATAATGTTTTGCTGGACTTGATCAAATATTAAAATGGTAGTCATATAACTGCTTTATGATCTTCCTTCTCCTTCACTTAATCAGTTTGTTAGCACAAGAACAGGAGGAAAAAATAAAAGTAAACAAATTAACTTTTAAAGTATGTTTCTAATTATTGCACTTTATTTTTATATTAGTAATTGATATGGACATAGATGAAAGCATGTCACTCCTACCTTCCTGTCATTTTAAAATACTGTACTCTTTAATAATGTGCACTGTCTCTGACAAATAAACTAATGTATTTGTTCCCACACGCAGTATGCCAAATGTGAAGACTCATAATTGGAAACCAGGTTTATGAACCATTAGCAACCTGTGAACAGCTGCAAACTGTATCTGAGTGGAGCTGTAGGTGATAAACTCCAGTTGGTAGAGCTGTGAAAATGAGGGTGGGAGTTGTTTTCAATCGCAAAGAAATTCTTACATAAGATTTGAAATGCCATGTTCAAATTGATGCAGGAAAGAGTTTCTCGTACTTCAAAGTGACGCTGAGAACATTATTAGACGTCAACGATTCCTGAAAGGCTGGAGCTGTTTTACTCTGATGTCCTCCCTCCTGAACTTACACATAAAGATGTTGTTTTTATGACATTTTTTTATGTCATCCAGCTATTTGGCTCATGTATCCAGAAAAATAAAGTTGAAACAAGACCTTTACGTGGACTAAATAGAAAGACACATAGGCACAATCAAACATTACCACCTTTATTTTCAGATGTCAGAAAAAAAAAATAGTCCTGCTCTATTTTAGCTGTCTGCTTTTGGTTAGAGTATTGAATATTCACAGATAAACATTGACGTGTAGGGGTACAAAGTTAATGTAAGGAAATCTTTGAGAACAGATTCATGGAGGGAAAAGAGAGACTGTGCTGTTGTAATATAAAAAAAAATCTAACAAAGCCTATAGTTTAAACATTGCAGGATGTGATATAAAAAGGTACAGACACTTTGCAAGGAAGTGTGCATTTGCAGAGTTCCTTAATGTGATGATCTTTGATTGCAAATGTATCCCTTTTAGACCACTGTCAAAATAGTCTTGTCATGAAAAAAATCTTTACTACTTGAATATCAAAAAACAAATAGTTTTACAACATGGTGACGTGATTATGAAGATGCATGACGGTGATGCAATCCATGAAAATGACAGAGTTCACGTCCTTACATGAACACCCTGAAAGAGTGTTCATGTCTTATCCAGCACAGATAAGAGTCCTCTCTATAAAGAGCTCTAGAGAAAAGCAATGGGCTCAGGCTAGACTGTCAGATTTTATATCACATTTATGTCTTCAGTTATCTGGCTGGAGGCAAATAAATAAAGTATCTCCGGAGAGACAAGACAAGAACTACCAGAATAGACATGCAACAGTGGGCTTGTGAGGGTTTCACACATAATGCTGTCAGGAACAAAGCTAACAGATAGGGTTTATCACCACGGTTTGCTGTCAGCTCTGCTCTGGTCAGTGTGGCATTTTCACGGAATGCATGTGGAAAACAGTAAGTGACATGCTACAAAGCATTTTCATTCTTCAACATGTCAGCATCTTATTGAATTAGGAGATTTCTTCTCCCGAGCCTGTGAATAAAAATAAAAAATAAAAAATCTTAGTGCAGTTTTTCTAAGCATCCTCCTACCAAGCTTCTTTCACTCTTTCTGCAGAGAGCAACATTTATTTTGGGACTGCTTCCTTTTGTGCAGTCTTAGATTTTCAGAGTGCAAAGTGCAGAGTGTTGGACTGAACCTTTTTTTCTGGGCTAAAAGAAAAAAAAAAAAGACAAGACAAGTGAGGAGGACAAATGCAACACTTCGGTGTGAGTTAGAGCACTAACTCACACCAGAGTCATAAGTTTCAGGATGAATGTTTTGATTTATAGAGCAGAGAAAATCAAATCCAAAGATAAATTAAAACATATGCACCTAATACTTAAAAAAAATCATGTATATTCATTCCACCTTCCAGAAGAACATCTAAAATAAATCTTAGGATAGGATATTAATGCAAATGATGAGTGGATGTAAACTTCTATTTGAAACTAAATATCGACAAATGGCCGGGCACTGATGACTTGAAGGGACAACTTTGCATTGCTCTCTGGCTTGTAAGAAAATCTTGCTGGAAAAAAAAGAAAAAGAAAAACTTCTGTACACCCGACATCAATCATTCCAGCAATCCCACACTACACACCTAAAAAGAAAAGAAAAAACCTTCACATATCTTTAGGTAATGTTACAAAAGAAACCAATGGAGTTTTCATTATATAAGGTGAAAGGTATTTTCGGCAGCTCCCACACACAGCTTGCGTGTTGTGCACAGCAGAGTTGGAAAGCTCAAAAGCACAACCGCCGCCGCCGCTGCTGATTCTCGACCTCAGCTTGAACCGGTGCCGAAATAGTACCTCTGCCCAAGGGAGTGCATGGGGGTGGTTTGGTGGGGACAGGGTTTGCGGTGGTGGGGTGTCCTGGGAGCTGGGTGCGGGGAGGAAACGAGCAGAGGGGAAGTGAGCATCAAAGGTCCCATGAGTCAGTTTGTGCCTCTGAACAATCTGCACCCTGAGGGGCTGGAAAAGTTCTGTCTCGTAAGTAGGCCATGTCAAGTGCACAGGGGAATACGGCCCATGGGTGCTCTGTGATCAGACAGACTGCTTTATTTCTATCTCTGGATGACAGCATTTTTTTTCTTGTGTGACCCTTTGTTGTTGTTGTTGTCTGTCCACGGGGTGTGACCACAAAAGAAAGTGGCACTCTCAATTACAGAAATGTCCTAAGCGTAGTTGAAATTCATCTAATTATTGCAAAGATCTGGAGCTTTGTGTTTGTGTTTGTCCTAATCCATCCCTTTGTGCTCTCTGCATGAGATGGCATTAAATTCCTCCCTGCTCAGCATAAATCAGGCTGCCGTTGTTCCAGGGTCGTGCTGTCAGTGTTTATGAAGTATAATAATGCTTGAACTCATTTACTTAAAATTTACAGGAGATTTATTGGGCAGTATTTGGGGAAATTAGTACTGTGGGGTCTACTCTGAGCTGCAGAGGAACAGATTTGTGTCTCCCCTTTGGGTGATAATCATGTGGCTTTATATCCTCAGCTTCTCAGAAGAGGTTCACACGAAAGGCTCACAAAGTCCAGAAAGTTATGGCTTCATAAACTTAGATTCAAAGCTATGATTTATACTTCCTGAGGTCTACAGTTACAGAGAAATCAAAGCAACAGTTTTGTCGCCCATAAAGCCTTCCACAGAATCCTGACAGACCATTCATAGGGTCTACAAAAGTACTGACACGCCATTTTTGTCACAGTACAACAGCAAATTTCATATTATTTCTATGTTTCGTATTTTATATGATATTCCGACACAAAGTGTAAATGTCTGAAAACTTGGACGCGCATTTTGGTTCTGTACATTTTCCTCCATAAGTCAATACTTTGAAGAACAATATTCTCAGTTCAGTGCAGTTCCTCCAGCTTTACTCCAGTGCTCTTGGCTGCTTCTCTAATTAATGCTGGCTGAACGCTCTCTGTAAGTTAACATTTCTATGGAAGCAAATATCTTGCAGATTTCTCTTGTTGTGTCAAACGAACACGAGTCAGATCGACAAACAAATATTAATAGTTAAGCATGGACAGTAATGCAGTATTTAAATGATGACTTTTTCATTAAAAGGAAAAAGGCTATCAAAACAAAGCTGGCCCAGTTTGAAAATAGTAATTTGCCCCTGAAAGCAACAAACTGCTATCAAGCATGCAGGATAACTGGCAACGAGTCTTCTACATGGCTATGGGGTATTCTGACCCATCTCATCCAGACTTTTTCAAGGCAACCTTTGGTTTGTTCCCTTTAGATTCACTCAGACGGGACTTGCTGGTGTGCTTTGGATCATTGCTTTGCTACATGACCTAAATACACTTGAGATTAAGGTCACAAACTAATGGCTAGACATTGTCCTTCAGGATTAACAGAATTCATGGCTCCAATAATGACCACAAATATATCAGGTTCAAAAGAAGCAATGAGGACTCGGACCATTACGCTATGTTTGATTGTCTGTATTAATATTATTATTATTTTTTTACTGGAAAGTGTTAGCTTTATGTCAAATTCTGCTTCTTTTTTTTTTCCCCACAATACGGCCATGTCTTGACGGGTTGGCCCAAATGATTTCATTTTTTAGATGAGATGCTTTTGTGTGTTTTAAAACGAACCATGCCTTATATTTCTTCACAGTTGGATCTATACTGGGACTAAGTGGAATACAGGTGGACTCTACAAATTAAGTGACTGGGTTTTCTTTAGGGGTGTCAGAGTAAATAGACTGAATGTAAATAAGCATCACACCTTCCATATTTTTTTGTCTTTGTAAAGCGGCTTCGAAACTGGCTTTTGTGTGAAAGGTACTTTTGTAAGGCACTGTGCAAACATCCGCTTAGCTTCTTAGTAGACTTATGATGAATGTCATGTTGACAGTGGTTTCCAGAAGCACTCCATATCTGTAACACAGACTCCCACTGTGCTTCAAAATCCAGCAAAGATTACATCTGATATAACAACGATGATGTACAACACGCTCCACGGTGCTTAAGGCTGAGCCCGGCTTCCTCACTGAGGTCCCTTCATGGCATCCCTTTAGTCACTGCTGTCATTTTAAAAGGCCATTTTTCTCCTCGCATTGTTCTCTGTGGGTTTTCACTGCTTTTAAAGTGGTGTTTCAATCTGAATTATGCATCATCAAACTCACTGAGTTTTCACTCCTTTTAAAATATTCAGCTTTAGCACCTTTTGTGTACACGCCATTTCGGTTCTCTTGTAATTTTGCAGCTTTTTACTTTGCCGTCAACTGAAAATTGATGTTTCTCTTAAAACACTGGAGTGTCTCAGAGGCCTCCACAGGGGGGTTCTGCCCAGGATAAAAATAAATATTATACATTGTTGGGGAATTTGACATGAAAGCACAGGAGTTCAGTTAATAGTTATTTTCTTTTTGGAATCATTGTCACAAAAATGCTATGATATGCTACAAGGCAACATGAAGCGAATGTTCTTTATGCTTCTTCTAACTTGGGGCAAAATTGTAACTTTGTTTTGAAGAATAAGCCGTGGTAAAAGGATTTCTAAGTCTGATTACATACAATAAAATTTGACTTTAAAAGCCTTTTACTGTGTTATTTCTGCTTGACCTCAGTAATACATTGCTTTTAGCCCTATGCTCAAAAAGGTTAGCTATCAGCTCAGGGAGGATCACTTAGATATTGACAAAAGTTTGACCTGTGATACGAGTTAAAACGCAATATGTATTCTTTTTTTTTTCAGGTCGCATTTCAGATCCAACCCTACAGAGGAAGAAATGACCAGACTTTGCACGACAACATCAAGTACATAATTGACAGGTAGGCGCTTGTCTGGCTGCGCTTCATCACTGACCCAACTCAAACAGAAATCCATTAGGTTTGCATGCATAGCTGAGGGAACAAGGGTCAAAACATAGAAAGACTTTTAGGTTGCTTTTCTAGATTATATAAGGCCAGGTTCATGACTTATAAATGGGTTCTTGATATGAAAGCAGTTTTCTTTTCAATCTTTTAGTATCAAAGAGGGCATGGATGAAATACACACTTAATTCAAAGCCTCCAACTTAAACCAAACTCTTACATATTTTACCAAGGTTGGTGAGGATGTGTCAGGTAAAACATGTACACCTTTCATTTGCTGGCAAATAAACTGTAAAGTAATCTTTACTAATCTGTCATTGATGGCGAACATTAATGTTTCAAATGACCCCAGACATTTTTTATCAACTGACAATATAGCTCTTTGCATTAAAGTAAAAGCAAGCCAAAGATTCACCACATTTTATCAGCACGAGGAAGACAACTGATGAAAAGTTGCTCAGCAGATATTTATTGACTTCAAGCCTCAAAAGATAATTGCTGAAGAAGTTAGCAATTCACAGAATTCTGTATGTAGGCAAACTATAGGAAAGTTGAGTGGAAGCAGAAGGTGTGAGAAAAAGATGAGGCGCACATGAAAGAGGGATAATCAAAGCATTTCGAGGAGGGTGAAGGAAAACCCTTTCAAAAATTGTGGAGAATCACAAAGCGTGTTCCACGTGCTTCAAGAAGCACCTCAAACAGATGAAATCAATACATGGGCAAAAGGATTTTGCACCTTTCCACAATGCCATATGTACCGATATCTAGTTAAATGGCCATAATTTTGCTTGATTTGCCCACAAAATGACTTTACCCAAAATCCACAGAGAATGGAGTATTCAACAGGAAGATGAGAGACAGCAGAGCCAACAATGCTGACGAACTGAAGGTTACTATTAAATAAACCTCAGCACAGCCAGTTTGATGATTTACCACACTGTTGCAGTAATTCATGCAAACGGAGCCTAGACTTGGCATTGAGTGTGCAGTAAAAACATCGACGTATTTTACAGTAGGCTGACATTTAGAAAAATCATTTGTAATCCTATGTAATATTCTATCTGGCCATAGGGGTTTAGTCGCTGTAAACTGCAACAGAAACGCTTGAAATGTATCACGTTGTGTGTAATGTTTGACTTTTTGAATTAAATTACTGAAATAAATCCTCGTCTCTGAAGGTACGGTGATCATGGGGCCTTCTACAAGTTCACCTCCAGCACAGGGAAGAGTCTTCCTCTCTTCTACATCTATGACTCCTATCTGACTCCACCAGAGTCCTGGTCTGAATTTTTGACTCCCACCGGCTCCCACAGTGTGCGCGGCTCCCCATATGACTCCATGTTCATCGCTCTGATTGTTGAGGAGCGTCACAAGCATGACATCCTGGCAGGTGGCTTCGACGGCATGTACACTTACTTCGCCTCCAATGGCTTCTCCTTCGGCTCCTCCCACCAGAACTGGAAGGCCATTAAGGCCTTCTGTGACGGGAACAACCTCCTTTTCATCCCCAGCGTCGGGCCCGGTTACATCGACACCAGCATCCGACCGTGGAACAACCACAACACTCGCAACAGGGTGAACGGCCGCTACTACGAGACGGCTCTGCAGGCGGCACTCAACGTGAGGCCGGAGATCGTCACCATCACGTCTTTTAACGAATGGCACGAAGGGACGCAGATAGAGAGGGCCATGCCTAAGAAAACCGTGACCCGTGTGTACTTGGACTATCAGCCGCACGGACCTGAACATTATCTGGAACTGACCCGCCGCTGGGCCGAGCAGTTCAATAAAGAGAAGCAGCAGTGGCTGATGTGAGCTTTAAACAGAATAATGCTCCACAGTATCAGAGTGATCAAAGTGGCAACAAATGCTCATTTTTCCGACTATGACACGGTGTTCCGGGTCTTTTGGGAAAACACTGAGAGAAATTTTTTGCTGAATACTTAATAGTCCAGGACTCTGAAATGGGCCTGTCTGATTTGTTCTCGCGCCTCTTAACCAAAAACAAAATGTGAAGTCTATCTGTACAGTATACAGTTCTTCTCTTCGTCACTAAAAAGATTTTAAATTAGTTGACTGAGATTATTTTTTTTTGTTTCTGCATGACTTGATTTGTATCACTTCTCTTAGACTAAGGTGTGGAGTTGAACATTTACTAATTTACTACAAAATAAAATAGAAAACAAATCACATTTATATATTAAACTGGTGAAACACCTAAATTAAGAGCATTCTTAGCCTTTATGTGGAATAACCATACAACATAAAACATCAATAAATTAAACAAAACAAACAAAAAAAAAAACAAGAATGAGATTCACAAGCTTTGGTTTATGTCAATCCGCAAAGGATCAAATGCAAAGTTACAGATATTATCCCATAGCATCTCCATTATGTGCTTCAAGTAGGCATCAAGAAGGTCACTTAACCTGTGGCAGAAATTATTTAAATTGGTTGGTTTCCTCACACTGATCTGGCTTTTGAGCCTAGCCTAAGTGAGCACAAAGTGTGGCCTGAAAAATTATGTGCTGCTCTGAACCGCGACTGAAGAATGGTACAAATTGGGCCGGACAGCACAGTTGATTAAAGTAGATTGGCATTAAAAAAAAAAGTTTTAGGAGATTTTCACTGATAAATAGAAATCTTCTTTAAATTGAGAATGTCGAGTACAATACAAATGATTCATATTTTATCAAAAATGTGATAGAATTTCTGGCTCACATGAGTCAGTATGAGGCTAATGGCCAACATTTGAACACTGTACAAAGTGTTGAGAGGTGACATCATCATGGTGTGGGTTTTACTTCCAGAGACGCATAGAAAAATGAAAGAGAAGGACTTCTTTCAAATTCTTGAATTTCACCTCAGTTTAACAGATAGAAGATTGAAACTTGGACATAATGTGGTATCCCAACAGGGTAAATGATCCTGAACACACTTAAAAACCTGTATTGGAAGGCACAAAGCAGGCTGACGTTAAGATCAGGCAGTAGCCATTTCAACAAGGACCTCAGTGTTGTTAAAAAAAACGATGTGTTGACTTTGTGCCAGGAAACCAATCACATTAAATAAACTCTAATTCCGCCAAGAAAAGTGGTGAAACACTCCACCACAGTTATGCCAAGAGAATGTCGATGGCTACTAAAAACGTTTTTCTAATATTAGTGTGCATGTATGAAAGAAATGTTTTAATTATTGCAGATCATCTCTGCCATGACAGTAAAAGAAATACAATGCACTGGTAGCAAGTCAAAGACAGGCCCAGCATACAAATCTATTCACCACTCATGTATGACGACTGAGAGGTAATTCGCCTCGATACCACATCACTGCTGGTTTTCATTCTTCTGCTAGCAGAGGGACCTGCTGCCCTGCATTTACCTGATGGCTTTCTTTTCCACGTGAATTGATCAGCATTTCCTGCTGAATGCAGACAGTGACATTAATCAACCTGGATGGGAGGTGACATAACACAAGAATATCGTCATCAGTTCAATTCAAATTCAAAAACACTTCATTCATCACAAAGGGTAATTTAATTGTTCCTCAGGTAAGTAAAGCTCAGTTAAGGTGTGATTTCACCAAAACGTCTAGAAATATTTTTATCTTCTATTCAAGAAAAGAAAAAGATGCACAACACCAACAGTGCCTTTTACTTAGCAAAAGGAGATTTAGTAGCTTATCAGTGTTAAAGGTTTTGTTGCAAATGAAAAAAAAATTGGCCAAGAGGACTTTGTTATCTGTTAAAGTGAATCTTTCTGAATCAGCTGTTTGGGTTAACTTTAGTTTGGCTCTTTAGTGTATTGTTGACTGATTTCCACAAGGAGAGCATCTACACCTTCTTGTGAACTTTTAAACTAATCATGTGTAATGTACCATCATGTTGTCTAAAGGTCTTTCATACTTTTAGTTTGCATGTTTTTAACTCATACACTCCAGAAGGATTGGCTGTTTACGGTTGAGACACTAAACTCTGTCCTAAAAATCCCTCTGGAATAAAATTCCTCTCAACACGTTGACCACATTACCGTCAACTTTTGAAATAGTTAATTTCTAAATACTGATTTTCAAGCAATTTATTAGTCATCAATAAAAAGATAATTGGCAAATACTTGGCATACAGCAAATTATTGGCTCTCAAACATTTTATAACAGGAACGATCTCATTAAATACCAGGATGAACACGGATACTTTAAAACAACAGAACAACAGTAGCTGGATTTTTGTGTTACGTCACACAAAGTATCCAAAGATATCAGGTGATTGCTTGAAGAACATGGTATAGTTACGTGTCATGTTTTAACTCAAGCCTTAGGTTGGTTAAGCTGGTATGAACTACGACTACATTCAAGCAAAATTCAAAAAAAATTATAAATAAATATATGCACAAAAAGTAATTAGATGGAAAATTCAGAACTGGAATATGAACAAATTTATAACAAAAGTTAGAAAGACGATCATAGTCATCACTGTTCACGTCAGGCTCACCGTCTGTGGTAGGAGTTTAACTTTGCCACAAAATACTTTAACCTTTCGGAAATAAAAATTAATAATCCTGCTTGTTTCTTTTGATGTTAACAAAAATGTAAACAACGCTGGAATAATTAATTTTTTTTTTTGTGAAACCCTGCAGTGGAAATCCATACGTCATGTGATTTTATTGTCCATGAACATTGGTGGAGAAATATGTACTTGATCTTTAAACTGTTCGCAAAAATAATTTTAAAGGCGTACAAAGTTTTTAATACACAGTTAAAAGTTAAAAAAAAAACTTTTATTATCGTAATGTATTAAACAGATTATGAAATTATGATAAAAAAAAACCCCCAGGTCCAATATAGGATGAAAGTAGATAAGTGGAAAAAGAGAAATTGGAACAGCATCTAATAGATGATTAAAATTAATAACAACAGAGCGAATTTGAAACTGTCAGGTGTAAAATATCTGTGGCTGAGTGACAATGAAACACAACTTATTGAAGTCTAATCCTTTCACTGTGCTACAAAGGATAATTTAGGCACACAGTAAAAACTTTCATAACATGAAGAGATTTAAGGAAAAAAATATTACAGAAGATTCAGCTTACTTAATTTATTGAATTCCTGAATAAACTAAACCGAGACATCTTGAACCTCTACACCACATCATGATCAGTGGTTAAGCAAAAAACAAACAAAAAAATAAAATGCAAAAAGAAAAAGCAACTCTCAGTTTGAGAAGAGAGCCTCCATCTGCGATGACAGACTCAGGTTTTTCCTACATTTGTTGTTTTCCATGGGAATGTCCAGCTCTCATATTCTTACTTTCCTGAGTTTCTTCGGGTCAGAACCGGTTGTGCGTCTTAGCGTGCGTTTGGAGTGCGTAGGGTCTAAAGGTCATTCCTCCTTTGAGTTCTCTGACAGTCCGTATTTGTGCTCCAACACGTCAAGCGTGGCAGAAAGGGCACTGAAAACAGAATTAGGGTCATTTGTCATTTAACACACCAAGTCCACTTCAGAGGGAGCGTGGGAGGTTTTAGGAGAGGGGCACGGCGACGGAGCTCAGAGTCAGAGAGGCAAAAATAAACACAATGTGACGAGCTGACTCTGCAGTATTTAATCCAAGCTGGCAGGCATTTGTGGGGAGCCTGTAGTAAGCTGAGGTTGTGTTTTATCAGACTAATTAATGTCAAACAGCTGATTAAAGTATGTCCTTAACTTTAATTGAAATTCATATTTGCAGCAGGTTTTTACTGAGTACATTGTAACAATGTCGTAGTGAATTTCTATGAGAAAATGATATGAGCTCCTCTGTAAAATCCACACATCTGAAGCCAGTTTGCTTAGTTTAAAACTTTAAACACCTGTTTTAGAGCATTAGATCACACAATCTGAAGAAAGGGTGATGTGTTTGGAAATCCAGAATTTATCACTGCAGCTATTACCTAAAATAATATAGCAGAATTCCTACTTATTTCTAGTACTACTAATTATTGCTCAAGACATTTATTGGTACCCCTAGGAAAAATGCATAGAAAGCCTTAAATTCAAGAGTAGCATCATCTCACACTGGTGAAATGGTAAAAAAAAAAAAATAATAATAAAAATAATAATAATAATAATTTGAGTATATTCATTCATAGAATTTTTTTATAAATAAATAAGTTGTAGTAATCAACAATGGCACAATTATTATTATCCCTGTTGTCAATATTGTACTTTCAACATTGAAGTTGACCATTTCACTTCATTCAATCTCTGCAGATCATCGCTTCTGCTTCCCTGACTTCTGACTGTATATCTGTTAGGTCTGTGATGGGCTAAATATTAGCAGAGTAAGGGGCACTTGGTAAAAGGAAGCAAATATTAAGGGTGCTAATAAATGTGACAACCCTATCCCTCTACAGAAAAATGTAAACTTTGAGTAGAGAATGTGGTAGTAGTGAACAAAACTTCCAACAACAATACCTTATAAAAAAAAAAAAAAAAAAAGAAGTAAAAACAAAAACTTACCAGCCTGGTCTGATGACTCTGTATTTACCAGGTACCGACAGATCAATCACAGTTGACCCTTGCCGAGTCTCGTCTCCTATTGGTCCTCCATCCACCACCACAGCCAGTTTTGACCAGAGCTCCTGAAACTCCTTTAACAGGGAAACAGCCATATTCAGCTTACAAAATGCTGCACATGCGTCAAAAAACAAAAAAGAAAGAAAAAAAAAACATGTTTCTTAGACTTACATGTACTTCCACTGTGCTGGTCGTCGAGCTGATGTTGGCACTCGTCAGTGCCAGTGGTTCCCCACACATCTGGCAGAGGCGCCTCATAAAGGCATGATCAGGAATACGAACGCCTACAAGCTAAGGGACAAAACAATAACAGCTGACGGCCTACATGGACACATCATTTGGGATTCTGTTTAAATGCTTGTCCAAGTAAAGAAGGAGACTTACTGAAGTAAAAGGATTGAGATTTGTATTCAGCTTTCCAGATCTTTCAAACACAAGAGTGACAGGACCAGGCAGTAAATCACCTAGAAGACCCTCTTTCACCTTCACCTTACAGTACCTGCTCAGGAAACAAGATGTCAGTGGTCCCTTACTTCATTAATAACTAAACAGAATATGCAGTGATTTCATGAGTCCAAAAGAGAGAATTAAAGGACTCTCCTAAGTCAGAGTCTAATCAGAACTGAGATCAGCACACTCACTGATAGATATCCTGAATTTCTCCAACACAGATCGCCAGCGGCTTCTGTCCGTTCCGTTCTTTCACTTCGTAGATTTTTTTGACAGCCTCAGAGTTTTGGGCCAAACACGCCAGACCGTAGATGGTGTCTGTCGGCACGGCGACAATGTGACCGTCTTTCAGAGCCTTCACTGTGCAGCTCAGGACTTCAGAGTCATCTGAGGGGAAACAAAACCGTAAGCAGATCTAATAAATAGCAAGATCTACAGCTCTGGTGAAAAGTTTACTTTTGCTCCTCACTGGCATGAATAAATACATTTTTGGGCCTTTATGGGTGCAGTGATCCATCTTTTCTTCAGTAAAAGATGGATCATTATATTAACTGTCATTGAAAAATATATACAGAACCACCCCTTCAGTTTTTGATTAGTTATCCTATAGCAAGTTGCACCTACACTTTTTATAGCCATTCCCCTGCTGCATTCAGTTTGGTCTGAATGGGAATCAGAACCAGTGTAATGGCCAAGATAGTGTGCACACACAGAGAATTTGACTTCAGTTTCACACGCTCAGAACATACAGACATTAAAGATAAATATATAACATTAAGATGAAAACAAACAATTACATACATATATGGGTATGTACACTGCAAAACTGCTGGAGCCACAAGTTTCTTCAAATCAGAGCTGCCTTTGATTGTAGATTAATTTTAGTTTTTCTTACAATATTCTACGATGATGATGATTTGTCAACGTTTAAGAAAATGTAAAGTTTCTTGTTTTATGCTTTCATCCTGTAAAGCATCTTGAGCTGCCTGTTAATGAAATGTACTAAAAGCAGATTGGTGACAGCAGCCGATCACATTGTGTAAAATTCACACAGACTCAACAAAATTAAACAGCTGATTGGAAAAACATAGACTCCTCTGATGATCAAATGATAGTCAAAGTTTGCCATAAAAACAACATGAAACCACAGATCCAGCCTGCCTTGTGTCCATGGTTCATGCTGGTGGTACCATAATGGTGTGTGTGGGGGACAGCGGGGGGGATTTTTCTTGGAACAATTTGAAACCCAAAGTTTAAAGGACATACATTATATATTCTATTTGAGTATTTCTGCTCACCATTTCCATCCCTACATTAGTCACAAAGCTAAAATCATGGGTTCACAGTGTTCTGTAATAGCTGTGCTGCCTATATATGCACAACAGCAAGAGAGTGATGATACCATACCAACATGTAACTAACAAAGTAACCACTGAGTATGTATTTTTGTGAATATTCTGATGCCGTGAAACCGGAAACATGGAAACAACAGACTGGACGTAATAAAGAGGACAAAGTTATTTCTTAAAAAGTTTATTTCCATTATCCTGGATTATGGTAAAACATAGACTACAGTTCATCCTTAGTTCACTTTGCCTTCGCAATGCTTGACTGAAAAGGGTACTTTAGGTAAAAAGAAAAAAAAAATCAAAGTTAGCAACATTTTCAGAAAGCTAACGTGTTTTTTGGTCAAAAGTATGCGTGTTAGTTAAACTCTCCCCCATTTAGCTACATCTACAGTTATCTGTTTAAATAAACTGACTGGGATATTCTTTTGTTCTGAGTGACACGCTGTCACAGGTACCTGTTTGGGTCTCTTGATGAACCGTCGGCCCGTTGGAGGTTGGCGGGTATAAGCGGAGCAGTTTAGTCTTCGGTTCTTTACACATGTCGGTTCCGAGTCGACCAGCGACCGCTGAACAGTGCGATCCTCTATATTTGATCAATCCAGCAGCGACAAATCCAAACGAACGCATAAAATCAAGCTAAACTGAAACACAAGCGTGTTATTCCACCAACCAGGAGCATGTTGACGCCTGATGCAATGACAGAGATTTTCCGGGTTACGCCTCTAAATTATGACGTCACTTTTTTTAAAAGCACAACTGCCTATTTGACTAGAAACAAACTTGATAAGTCAGTTCTGTTATTACACTATTTTGTTCATATTTTTTAACAATACAAAAAGAACGAAATTAAAAAGAACATAAAAGTATTTTTTTAAAGCCAGATAACTATGTAATTATTTATTACCCTAAAATTCACTTATTAAATCCCAGCCAAGATGTCTGCAGAACTACAGAAGCAAAACTTGGTAAGATTAAATTATTTATATAACGGCCCAAATATACAGAGCCCGTTTTTTCTCCTCCATGTCCCCTTACAAACAAAAGAGCTATAACCCACAAAATAAATAATTCCCCCCAAAATATTTTACACATAAGATTATTTAATTCCCCCCAAAATATTTTACACATAAGATTATTTAATGCTGGAAATAAAAAAATAAAAAATAAATAAATAAATAAATAATAACAATAATAATAAACATAAATTATATTATGAATGTGTCAGTAAGTTACTGACCGACCCATCATATGGGTCGGTCAGTAATTTATGAAATGCAATTACTTAAATGTATTATTAAGTAATATTTCTAGGAAACAAATACTTATATTAACTATATACATTGCATTTATTATTATTATTATTATTATTTAAAAAGATTTTTTGACTCTATTGGCCTTTATTTGACAGTTATTGGATTGTTGCACGTTTAGGCATTACGTCATCACGCGGTAGACCAATTAGGAAAATGTAAAGCACCTGTAACTGCTTTAATAAATACCGACAGACTGGGCCAGTGAATTATATGTACGGCCATGGCTTCGGGCACAGGTAAAATCAGTTTTCTTCGACAACCAAAATTAAAAACAGTAAGTAGTTTGTCATCGTAATTATGTTTACGTTAGCAGGCGTCTTAGAGGATGGTGCTGATATCCTGGACTTGGTGCACCAGGTCAGTTCCAACATTAAGAGATGTTTGTCCAAACAGTTTCAGCAGTACAGGTGAAAGTAAATAAATGGCTGTAACTTTAAAACGACAGTACTGGAGTCCAAGTGTTTAATTATAATTAAAGCTTGCAGGTGCTTTAAAACCCCAAATAATGCTTTTCATGCCTACAAACAAAATCTATCTCAATGCTGCAGGAAGTCGGTGAAATTTCTACCAGGATGGCTGCCCTGACGGACAAAATAAGTATGTGTAACGCTGTCTTGGATGACTTGAAAGCACTGAAGGTCTTAGTGGTGAGTATTTTTATTTATTTATTTTTCTTGCCCCCAAATCCTTTCTTGCATAACGTCTACTAATGCTGCTTTTTCTGCAGGACAAATCTCTACCGGATGTATACTTAAAGTCGCAGCCAGAACCTGCAGAGCCACTCCCCAAAACGTCCCCATGAAATGTAACTGAATAAAAGCTGTCAATCCTGTTAAGTGGCAAGCAAAAGTCAAAGGACACTGAATGCTTAATGTGACATGAATAAGGTTTTATTAGTACTATATTGCTCTCAAGTCATAGGTATTTATCACTTTGTACGAAACAAGCAAAAGCAAACATTTTCACATTATACATTCTTTAAAAAATACATATCCGTAAGTTCTCTCTTTGGGTGTACGACATTCCTTTGGAAGCATATGGTTTCCTATGTTAAACTGGTCATTTGTGGGGGAACAGTGAAACATTTTACATCAAGCATTCTGCTTCCAAATGTCAACATATAAACTAATTTCTCATGTAGATGTTAAACAAACCTGGGCTGTGAAACTATCGCTAATGTAAATATTGGCAGCAGTAAGCTTTAGTTTTTAGGATAAAAGCTGACAAATTATGTAGTTGAAAGGATATGTTGACAAAATTCAACACCAAGGACTGAAGAGAAAGCTGTATGTTTGACTAATTCTTAAAACAGAATTCTTCTCTGAAGACCTCTTAAAATAAATCAATTTATTTAATAAATCAAAGACAGCTGCAAAATATATGGGCACCGTACCTGAAAGACACTCTAAAGTCCATATTGACACTCTTCATTTTAATATGCACAAGTCTGCAGAAAACTCACTTTTTGCCTAAGAACTGTATATGCAAATCATGTAGAAGGCAAAAAAAAGTCTTGAGTCAGTATTTAAATTCCAATGCCACCTTAAATTGCATAGTTTTGTACTGTAAATTGACAGTACATGTAAAAATGAAAGTAATGGGTGCTTGGCTTTCTTGCAGTAGTTTTAGTGTCTAACTCAGGATTTTTTCAGACATTTTCAAATACAGGGAGTGATTTCAAGCACTATGAGTGGGATTCTGAACACTGCAGTACAATATTAAAAATTGTAAGCCACACATTATTTGTATATTGCTTTAAAATGGTTTACTTCTGTTCAGGCTTTAAAGAAGTGGTTAGCATGCTGGGGAAAAATGTTGTTTTGGGTTTGAGCCAACTACACTTAATATGCTTAAGGTAGAATACAAGTTGCAGATTCTTACTCAGCGCTCGACTAAAGTATAGTTTGTGAAAGTAGGCACCTTTTAATGAGCCGATACGAGGGGAAAAAGTAATTTTGAAAGCCAAAACATTTTCATTTTTAAAATTTGCTTCCAAAGAGCTTTGAGCCAATACAGCTTCTTTACACACCTGTTATAATTTAACAATTTTGACAACTATGTTGGATCTGTGATTTAATTTTCAAGCAGTTCTGATCACCAAAATGATTAGGCACTAGGACCAGCTTGAAAACAATGAAAAGGTAACTTTTGAAAAACTTTTGCTTGAATCCTTAAACAAGGTTACAAGAATGTGTTCTGCTTTTATCAAAATACAAAGAAGGGGTGGCTTAACTTTTTCAGTACTACATTTAAATTTTAACTGAGCCCAGCATTGAGTTTACTGACTCAAGACAACATATCCTGATTACTGTGCCTCTCAAAGATGCTCTTAATTGATGTGAAATGGCCAAAAACGGCCAGATTTTCAAATTTTAACTATGACCATGAAATAAGTCAGCTTTCTGTTCCATCATATAGCAATTAATTACATTCTTCCAAACATCCGTTCTGGAAAAAAAAAAAAAAACTAGACGTGACGAAACTTTTACTGTTTTGGCCAAAGTGATCCATGTAAGAGATGAAAATCAATATTTTGACATGTGAAGGAGAGATGATCAAGGCAAAGAGGCTTGTAGAATGGTTTGTTAGGCCAAGGAGCTTCCATATCAAAACCTGCTAGAAATAATGCCTTAGTTCTGTCTTCATTGCATTGTGTCCCAAGTGAAACGATACTTATTAAATTATACTTTACCAACAGGCTATAAGTTAAATCTTTTTGATACAAATGGTGACTGTACAGAAGCCCAGTTGGTCATAGAACAATTCAACTAAACACAGCAAAAACTCAAAACTGCTCTAAATAAATGTAATTGGGGTGGGGAATGTAAAGATGCAGGATAGATTAGGTTCAAACTCTGAGCTCAAAATTCTATACAAAAATACAAATCCTGAAATCTACAAGGTTCTCAAAGATGCTTACACTAAAAGGTACTCTATCTACAGTCTCCAGACACCAGCTTTTAAATGCTACTTTACAGCAGTTGTATACAAAAAAAGTCTGTAGTGGTGTCGCCTCTCAGCTAGCAAGCTGCGAAATTATTCTTTTTACAAGAAAGTGTGCAAAAAACAGGGAAGAGTGCAGCAAAACATAGGGCCACTGCAAGTGTGAGTCTTCTGGGAAAAAGAAACACGTCTAACGAACTCAGGGAACAGGGATCAGTTATGACTTGATGCATCCCTGAGAGGGTCACGACCCTGAAAACATGGGATGGTGACAGTAGTTGCAAACTTAAGTGTGGTCATATCTTGGAGATCCTTGACAACAGTTTGCTTTACTGTGCATTAAACTAGAGGTCAATCTTTTCACAAACTTGCTTTCAGCAAAACTCGTGAAGCATGTCAGTAACCAAATGAGGAAAAAAAATAAAATGAAATTCAACTTAAAAGCACACCTGATTGAAATAAATTAGATTAATTTCCTACTCTAATAAAGTAGAATTTTACCTGTATAATAAAAGAATCAAGCATTTAAATAAATTAACATACAAAAAGTTAAGTTAGTTTAAGTTAGAGGCAACTTACCAATTGACTTAATGCCATTTAAAGAAAGGCAGAGCTAATCATAGGTTCTTCTCAATTAGTAATCACATTTTTCTGATTACATAAATGTTCCAATGAGAATACTAAGGAAACCACTTCATACGAGCTAAATGATGCTTTAAATCAAACATGATTAAAATAAGAGCAAATTCCTCCAATATACAGTGCATTCTGGTCAGTTGCATACCAGTTTGAAGCATTTGATAGGGCCTACGGTACAGTACGAAGATATACAGATATTTTTTTTCCTTTCTGCTCAGTTACACAACCTTTTTATATTATCAGTGCTTTGACAACATTTCATCAGTTCATGAGTAGATATCAATAGGATTAATATATACAGGCAATGTTTCCCACAAAGGATCAACTGCTTCTTGTCAGAATTGATTTGCCTAAAGGCTGCTAAATCTCTGTGAGCAAACTAACTGCAACTACTGCAGAAATCGAAAACGTACTCCTAGTTTGTACAGGTTTGTATATATGCCACACAGTGCCATACAGAACAGAATGCACTGCACAGACAGAGGGGTTGTACATGCACAAACTATACAGGGCGAAGGATGAGGCATCTGTTTGAAGAATTATTGGAGCTGTGGGTGGAAAAGTAAAACGCGGTGGAAATTCTCTTAGGGACCGCTGTCAGTGGTCATGCTGAAGTCATCCGCAACCAGCAGCAGAGCTTCGATGTTGGCGGCTGTCTCGGGACTCTGCATGGACAGGAAGTCTGAGACGTCCATATTGGCTAGCCCGTCTGATGTGGGTGGGTGGGTGGCAGTGTTGCTCGCTATCGGGGAGAAACTCTGAGCTGCAGTGGAGGAAGAGGAAGAGGAGGGGGCTTCTGGTCTTGGCTCACCCACCTTGGAGGAAGACTTGGGGAGGCAGCAAGACGAAGATGAAGTGGTTGAGTGTGGTGGAGGCTCAGATGACAGCTGGGGAGTGGGCTCTACAGTTTGCTGCTGTGAAGGGGCTGAAATGATGGAGGAGGCACTCTTTGCGGTCTTGTCTTTCACAGAGTCCCTGCAGGCACACTGGCACTGGCAGGACTCCTCCTGTTTGATGATGATGACAGGCAGGCTGAGGCCAATCTGCTGGACAGAGTTACCTGAAAAAGAAACGGCTCCAACTCAGGCTGCTAATATAAGCAAATGATTTACAAACTCGGTACTTTAGAGTATCATTGAAAAGTTCATTTTGGTAACTCGATTAAAAAGTAAAACTCTAAATCAGCCTTTTTAATTTGCTATCTTACTGTCACCAATTTATAGAACTCAAAACAAAACTACATAAAATGAGCCCACATAAACCACATTTCTATTATTAAAAGCTATTGCGACAGCATCTTGGTGGCCCACAGAATCAATACGTTGACTGACTATTGATTCCCTGTTGGTATAAGTATTGATTCACTCCTAACATGATAGGATTGATACATAAATTCCAGATTCCCTCTTGAAATATTTTTATATTTGAATTGTAGTTTTTCAACTCTATCATAGAAAAGATGTTGGTTAAAATTTTTGTACTTCATTTAGAAAACAATGCACACAAATGTGTTTTGTTTTTATATCCGTTTGTCATATATACATGTTATTAAAGTGATTTGTGGACACCTGTAAACTTTGTCTAAATTCAGTTCTAGGTTTTAACAAAATAATCCAAAAGAAAAAACAGAAAATGCCTCAAGGTCAGAAGTTTTATCTGTAAATAGTAAGTATCAATATTTGTATAACAGCAATACTGACCCTGTTTTTACTTAGTATCAGATTGATACATTCGCTACTGGATCACAAAACACATTCTTGATTTAATATTATTTTTTAGCAGATGCCCCAAAATATACAGAACACGTAAAAAGGCTTACCAGCATTTCCTCCAACCGGTATGGCTGTAGTAAAGAAGACCTTTTCCACTTTTGGAGCTCCTTGGTGAGACTGTAAACAAACATCAAAACAGGGCTTTGCTCCTTTGATTTAGACAATTTTGGTGCTGAACTAAAGGACTGTAGAAAGTATGGCTGATAAATAAATGTATTTTATAGATAAATGACATTTTTGGTTTTTCAAGATTAAATTTTTGGAAAATTTTGACTTTTTTTCATCATGCACTCTTTGTGTTTCTATCTTTCAGAGTGATGCTAACATACACAGGGCTGTAATCTTGTTTAAAAAGTGAGTTTTACAGCTTTTATTTATTTGAATTCAGGTCAACTCTATGACATATTATTAGGGCCAGGCTAAGATTTATTTATCTATTTTTTAATTATGAGAGTAAAGTCATATTACAAGAATAGGATCATGGGAGTATAAGGTTGTAATATTAGGGGAATAAGACAGCAATTTTATGAGAACTTCGTCACAAAAACATAAAACATTAAAATGAAGAATGTTGAGCAACTTGTAAAGTTAGAATTTGGCATTGGTTGTAAATATGTGTTATTAAATTTTAACACATCAGTATCAAATTATTACCAGCAGGAGAACTTTGAAACAATTGTGCAAACAACTGAGTCTATTTTGAAGAAAAAAAAAACACATGATCTAGGCTAGATCTCAGTAACTATAAGCTTTATTCTGCTTTAAAATGACTTTTTCTTGTAAGTTTAAGACTTCTGCTAAAAATTCACTTGTTCTGTTAATTATATAACTATATCTTCATAATAAACAATTACACAAAAAAGTTGTATCCTGGCCCTAATACTCTGTCGTACAACTTTCAGAGGCAATGATAAAAGCCACTTTTTGAAAATATTTTCTGTCATTTGTAATTTCTCTATATGGTAAGAAAGCGATTAAAAAGAAAATTTAATCAAAAATCTGGTCTGGTATAAAAAAAAAAGAAAACAGATTTTATTTTTAATCCATATCACCCAGCCCTAGTAGGAGGTAAATGAGTGTCATAATAAAAATCCCCAAAGACTTAGAGATGCTGAGCAGGCAACGTCTCTGTGGAAGCTAATCCTCAATGACTGCTACATTACTCTCATAAAAAAGTGACATTTGTTATGTTAACTCCGGGTGTGTGCAGTACTCACTGCTTGCTCAGGGTTCTGCTGACTGTTTGCAGCGCTGCTCAGGATCCACTGGAGGTTCTGGTCGGACATGACGATGCTGGGCTGGAGCACGTTTGGGGTCGACGCTATGGTGATGGTGGCAGGAGTCGTAGCCTTGCCGGGGCCGGTGTTGGTGACAGTGCTGTTGGCCAAAGGCACGGGTTGAGGTGCAGCTGAAAGCCCATCAGCTGTGGTGGCTGCAGAAGCTGGAGCTGCGGAGGTCAGAGGGGGAGCAGAGATGGGCTGCGGTAGAGGAGAAGTCTGAGTAGCACTTTCCGACTGGAGGAATGTAGGTGGCAGTGCTACATAGTGTTGAGAGGTGACATGGTTTGGCGCTTGGACAGGAGCCGGAGGCACATCTGAAATCTGCTGAGCCCCACCTAGCTGCATGAAAGGGGGGTTCTGTGTGGAGCTGACGCTGGCAGTCACAGGGACAGGAGTGTGTGGCTGAGGGGAGGAGTTCTGAATATGTTGGGAAGAGGCCTCCAGGACAGCAGCGTTGTTGGAGCAGGATGATGAGGAGGTAGGATTGACAGAGAATGAGATTACAGACGAAACATCAGCCACGCCTGGTTGGGTAGAGGTCTCTATGCAGAAGGTTTCACATAAATTCTCTAAGGAAGAAAAAGAAACAAAAAAAAAACTCAGACATGACATCTATGTTTGTTACCCTTTAAACACACGTTTTTGATTCTGAGATCTTACTGGTGGGATGTGGGTCATCTTGGCTGATGCTATTTTCAGGACTCTGGAACATGAGTTCAAAGATTTTTATAGGAGTCGCGTTGTTGAGGTCCAGGTTTTGAGCCTGTAAAACAGATCCAGAAGCATCTCATCAAATTAGAAGATCATTCAAAAGTGTTTTTTTTTTCTCATAGAAGTCAAATAATAATAATGAAAAAAATCACTCTTACAGTCATCACACAGAGTGACATATTAGAAGTCTTCATTCTTACTCATTGTAATATTTATCATTTACAGCTAATGAAAACCCAATATTTGGTTTCCCAGAAAATTTGAAGATTTTAAGAGCAATAAACTCCATTGAAATAAAAATGTAATTTTCATCAAAGGTATGTCTATGTTCTGTACAGTGTATGATTTAAATACTTAACATCAGACCTTGACATCTAAATGAAACTAAATTTACTTTCATCTGAACAGAAGACTTTGGACCACTCAGCATCAATAATTTGTCAGCATAAGATGCTGACGGTGTCTCTGGTTCAGGAGCAAACAAACGTAGCTCTGAGAAGAGACAGCTTCTTTAGCAATGACCTTTTTATTGAATTGAATATTATAAGTAATATTCAAATTACTTAAACTGAATTTTTAGATTTATTTACCTCTAAACTAAATTAAAAAATAAATAAATAAATAAATAAATAAAAGTTTATAATTCAAATACTGAAATAAAACCATTCTAGTTCGAGATGCACATGCATGTAAATATAATATCAATAAATAAATTGGTAATTAATAGGAGAAAATTTAAGGTATCTAATTACCTCACTCTTAATACAACCACTAATTTGTGATTATCTTGACAGATCCTCCACATTAATCCAAACTGCATTCAACAAAGATGAGACAACAGTTCCACTTACGTTATTGATGTTCTCTCGTAACTCTGAGTCAGTAGAGATGAGACTCAAGTCACTGAGGCACAGCGAGTGATTTGCATCCTACAATTATGGGTCAATGAAAAGATAAAATCAGTTTTAAACCTTATACTCCTTTACATGATAATGTCAAAATTTACATTTCACATCAGAAAACATTTTTTGAGAGACAAAAACTCAATTAGAATGGTGTTGCAATTAGGGCTGTTGTAAACGAATATTTTAGTAATCGAGTAATCTATCGATTATTCTTACGATTAATCGAGTAATCGGATAAAAAAAAAATATAAAATGAAATATTGGTAAATCTGGCATAATACCGGTCGGTGTTACTATCAGATATCAATATCAGTCCAATTTTTCATATTTGAGCATCCCTAACAGTTGCTTTTTTGTAGTTTAGAAAACTAACCTGTAACAATAATAGCTCACTTTCTAAGTTAACCAGAAGAAAAGTTATAGAAAAATCTGAAATTATATTGAATTTAATAACAAAGAGGCAGGCTCACAAATATGCTTATAAAAAATGTCTACAATCCAGCTTTTAGTTTATGTATTCATCTTCAGTGAGTTTAATAGATTAATTAAACTCACCTTGCCACCTAACCTGTCACGCTTTGGGTTTGAAAATACGGGAAATGCCGCCTGGAGTGGGAGGAGAGGGCGAATGAACGAACGTAAGATGGGGTGGAGGGGAGGAAATAGACCAGCGGACTGACGAACCGTTAGACCGGGGGACGAACACGGGGGGAAGCAATACGGGATATTTACGACACCTTCACTGGTCACACTCAGAAACTCATCTACCAGCCATGTCCGATGCACTCCGCCACCCGTTTCTTCAGACCGGGATATGAAATTTATTGTGCGGTTCGTCGGTAAAGCTACATTTACACGGTAAGCATCAGCTACTCAGCCGCCCGCCCTGTTCAGTCTATCCGCTCACCTCAGCGCTCTTCCCGCCGTTCGCTTTCAACCAGCAGCCCCGGAGGAGAAATGCTGCCGTACTCCAGGCATCCCCCCAGTCATTTTAAGGATGCTTATTGGTTCCCCAAAAACGATAAAAAGTCGGGCATTATCAATCAATCAATAAAATCCCCACGGGCCAATCTTGAAGATTGGACTTTATGCCGCTGAGACTTAGCTTTTGTCAACAACTCAGAGGCGGAAGTGAGAGCTCCGCGCAACGCAAATTAAGTCCCAGCCGGAACACGGTGCGCTAACTAATAAAACATAAATTAACGAAGCTTCGAGGCAGGTAAATTTTCCTCGAGGAATTTTAGTAATCGAGGTACTCGAATCATTCGAGGAATCGTTTCAGCCCTAGTTGCAATTACAGTGGGACTTTTAAGTACGATGCATCATTCATAAATCTGGGTGTTCTTGTTCACTCCTTTTCTTTTTTCAAAATCAGCCACGGCCTCGACAAGATTATTTTCCCTCTGCTATAAGAAAAAATTTATGATTCAAAAAAAGGTTTTATTTAACCCCTAAAATACTTCCCATTAAGTAATAAAGCTTCACTTGCGAAGTAATATATGAAAAATAAATTAACTCCATATTCACAGCTCATAAACACACACACATCATTTCAAACACAGCTAGATTCACACTTTGCCTGCACAACAAACTGCAAACAAGTGTTTCATATTCCAAGATGCTGCCGTGGAATGACTCACTTCAGAGTGTGGGCGAGTGAGGGTGACAGTGAACGGCTGTCCTTTGTCGTGGCCCCGGATGTGACTCTTCAGACTGTACTGAGTGCTAAACGTCTTTTCACAGCCGTCACTGGGACAGTTGAAAGGCTTCTCGCCTAAAAAGAAAAACGTTTGAACAAGATAAAGGGTCTAATTATGTGCTCAGTAGGTTGTGAAGAACACACAGTGCCTTGCAACATAATCCCTATGCTTTAAACCTCTTTTTTCATTTATTCCATTGCAGATCTGACTGAAAATTTAAGGTTTTAGGTGAAACCTCTAACAGTTTCTTTTCTTTTTTCCAGGATTGTCCTTTATTTAGTTCCAGTTGTCTTCCTGTTGTCTTGAACAACTTCCCTGTCTCTGCTATTTAAAACAATTTCCATAATATAATGATGGTACCACCATGTTTCACTGTGGGAATGATGTGTTCAGGTTTATATATAGGTTTGTATTCCACCACTGGACTGTCTTGTCTTGTTACATTTACAATTATAGTTTACTCTTTCAGCTTCCACTTGATGGAGACATTGGAGCTTCCTGAGACGTACATAGTTTGGAAAAAATACATACCTGTGTGTGTTCGTACGTGTGTTTTGAGATGATGACTTGCAGCAAAGGCTTTCCCACATCCATCATGATCACACCTGTAAGGAATAACAGGAAATGACTCAGCACCTTACAATAAACCATTGATTATTCATCCAGAATCGACCCAAGCCCATGCTGCCCATGTGTCAACATCAAAAACATTCATTAAAAATAGTTTGTGAACACCAGCAAACAGTGATGCATCCCATCTCCACTGCCTTTGGATGTCTTTTAAAGCTTCAGTTCCCAAAGTTGTAGAGAGAAAAGAAATAAAACTGTGAAATAAAACTCACCGAAATGGCTTCTCCCCAGTGTGAGTGCGAATGTGCTTCCTCAGGTCACTGAGTGTGGTAAAGTACTTTGTGCATCCCTCCGATTCACAGTTGAATGTCTTGCCTGTGTGAAGTCTCTGGTGAGCTTTTAGCCTGCGAAAACAATCAAGTTTGCTTTAATACCTCTTTAATGGCAGAACTAGAGAAAATAAACTAGGCAAAAAAAAAAAAAAAAAAAAAACGAGTTTTTTTTTTTGCATTTGTTTTTTACCCAAAAACAGTTATTTTCACATATTTATTTTTATTTTTTTTTTTTTACAATAGTTCAAATTTGGCAAATAAGAAAAGCAACAGAGCAAAGTCCACACCGACTGACTGCAGTGACACAGCATCTGGGTGGCAAAAAGAGAAGACAGAGGAAATGAATGTTGTTAAGGAGAGAATCCATCCGAGTGTTGCATTCGATGGCTCCCTGGGGTAACAGCCTCTGACACATAAGAGATGCTGACGACACATTGGCATCAAGAACAAGGCATTTATGCTACAGCATCTGGAGGAGCCAGGCGGCTGTGGTGTGGGCTGAGATGTACAGCTCCAACTATTGGAATACTGTGAAAAATAGTTCTTTATTGTTTTCCAATCATTTCAGAAACTCACATTTTACATAGTCATTACACAGTTCAAGGGGTGTGACTATTTTTCCAAGACACTGCAGACACATTTAACCTATGATACATTTATTAAATCTTGGATATCATATCACATTTCTCAAACCTTTGCATTTATTTAAAAGGAAATAAAAAGAAACGTATGTAATTCCGGATTAGGGATGTATACAAAAACATAGTGCAGTTATTCTTACACGATGACTGGGTTGGCCTTTAATGTGACTGAAGGTAATTAGTTGCAAACAAAAAAGCCCTGAACAAACAGAACTAAACTTGTCGCCATAAAGACGGGTGGAAGCTCACCTGTATAACGTGTTGAAGGCCTTTTCACAGCCCTGCACGTCACACTCGAAAGGTTTCTCCTTCGTGTGAACGCGGACGTGGATTTTGAGACTGTAAGAGGTGAGAAAGGCCTTTCCGCAGCCCTGCTGATTGCACACAAACGTGTACTCGCCCCGGTGTGTTTTCTGGTGTGTCCGCAGGTTTCCTGCTGTGCTGTAGGTCCGAGTGCAGCCTTCAAATGTGCACTGATAGCGTTTTACCTGAAGCAAAAAAAAAGAGGGGAAAAAAAGGCACAATATTTAAGTCTACTGAAATAATTGCCCAAAAAAAAGAGTCTGTAACTCAGTTTTAAACTTCACTGAACAAAAAAAACAAAGAAAGAAAAAGAAAAAAAAAACTGTAAACAGTTTGTTGACTCAGCTCAAAAATACCAGACCATGATATAGGAAGTGACAATCTGTGACAGTGCGACCTTTCAGAGGGGACTTGAGCTGAATGATTCAGCCACATGTCAGTGTTCAAAGTGGATAAGCGGAAAAGACAGCAAAGATGACTAACTTCCCATGCAACGCATCCATTCAATATTGTTTCACAGCACCAATGTCCAGTGCAGCGCGGCAGTCTCATACAACTACCCCAGGGCCGCGTGAATAATAGCTCTCTATTCACCGTTCAGAAAAACAAAACTACCGTGTTGTGAACACAAAGCCAGGAGAAGAACGTTTACAGATGGCCTCCCTGACAGAAAACTGACATCATCTGGTTTTATTTTTGCTCTCAATCTTATTTAAAGAGACAAAAGGTAACTACAGAACAATTACCACAAAAGCAGGACAAGAGAGGTTACTAAATGTGTAATGTGTCAAGCGAGAAACTCACAATGCAGAGGCAACTTGTCCAGAACACAGATAGTAAAAAGAAAATACAGCGTTTGTTAGTTCTGAGGTTATAAAGTTAAATAATCAGGCAGATAAACTGATTTATAATATTGTTTCAATCTAGCCATATTAAGGCTTCAACTAAAGATTATTTTACTAATTGATTACTCAGACGATTACTTAGAAAAAGAAAAAGAAAAAGGCACACTGTCCAGATTTTTCATGGAATCGTTTAAGCCTTTTTATACAATATTAGAAGTACATTAAAAATACAAAAACAATTTCCTTTTTAAATAAGAAAATAAACATTTTGTTGCCTAAAATGCAATAACAGCATTCCTTCGTCAGTGTATCAAAAGATCTGCAGCTAAAAAAATATACATGTAGCATCAACATGTGAAAAGCTCAGCCTTTCTCGTCAACTTAACATCAACACAGTGTAAGACTGATCTGTTGATTATTTATTAAGCAATTAATAAATGGACAGCAAAAAGGCAATTTCTATTTAAGAGAATCTGAACAAGGTGAAGTTAAAACTAAGCCACTTGAAGACTTCAGGGTTTCTTATTTACTCTGTAAATCTGGGTATGAGTAAATCTGTAAATATGGGAAGAACATATTTACAAAGTTTTATTTATTTATTTTTTTTACCTTAAATGTAAAATGTATATATTTTTTTTCTACAGTTTGGCTCTTTGAGCTACACTCTTCATCTTCACATGATTCACTGAAAAGTTTTCTTGCTTCAAACTCCCCGATCTGTCTGTTGTGTTCCTTGGTTTTCACCACGCTGTTTATTCTCTAACAAACTTCTTAACTTAACAGTACATAAAACACAGGTGCAATAATTATTCATTTAGGCAATAGCTGAAAAAAATTGGTCACAATAAGACTAGAAATAACTGAGATTTCATATTCTACCTGCTTGGATGATTAATTGGTGAGACTACAATTAAGATCTCCTTAATTTTGTTTTCAACCAAATCCAGACCTAAAATGCACGGGGATCTTATCTGGACTTAATAAATACCTGAGAGGATGAGGACAGCGCACCTGCTTAAGCTATTGTTAGACAGAGTATTCCCACTACAAGCACTGCAGCTTGTAGTTGGTTAATTAGTCTTATATAATGTTTTTATGTCTCTGAGTCATTTCCTTTGAGATGCATGCCAAAACCATGGGGAGATTTACAGAGTAAATGAGCAACCAGGTTAGTTTCTGTCTTCCTGTCTGCTTCAAACCCTTCTTCGAGAAATTGCATTACAAACTCCAGGAGAACAAAAACAGCCTTGTACGTACTCATCCCACCTGCTATGTCATACATATAATAAAATTAAGTGGGAAACACTCCCAGCTCTCAACATGCTTTTTTTTTTTTGTTTGGAAGAGAATTAAACCTCTCAGAAAAATCTTTGAAGCTTTCTAGTTGAGCAATTAGCTGCAACTGCTGACAAATCTCATGCAAACAAAGAAAAACCATTACTTCAGCAAAAACCAACAAAAGCCACATCCTACTTTAACAATAATCGATGTTTGCCTACCCTAGCAAACATATCACACACTGGTTTGTCTGGAAACAACAGCGATACGTCCTTTACATTATAGAACATACATGTATTATCATCTTACCTCTCTCTGCTTGGTCTCTGGGCACTCGGAGTGCAAGGTGAGCGTGGCGCCCTCTATGTTGCGAGGCATCGGCGTGGAGCCTGGGTTTATGGTGAACTGGATCTGATCAGGAGAAATCGTGTGGTGCACATAACCCTGAGACATCCCGTCGGGGTCGGCCATGAAGGCCAGAGATCCCTCCTCCTCGTCCGCATCGCCCTCCCCTTCAGTTAAAAAGGTGACTCCGTCTTCATCGCCTCCACAGTGCCCCTCCTCTTCGCCTTCCTCGTCGAGGCGGATGGGGTCTCGCTCGATGAGCACGGTGGTGCGGTCGTAGACGCGCCCAGACGAGGATGACGGCTCAGCAATCAGGTCGTCGTCTTTGTCATAGTGGATCTTGTCGTCCTCTTCTTCGTCTTCCCGCTCCAGCTGGTCCACCTCCACCTCGAAGTACATTGGCGCCTCTGTTCGAGGGCCATTCTCGCTCATGGTCCCTGTCGCCTTACCTTCCTTTGCGAGAAGGACCGTACACTGGTTGAATGCGATACCTGAAAAATGAGAGATAATTACATTTGGTCTTGGTCTTGATTAGATGGTAAGTTACTTTAAGGAAAAGAAATAACTTAATTTCAAGTCTGCAGGTGGCATTGACCGAGTATGTTACTTGTGTGCCAATGTCTAGAAAATGCTCTATGTGTGCTATTTTAGGAATTTTCAATGAAAATGTAATGATACCAAGAACACATACAACAACATAGTCAGAGATGACTGTTCGTGTCTGATATGACTATCAAACAGTGTTTGATTTGCACAAAGATGAGTACAACTATTTAAAATCAGCCAAATAATGAAGAAAGTTGATACATAAACATAAGCATAAGTTAGTCCACAAAAGATTTGGTTTCTTTTAAAAATTGTAAATAAATAATAGAGTTTCATGACTTTCCTGTAAAATTTTGTTTGGAATACAAATGGAAGCTGAAAATCTTTTAATTTGACCACATAACATTCTCCATTCCATGTTAAAGAACCTTTAAAAGAAAATTACAAATATAATATTTATTCTGTCCAGGAAAAGCGTTTGATTATTTATTTAATGCTGCTAACCATTTCAATGACAATATATTAAAAAAATCATTGGAGATTTAGATGTTTTTTTGTGATTTTGCAGCCCAACAATTGATAGGTCTCAAGTTAAAATGAGGAGCAGAAATTACACAATAGTTTTGTCTCTTGCTTAAGTTTTGTATTTTTTGTTTTTAAACATAGAATATCTGAACCATATCTAATAAAATGTAGTTCAACTCATTAAAAATAAATAAATAAAAATTAGGGTGGACCTCATGTTTCAGGAAGATAATTCTTGTACTGAGAACATCCTTTGATACGAAATCTGTTCATCACATCCAGATTTGCAGAAACAATTCTTGCCAAGTCAACCTGCCAAGGTAAAGTCTCAACCTGAACAGATGAAGCATTTTTCACATCCAAGTTCACAGAAAGCACTGTTGTCATCTTACTGAACAAAGCCCCACAATATGTGTTCTGTCTAAGAAAGAGGATGCACTAAGGTAACTTTAAGGATGCTATCTAGTGTTCTGTCCTTCCTGTAGTCCTGTTCTGAAATATTGTTATAATATTTTGCACCATTTGTACAAAATACAATTAAATCCTATTGAAGGAGGAATTTGATCAAAATCTGGCAAAGAAAGATGGAAAAAAATCAACATATTCAAAATTGATATGAAAAAAATGTAATTTTATGGAAAAAAACGAACAAACAAACAAAAAAATAACAAATCCAAAAGAGCATTAACAGAACTTGAAATAACACCAGAATCATTAAAACCTGACATTTTTATTACTAAAAACAGTGACAGAGAACATTTGGCCTTGAAACAAAAATACATTTTCATCTTTACCATTGGAAATACTTGAAACCTGAAACAGTAAATATAAAAGCTGTTTTGGAGGAGACAGAGGAGCCAATAAAATAATTGCAATTCAAATAGCAGCAGGCAGAAGCTCGCTGGTGGAAACACTGGGCTGTGAAAAAGTTTGTGTCCTTGTAGATTTTTTTCTGCTTTAGTTTGTAGTCAAATGTTTTGGATTATATAGCAAACGTCTAAATCAGACATTTGCTATATGTCTGATTTAGATATTTGCCACAGCAGTTTAGATGGGGAAAAATAGCATTTTTAGGGCAAAAATAGGGCAAAATAGCCCTGTTTATGCCCTATTATAAAGGGCAAAAATATATCTCCCATTAACCTAGTAATTGTCTGTTTTTAAGTGTTTGCAATAACTGGCAATATATTAGAAATTGTAAATTTTGGCACACTCTTCCCTACAGAATTTCTTAATTAGGCCACATGGGACAATTTTTAAAACATGTTTAGCCAAAATAATATCATGCCACAGCAGTTTAGATCAATTTTGTCAAGATTCTTGACACACTTCTCCAAAATATTATTTTTACTGTCATTCTTAATTATATTTATTATTTTTTGAGCCATCCAGAAGTTAACTTGCAGCTGTGCCTCGGATTGTTGTTCAACAGCATCACAAAAAAAAAAATAAAAATAAAATAAAAAATGCTGGAGCTTAAGGACAGAATGTGATGGATAGAGATTCTCCATCTAGATTTCTGCTGAAAAGTAGAATTCATTCTTTCAATAAATGCAATTATACCACCACACATAGTGGACTATGCACAGCTAAAATGTTGCAGCCCAACTTTTTAGCCGCAGATTATAATGAATGGCATTTCAGTTAGTAGCATAAACAAAACAGCCAAAATGCAACTCTAAACAACTGAGCTTTTAGACTTGATTAAAGGAACTTGGAGTTCTGGCATTTTTTATTTTTTTTTCAGATTTCTAGAAGTTTGTTCCAGGTTACTGGAGCATAAAAACTGAATCCTGCTTTTCCGTGTCTGGTTCTGTTTTATTCAATAGTTTATAAACAAACTATAGTATTTTGAATTATTTTCTCTAAGCTACATTGAGTTTTAGACTCAATGTCAACAAGTTTAGACACCGAGCGTAAAACTTTTGATGTTCTCCGTTCTCCTAGTGTTAGTGAGAGCGTGAGCAGCAGTGCTGTAGATCAGCTGCAGCTTGTCTAATTTTTTAGGCAGTCCTGTGAAGACACTGTAGCTGTAATCAATTTACTAAAGATAAAAACATGCATGAGTTTCTCAAGATCTTATTGGGGCATTAGTCTTTTAATCCTAGAAGTTTTCTCCATTTGAGGTTGACTTTGTATATGGGTCAATCAAAGTTCAGGTCTGAGTCCATCACAACACCTAAATTTGGAGCTGATCTGTAGTTTCTAGCTGTGATACCCGAAGCTCTGTGCACTCTCTTGATATTGTTGTGTAATAATACAATTTCCTTTAAGAAATGAAACTTTGGAGAAACAGGAGAAATCTGTAAGGAGGCAAATGCATGTTTTCAACCACAGCATCTCTAGAGTGAGTTTAGTTGATTTTACAGAAACGTGTCAAAGTCTAGAACTTTCTAGAGCCAGTTGGGTAACAATTCAAACAGGCATTGGACACAACTAAAAATGATTTACAGCGTACTAAACCTCGTTACAATCCCCAAAATGCAATTACTTTGAAACTTCGTGTCTATGTCCTTTTCTAATGACAACCAGAATCAACTATTTTCGCAAGCAAACGACTAAAATGTTAGCTAAACATAAACATTTGGAAATCTCATCAGCAGGCACAACTGTTCAAAAGTTTGACAATGCAATTACCTTGATTTCTCCAAATGTCAGAACTAAGGTTGTTAGCCAAACACCGTTAGTTAGCAAACTCTATAAGTAGCTAAGACAAACCTGATATTTCAATTTATTTACAATGTTCCTCCGTTTTATCACCCAATTTAGCACATTCGTGCCTTTTCCACGTTTAATAACTCCATTGTAAACAAACAAGATTCTAATTTTCTCGATAAATAGCGAGTTAAAATTAATTTAATAGATGCTAGTATGTTAGCATTGCGCAAGCTGTGTCAACTACATATTTCACATTAGACATAGATGTGCTAGGCAGCAACTCTTTAGCTCACGGCTAAGCTAAAGTATTAGCTAGCATCGCTAATGTCGACAGTTGACATCTCGTACCGACCGTGCTGTGCAGATAAATGGTTAAATTATGTTAAAACGACAAGACGACATACCAATGGCAAAGTTTAGCTGGCACAAGGAAATGACAACAACATACATATTTACCTTTCAAAACGTGAGCCCTGTCCGTAAGATCAGGATGGCAAGCACTTTCTTCCTATCTCCTCCCAACACGGGGATGCCAAACAACGTCACAGATCATAGCCATTTGTGATGAATTATGGGAAACTACATATATAACTCGATCATAAAATAATTTCCAAAGACAAAATAAAAAGTTATATCCTTCCCACACAGGACATGCCAACAGAAATTACCTTTCACTATTAATTTGGCAAAAAAAAAAAAAAAGCTATTTTATGTAAGTGCAACAAACCCCTGCAGTGTAGATTTTATTGAATCAAATCATCTTTACATGTCATACACAAAAATACTTTATTAATCGTAGGACATAAAAAGTAACTATGTTCTCCAGTGAGGTGTAGATGCTGATGGCTGTGGGCAGTAGGCATCTCCTGTAGCAGTCTGTATTGCAGCGGCTCCAGTGAAGACGGAAGAGACAGTTTGTGGGTTTTTTCATAAAATGTTTTTCTACTATTCATTTGACCCATAGATAATTATATTCTGTATATTACTCTGCAATTTATGCATATTCCCATTTATTAACTTCAATTTTTATAAAAGTACATTCACCATCTACACCATAATCAGTGTTTTTCCTTGTATGCCAAATGCTTATAGCCACACTGTGTTGTCAATCAAGTACCCAGCTTTTGGGTAGTTTGTGCGTGTTTTAAATTATTTTCAATGGCTGTAAAATTAGGTTGCTATGTTGTTAAAAATTAGGGGCATGCTTATTAACAATAATGTAAAGCTGAAAATGAATATTTATTTTTTTTAAGTTGCATGTATAATGTACTTATTTTCTAAGAGCATAAATAAAATGCAATGTAAAGTGAAAAATAAAAGCAGACCACACATTTTTAAACAGTTTTATATACAAAGACATTAAAATACAAGTTTTTCTTTAAATAAAATATACATTTAAAAATTTTAGGCTTCTACAGATCTACAATAATCAGTGATAATTGGATCACAAAACATACTGGAATTACAATCATAATTTCTTTAACGTAAATACACTACTTTGCTGTACATAAATGTGGTAAAACAAATTCCTACAGTTTGTTTCAAATACTGTACTGTTTTTAGTGTTCCACTTCAGCAAAATAGACGTTTTGTGCCTAAGAGGAATGTTGGGTTAGGAAATGCTGAAAGAACTCCTGTGTTTTCTTCTTTTCTGCAAGATCCTGCTTCTTAGTCGATCTCAGGAGCAAGGAGGCAAAAATAGTGGCTGTGAACAAAGAGAATTCATTATTTATAGCGCACATAAGAATGATTCCTGTTGAACGTAAAAAAGAACAAATGTATTAATTTCCTCACCCAAAATGTCAACTTCTAATCGATTGTTTGCAGAATTCTTTAAGAGCTCACGGAGAAAGGCTGCTAAATAGTTGAACACATTTTTATGGAACTGAGGTAGCATGGAAATAATCTGAACACAAGGAAAGGAAAGTTGGTGTCAACAGAACATTTAGGTTTTTATTCCCCAACATCAGAAAAAAAGATTGCTGTGATGTTTTTCCTTACTTTCTCACACTGGCCTGCACTGGAGCTGCATTCAAGACACTGCTGGTAAAAAGAAAAGGGAATCACAGGCTCTGGGAGGGCATCTAGGAAGAGAAGAAGGGCTTCTGCCACTGAATGGTTGCTACCCGCTGCAGGTTGATAAAGTCAAGGAAACATTTCTTGTGTGAAATATACCAAAGACTTCAGTACTTTTGAAATACAGCAACAACTCTGTGGTGCAGGGTAACTCCAATTTCAAAAACAAAAAACAAAGACGATGTGGTGACAGCTTCATGCAGTAGTTTTAAAGAGTTTTATTTCACTCTGGAATAAATGTAATTTAAATTCAACACAGATATGGAGTATTTACATTTTTAAGTCTTTAGTAACAGCAACAAAAATATGCAAAGACCATAACAAAGCTTTTTCAAATGTTTCAGTGTTTCACTTTTTTTTAACTAATCAATCTTTTTTTTTTTTTTTTTTTTGAAAGGATACGAAGAGAATCCGGCATCCCTGAATCAAGACAATCTCTTATTTCAGCAAATTCAGTCCGAAGTCCAGGTTGCTGAAATATGTCTTCCTGTAAATAGAAAGACCACATTTGGTTTCCCTTAGGAGCACATACATAAATGATTTATTGTGCCTGACCTAAATAAAAAAAAGTTTCTGAATGAAGGCTTAAACATGAAATATAGATGAAACTCCTTACTTAAATCTACTCCGACTTCCTACAAGCTGCAGAGCATAATTACTTAATCATATTAGCCTCTATGTAGCCTGAGGAGAAATCTAAAACTTAAACCTTTATCTTAATCTAAAGAAGGCCATTTAACTTTAGAACATATTCTAAACAATACATATATATTTTAAGATATACACTGTTATCTAATGAAATAATTTCAAACTAAACCCACTAATAAGCAAGAATAATAAAACCAAAAACAAGTAAAATCCACTCCAATATGGGTCAATGGGAAATCATCCTTTTACAAGCGCCTTATTTTTTACCCAATGAATATATTTTTTACAACTTTAATGCAAAACACTAAGAAAATCTTTTTTTATGTTAGGAAATTTTAAATGTGCAAAAACCTTTTATATTTTGCAACTCAGGAGCAATGCTGAAAGCATGCACTTTATTCCAAGTCCTTACCTTAGCAGATTTCTGCAGCTTGGATACACAGATGGCGAATCTAACAGCAAACTTTTGTAAACCCAAATCTTTTCTCACCTGATTGACAGCATTGCGAAATAAGTGATCCACCATCATCCAGAGCTCTTTAGGAATGTCAAGAGGCTTTTCATCGGTTGCTGCATCATCGTTTGGAGACTTCTCCGCCTGATGTTCAAAAGAAAAAGACACGTTTGTTCGAAACTTTAAAAAAGAGATGACAAGAAATGAAAGAAGATATTTCAAAAGTTGCTGACCAGCTCAAGAAGGGTCTCTTTCGGCATGTCTTGAATGGGTTCTTTCATGTGACACAGTGAATAGATAGAAGTACCGTAGCAGCTTGGCAAATAGTTCCCTGTTACGGAGATGAAGTAGTCCTTGCCTCGCTCCAAATGAAGTACCAGAATATCTTCGATCTCCTGCTTGCCGCAGTTTAGATCTGGTGCCATTGAGCGGTTCACAAAGACCTCCAGGTCAACGTCCATAGAAGCGCCTAGAAAATTAGAGATGGACATACAACACTAGGAGATTTGTGGCAGCAGCCATGATGCAACGTTTGAGGTTCCAAGTTAGGTTTCAGTGTTCAGGATTCTCACCTTGTGCAATGAAGCCTTTGGGTGGGTTGGCTGTGAGCCAGGGCTTGGAGTACGTGGATTCATTCGGCTTCTGGATGAATTCAAACTGACATGGGACCTGCCCGTCATTGAAAAGGTTCAGGGTCTCGGCGTGGTGTTGCATGAACTTCACATCCTTGAAGTGGAACTGAAGGAAAACAAATTCAGAGTCAAAATATGACATCATTCCACGCCGTTTACACGACGCGTGTCAAGACAAACGGCCCATTTAACTCTGAAAATGTATACAGATAAACCGATTTCTATTGAGCTACAAATTACAGGATAGGACATTTTACCTCTCGCTTGGACAAGCTTAAAGATGGAATACATTCATTCTCCATTTTGTCGATATTGCGCACAATCTCTTCAAAGGTCTTCTTATAAGCATCAGGATTTACTCTCTTGATCTGATGAAGAGGGAAGTGAGTCAGAGCAGAGGTTAAAAAAATTAAATGTGTGGGATCGTAGCATTAAAGGGCAGCCTTAGTAATTAAAAATAAATAAATAAATAAATAAAGATTAAAGAGAATGATAAGCAATCCAAGCAGGTCAGTACTTTTTAAATTTTTATTACATGACTCTCTCTAAAATGCAATTGCAATAACTACATTTGTGCATCACAGGATTTATGAACTGCTGCCTCTTAACCTTAACTCTCTTTGGCACTTTTCAACTGAGTCATGTCTTTTTTTAATATATCTATTTCTCATCTTAAGAAAGAAACTGAATTCAAACACAAGAGTCTGAAGGACAAGGCAAAATCTTGAAGTAATTTTACATGTCTAACATGCTTGAGGTTAATGCATCTTGTCCAAACCAAAGACAATGAATTAAACATGAAATCTGGTAGAAGACTGAAGCATTTACCCCGATGACGAGCAAAGAGCTGACAGGTTTGTGGTCACTGGTCCTTACATCCATATGGCTCTTGTAATGCTCCTGCTGAATGTTCTTCCCTTTCCATAAGATACGGTCACACCATGCAGGGATGCGGCATTTTTCACTGAAACCAGAGGAATAAAATGGACAATATTTGCAAATTGGTCTATCTGTGGTAAAACACAGTAATCGGGAATTTCATTGCACAATTTATTATTGTTAAATAAGCACTGAAATGTTAGTGTTACTTAGTGTTAGTGATACTTAGTGATGCCTAGTGGTCAAGGCACATTTTATAGACATTGTTTATAAACACTGTAATCTGGGAGGTCAAATGAATATAACAAAGACATCAGAGCTAATTGTACTTTACCGGTTTTCTGATGAAACAATAATGCTGAAGAGAGTGGATCTCTTTTTGTGAACACTCAAAACCACATGCAGATCCTGCATAAACTAGGATGATGTAAGAAGCCTCTAAAGACTAAAAAAATTCAAAGAATCGAATGAAATGTAGGTGAGACATGTTTCCAGGATAAATTGAATAGTTTGTGTTCAACTAATCTCTCTGCAAGTCTTCAATCTTTTACTACAAACACTAAACTATTGAAAATATAGATTCATAAAGGAAAAAAAAAAAAGCTGCAGTCAGAAATACCTCGTATCCCATTTGTCAGAGCCGGTGTCATATTTGTAGGTGGGCTGGAAATCAATTTCTCCTTCCTTAAAGCCGACAAACACCGCCTCCACATCGATCTGCCTCTTGAGCTGAGGGTCGCATGAAGCAAATGAATATCTCCACTCATAAACACAAATGATAAGTCAGGAACATTAAGGTAATAGATTGACAGTAATTACCTGATCATAAGAGTGAAGAGTCTCAAAATCATTCTTGGCGATTAGATCCTTCACCTTGTCGACGTCCAGATCGCTGATTCTGTAGTTGAGGTCCCCGATCCACAAAACAACACTGATCCAAGAAGCACAGACGTATTTATAACAAAGACGCCTGTGCACCTGTTTGATGCACCAACATTCTAATCACAGCGTAACAATGTAGAGTCATTGAGAAAGTACACACTTGTGCTTCAAGATGGTGAGTGGAGGCTGCGTAGGATCGAGCTGCCGAAACTGGAGACGACTGCAAATGTCCTTGAAGTCCTGATTGCGTCTTTCGTACTCTTCGACGTGCGCAGCCAGGTGAGAGTTGACTACGCAGATGTCGGAGTTGTGGAAGCGAAAACGGATTGCAACAGCCCCTTTGTTTCCCTGTGAAGGATGAAAGATTAATACAAGGAAAGAATATTGACTACATGATTTTCAGTGATTAGAAGAAGACTATTTGGGTAAGTTCCTCATTCTTCAGTTTGGCCACACTTAGTTTGATGACATCACATGAAATTGCTTTCAACAGGAAATTTAGTTCCTTAACTTGTCAAACCGCCTGACATTTTACATCTAAAAACACAACACAGTTGACCGTAGCAGCATATTTTTTGTTATCATTATGTTTTAAAGTCTCTTACCACCTGGAATGCAGTAGACAGATTTAACATATGATCATTCTGATGCTTATATGTAATTATCAGTATTGTCAAAATAAAAACAACTTCAAAAACTGCAGCAGTACAGCCATCAGTGCTTATGGAGTTTGTAGCTTACATAACACTTTGAGTCAGGAATGAAACTAAATGTTTAAGTAAAAGTTCTGGATCAGTACCAATAACGGCAGATATTTAAATTTAGATAACAATCTAGAGCTAGTGCACTCCAAATGAGTGAGAGAAGACTAATTTAACAGACTAGGTTGTTTTTTTTACCTGCAGTAACAAGTACTATTTTAAAGCCTTGTTTTTCTGAGCAGAGCATTGCAGAAGCCACCCTTACCATCCTTCCCATTATGCCTGTGCCCACAGTCTCTGCCTCCACATCAGAGATGAATTCTGCATGCTCCTTCTTCACGTAGAAGATCAGCATGATGCCCACCAAACGGATCAACTTCACCTGAAGCAACAAATTATGTGTTAACATATACAATTAAATGTTTATGACTAAAACAAAATACAAAAACATTAAGCTTTAAGCCATTTAGTTCCATCAGCATCTTGTTTGAAGAAAACTTTAAGCAGACTTGTTTATTGGAGCACATGAAGCAGAAGTGCACAAAAAGAAGCACACAAACTCCCACTGAGTCCAGCATTAAACACAAATCAAAAATATGTTTATTTTATAGCTGAATTTAACTGTCAGGAGCAGATCAGCCAAGTGTGCAGTGAGAAATGACACCTCACTATAATGTCTCTTCAGCTCTGATGAATAAACTAGAGGTGCAAACAAATGAGGAAGCTAACAAGACAGAGTCAGCACTCTGAGAAAGGGGAAATGAGGAAATAATAACTAATATGAACTAAAACTTATATGTGGGCTGACTTGGAGAATAAAACCAAAAAAGGATAGATGCTGAGAAACTGGCTCCAACATGTAAACAGAGATAAAACCTTCTGAATCCACGATGATATAAAAACCAGCTCTGTAAATAAAAACCTACTTACCAAGGCATAATTAGCTTCTTCATGCAAAGCCTCAAACACGGCCTTCATCCACTCCAGCTCCTTGGGGGTGTCACTAAAGAAGAAAGCCTCTTTGCTGAGATCTAGCTCCTGAAAACTACAAAAAAGAGAGAAAAAAAAGTTTCAAAGCTGCTCGTGTTCAGCAAAGTTTTTCACTCCTTCACAGCAAAGCAGTAAATAGAAACGTAGGCAGGATCAGCGAGCATGCATGGCTGAAATCTGTGGGTGGGAATGCGGTTTACTTGAACAGGTTCAATAGTTGCAAGCATCTGTCAGAGGATTGAGCAGGAAACGTCTGTCTTTTGTAACGGGATTAAGCAGAGCTCTTCTCCAGCAGGATGAATATGACTTACCCCAAGCAGTAAATGTCAGGAGGTTCGGGAGTGCAGCTCAGCCACGGACGGAGGCTCTCCTTTGGTGTCTGACCGTTCACATTGTATGTGCCAAGAAAGAATCTGTAAGAGAAAAAATAATAATCAGCATAACTTAATCTGATCGATCTGACTGGAACTTTTTACGTCTACGGGAAAACCTAGTGGCTTTTCTGAGCCTGATTTCCAGATGAGGAAGCTGAAATGGTGAAACAAAATTCATTACATATATTAACCAGAGCATATTCTGTTTCAATGCAATGCACTGGTTCATGATGAAAAACTTTGAAATTCTTTCTAATCAACTATAGGACGCATAAGAGAAACTGTCATAACATTTTGCTTTTAAAAAGTTGCCGTTTCTAAATTTCCAAAATGTTCCAGCATAACATTTCTGTGGCTTAATTAAAGCCCCTTTAATAAAAGTGTCTGCATAAGTTCTCTACAACTGTGCGGATCAGAAAACTGCAGCACTGCCTGTCAGCTGGCTGAAAGAAGACCCCCATCTATGCTTTTAGATCACAAGAAAGAAACAGTCTGAAAATATTATCAAATTGAGGAAAATAAAACAGAACCAAAAAGATTAGACACAAATTAGGCAGTTGAAAAACTAGATGGAAAAAATAATATATATTATATATGACATTGATTTACTTGTTATATGCTATTTTAGCAGCAGTAAGGATTCTTGTTGAAATTACATACTAATTTCGCCATAAAGCTGTGGTATTTTTAATCAAGTTTTCATATTGTCACAGCTTCATTTTGGCCAATCCCAACATGACTATCGACATTATAGCATCCCATACAAGCTAATATCAGTGGACTATCAATAAAAAGAGCAAGTGTTTGCGCAACCCAGTTACAACATCACTAATTGTACATGCAAACAGCAGTGTTTTCATTTTCTCAAAACTTCTAAAACACCAAACTGAAAACCTAAGTATGAAACCAGAAACTTAAACTTTAGGGGAAGCAAAGCAAAAAAATTCAAAGTGGAGAAAAAATACATCTGGTTACAAAACAACATAGATGTCTGCCGACATCCCCATTGGAGAGATACTGAAGGACACCTCGATTGTGACACACACACAGTACCAGAGCCTTTCCATTTAGATCTCCACTGAGATTTGCTCTTCAGGTCCAGATTTAAGATAGGTTTCCTTCCATTCAACAGCCCGGATTGACCCTCAGAGGTCATTTCCGCATGCAGTTGCACAGGATGGAAACAGAAACCCTGTTTTGTGCCAGTTAAAAATGTTCCATCCTGATGGCCCGGGTCTTTGTTACACAAAAAGATAAACTCATGTTTTATACAAAATATAGTATTCTATATTGAATATTGAGTACATTTACAGCCAGTAACATTTCTAACTATCCGGACTAAAACTGAAAGCCAAAGAAGCACAAAATCATCCATACAACACGCATCATTGACAAGAAAGTAATCATAAGTATAAACATTTCAGGATAAAAATACAGGGGCATCTTGATAAACTAAGTTGAACAGCTATGCATTTCAAGCATTCATTTTACGTTTGCTTTATTTTTAGTTTATGGCTTACATCAAATAAAAACTCAAAATTATGTTTTGTTCTCAGAAATAAACTCTTAATAGGTATATTTTAAAATATCACAAAAACAAAATCTTCCTAAGTCTTGAAAGGAGCATAAAGCTTAAAATGCTCTAAGATTTCCTGGTAAACAGCTGCACTGCTGATAAAACACAGTGAACCAACTTCTAGTAATGAGTTATTTTATAATTAAAAAAATGAATTTACTTTTTGAGTAATGTGCACTTGTATGGCTACAAATTCTCACTTGGTGGTTGAATGATAAAACATCTGTAAAATGTCAAAATATCATAAAACAGTCTACAATACTCCTACAGATCACTTGTGTCTAAAATAATAGTTAGACATGTCTACCACTAGGTGGCAGTATGGTAATTGTACAAATCAACGTGCCCAGTGTAAAACAAAAACAAACAAAAAAACGCATGCGTTTTAGTTACCTAAAACGCATGGAAAAACTAACTCAATTAAATTCAACTCATAATGAGTTGGTGCTGCATACTGAGTCACAGAATAGTAAAATAGTCGGCTAGTGCTTTTAATAAAGCCTTGCTCATTTTTGGTAAGTAGCAATGCAAACCCACAAAGCCTCGATCTTACTTTTATAGCTTCTAAATATTGAACTCCCACACACCATGCTGTTAGAAACAAAGCATAAATGTAGATGCAAAAGACTTGGAATGTAAAAACTGCAATCAGCTACATATTTAGCTTTCTTGGTATTAAAATTCAACATCCTTTCACTTGGAAAAGCCGAAATGCAGGAGGACGTGACTGAGACGAGGGTCATACCTGAAATTCTCCAGATAGGTGTACGAGTCCTCACTTTTCAGCAGCTCACACCTGATGAGATTGTCGCGCAGGCCGAACTGCGGCATGGCCAGAATCTGAGCTTTGTTGGAGGTGGTGTGGCTGGAGGAGCGCACCAGATCATCCCGCTCCTCTCGACTAGAAATGCTCTGGCTGCACCACACAAGTTTAAAAAGAGACGGTCAGGGGCAGCAGGGCAGATGTGTCTTCACAAACAGATGAATGGCTAGTCTGACCAGAAAATGCACAGTTGCATTTAAAATACTTGTTTAGCAGTAAGCAAAGCCCCTGGTCAGACTGCAACAGGAACAAGTCTTTTTCTAACAAAGACATTTTATTTTATATCTAAAAAAAACAAAAACAGATAATTTATAAGTACTATTTTATTGAGATATATATATATATATATATATATATATATATATATATATATATATATATATATATATAATGCTGATGAGAGAAAAAGAAACACATTACATCATAACTGTGTGATTTTTCTAGGAATTTATTGTAACCAAACACTACCTTCACGCAAGGCAGTGTTTCTAGGTTTAACAACAAAGTCAGCAGGACTATTGAACACCTTGTTAGTTCACATTAACTGATACAGTAACAAGCAGCAAAATTATAAAAACCTAAGAGCTAAACTTTAAACTTGCTCTCACATTTGCATTAAAAAAAAGCTGCAAACAAATTTGAACTGCTGCTGAAAAGTGTGCTATTGTCATGGCTGGCCCTTTGATCTGTTTTGTGCAGCACTGGCTTTTAATAACAGGGCAGTGACACACCTGTGCAGCTGCACAGAAATGGTTGCTCTAATTTAAAACATACAACAAAGCTTTTTTGGTTTCTCTCTCATAAGCAAACAGAAACAGAACATGTAGGTTTCAAGTTGATTTATTTCAGTGATTCAATCCAAAAAGGGGGAAATTTATGGTTATACTGCACAGTTAATTTAGTTAATTTAGCATTATGGCTTACTGCTAATCAAAACCAACAATTTTGTTCTTCACGAAGTTTTAATACAACAGAAGAAAAACAACAACGGCAAGATTTGAGTAAAAACACTTTTTGTACGCAAACGTTAGCTTTCTGCAACGTATGCCCATATATGTATGCATTCTGTGTACGGTGAATTGGTATACGTTTCACTCACTTTCCAAGAAACACATAATATTAAAAAAAATAATTAAAAACCCAACTTACTTATCTTGGCTGGAATTCCCTTTGGACTTTTGTGGGATGCTGTTAGAACTTTTCACCTTTTCTAACGATCCCTTTTTGTCCGACACTTTCTCTGCGAGTAAAGAAGACGAAACAGAACAACATTAAATGCAATGCAGGATTACAGCATGTTGTGGAACAATGCTTGAAACAACCGCCACAATAAAAACTGGATTCACAACATGTTCACATGCTGCCTTGTTAGTAGTGGGAAGAGTGTGTTTCAGCTGCAGGATTTTTTTCACCCTCCATCTACATTTTAGCTTATTAACTAAAACTAAGCTTAGGGTGATTGGATTTGTAGTAACGGAACAAATAAACTTAATCTCTATATTGTAAAGACGGGGCCTAGCTGAGGCCTTCAGATGCCTGTGGCCATCTTTTGCAGTCAGTTACAGCTACTGCATTCTAAGTAGCTGGATTTAATGGCTGAGTGTGAAGTATGAGACAGCATGGGCCCTGTCTCCTGCTGCTTGGCAGAGAAGGCAGCCAGCTCCCCTGATAGAGAAAGCCAAGCACTTTGAGGAGGAAATTAAACTTTTAAGGCATAACCAGAATACATTAGGAACGCATTTGACTGACAGCATAGCATAATAATCTGAAGGACAACATTAAATATGATTTTGAGGTGGACAATGTAACCATATCAAGTCGTGTCAAATAGGAATAATCTATAGTGAGGATGTAATGGCATGACATACATGGGCAGCTATAATACTCTTATGCAAATAGTTGAATGAATATACTTTTAGTCTCACTAAACTATATTTGATATGTATAACCTTCTAATCTACTGCTATCTTACAATTTTTAGGAAGTTATTAAATTATTCTAGTCATATGTTGTAGGCATCCATTTTTTTTTATTAGCTGCAACTGCACATGCGTGATTACAAAATAAATGTCAAAATCAGAAATGTAACTACTAAAGCTGGGATTGCATTTTTACAGCTCCATCAAGAAAATGTGCTTATTGCATTAGTTTTATTAGGGAAATGTGTGGTGACATATGACCCAGAGTTCTCAAGAATCTCAGCATGTTCCATATGGTCAAGTGACTTCTAAAACTTTCAAAAAGAAACCAAAAGAGCCATGAAAATCTGGAGCAATGCAAGAAGAGAGGCACAAAAAGAGTATTTTTAATGAACTCCAGAAGAGATTCTTCAACATTTATTTATAAATCTTCATTAACAGCTAATAATGCTGGCTGGATCACCAACATCAAGGTATGCCAAAAGAGATTAGATTCAAAACTAACATTTCCTACGATATTTTTACTAAGGTAAAGTATTTTTACCATCAGAAGTAAATGAGTGATTCAAGTTTTCTAGGCCGTATAGAGCTGACAAACTGCTGCCTCACCTATTGCTACTCACTGCCGGTCAGCAGGCTAAAACTATGCCACTACTGTTTTCCTTCACCTCTCCGAAAAACAAATGCAATAGTGCAAACATATTCCTGGTCATAAAGATATGGAACTCACTGTGTTAAAAATGGAGGATCACTACTCACTCCTATTAAGACAATGTGGTTAACAAATTGCATTTGGCAACCATTAGCAATAGATTTGAATATGAACTGCAGGACCTACCTGAAAAGACACCAGACTACTTAATTAGCTATTAAGTTTGTTATGTTACATATTGGAAAAAGAAAGGCAAACATAGGATAAAATGTGGTACAAAGGTTTTGGTTGAGATATCTGCTCAGGAAGACAGTTGGCAGTGGCTGGCCTATCAGATATGTTGTACGGACAGTACGTCTTTCGCAACAGCAAAACACATCTTATCTGCAAGCGAGGAAAACATGTAGCTTTCTTAATTCAGTTAGCTCACGGGCACAGCACAGCAAAAGAAAATTGAGGGGCAACGATGCATTTGCAGTATCCACCAAAATCATGAAAAGTGCAATATCCCTTGCACTTTATAAGGTCTCTGAATAATAGAACTTTTGAGGTAGTCACTTTTTAAAAATCTGGCTATTAAAGACATTTAGATTACAAATGATTGGTACTTAAAAGACAAATAACCTTATGCGACTGCAAAGATATTGCAACAGCAACTGTGATAAAATAATTCATGCAGCTGTACTGACATGCAGTATATTAGTCATTAGTTGGACAAAAGCAATGGTAAAGCAAACAAAAACAGCTCAACTGCTTGTGAATTGTGCAACACCTGCTATTAAAACAAACTGTAAAATCCATGCAAGCAACAGTTGTCAAAAATAATCTATTAAAGCCTGAATATTTCTGAATTAGGTTTGTAACAATAATTCACATTATTAGTAGCTCTTAAGTTATAAGGTTTTGTTTAAAAAAAATAAAACTAAAAGCTCTAGCGTTTCTAGGAAGAGCTTACACTTCCAGATATGGAGATAAGAAACTGAACACGCTTATGTGCTTTTATCAGCGGGTCAATCTTTACTCAGCATACATGTCAGCTCGTTTTCTCAGCCTTCATTCTCTTCCGTATTAAAACATTAACGCCTTTTTGTCACCACAACTGCACAAAGTTCAAAATTACATAACTTCCCCATCTTCCCTTGCTGTATCAACAACGAGAATTCACCTAAACATGGGTTAAGCAAGGCTTTTTTTATGCAACATATTTTCAGCTTCAGGTATGACTGACATGTTTTAAAACTACTTAAAGTCAGGTTAAGCAAGGCTTTTGCTAGAAGCTTAACTATTATTTTTTAAAGCAGAATTTCTAAAGGGAAAGGCACTCTGACCTCAACAAATTCTCGGCTTTAAACTAAAAGACAGAGCAAGAAAAAAAGGCAACAGAAGAGTAGACAGACAGTGAAAAGCCAGGAAATGTAACAGGCTGATAGCAATTCAAACGTGTGAAAGGACACGAATATTTAACCACTTAAACACGTTGAGCAACATCAACCACAACAGGTGCCCCACCACGAACATCATTTAAATCCTGCTGCTAGCGTTAGCCGCGACGTTTTAATATCCACGTTTTCAAGTCAACAAAAGTGGGCAAGTGGCCAACATTAGCGTTACTAAAGGGACATAAAATAAGCGATACATTTCCGCACAATGACTCCCGCAAAACGTTGAAACTAACTAGCAGCACTAATCCTATTCGAATTGCTGTTTGTTAGCATTAGCTAAAAAAAGTTAGCCAATCTCAGCTCCCTGACAGCTCCTTCTGTGTTTTCTCTCGCCTCCTCAGAATCAACAATCAATGCTTTGGGAATGATTTTCATACCAGAGTCTCTCGTCATCTCAGACATGTCCTTGTGTCGCTCCCACGCATTCTGTGCAGAGGATCAATGTACATTGTGTTTCAGACCTGCCCATGCTAATGTTGTAGTAGGAGGAGGAGGGGTTTTTGCTTTTCCTTGCTGCAGTGAAAAGACACAACACGAAGAACAAGCTGCAAAAATGCAACTGGGAAATACTTCATGCCCTAAGTGTTTGGCTGGGAATTCAACGCTCGGAAAAATATTTTTTGTTTGTTTGTACCAACACCAACATGGTCAGAAATGTTTCATTCAGCTTGCAGAGATCTGTGTGTGTGAGTGTTTGTGCATTTGATTTTTGTTTTGCATGCGTGTCCGCAGGAGCGCACAAAACACAGATGTAACATTGTACACAAATAAAAAGCAACTCACAAGCTTTTCTGCTTACATGAAGAATAACAAGTGTGTACCAACACTGCCCTACTGAGACGATTTCAGATTGCTGCCTTTCCAACACTTTTCAGTATTTGATGTCATAATGAAATGTACATTTTTGCTATTCATGGATGGTTGTGTTTCCTAACCCCGCCCCGTGAATACCAGTGGTCCAATGTATAGTTTCAATCCCATATTTGATGTGTATGTCTGTCTGTCTGTGTGTGTGTGTGTGTGTGTGTGTGTGTGTGTGTGTGTGTGTGTGTGTGTGTGTGTGTGTGTATGTGTGTGTGTGCAATACTCATGTTGCAAACTTCTCTGAACTTGCATTATTCAAGGTAAACCTCTAAATTTGTGGTATGAGCTGAAGAAGTCAAGAGAGCTACATAACATAGGACTCCCAAAACCTCACTAAGTAAATGCCCTCAAATCAAATGAGATTCCCCCCCCCCACCTATTTTTCTCAGTTAGCAATTATGCTACAGCATTAAAATATTAATTTATTTTCAAACTTTTTGCATATCTTTACCAGGTGTGCCACCAAATCTGTCTGCCTCAGAAATTGTCACGTTATTCATGGTGTTATTTCACCAGTGATAAGGTTTTGTAAAAAAACCCTTTGAAGGATGACAGAGTTTCATCCAAAGGAAGTGGTGTTTTTGAAATCGCTATGTTGCATTCCTCCAAAGCATAAAATTGTCGACCAAAGACACAGAAACAAGCATCCGCTTCATCCCTCCCTGCTCATACACTGTCAGGAGTTCAATAGGTTTCACAGACCCCAGCTTTTTATAAATGAAACAGAGATGACAAACCGATTTTCTGGTGCTGATTATTTTTAGTGGATAACACCTCCAGCGGTGCAATGGCTTGCTTCATAGCTTCCTGTCTTTTGATAGACTTCTTGTACTTCTTGATCCACTCGAACTTGGGCACTTGTGTGGGCAATCTGCACACATCTAAGGGACGATGGACAGAGACAGCAAGAATAATAGATTAAGAGAAAACAATGTGATATCTTTCACAGCAAAGCATTAACAGCTCTACTTTGAGTACAACAAAAACAAAAGGGACATTCATGATACAGCGCCCGTAATGCGTCGTTCATGCTTCCACTGTGAAAGTAGTGAGCTTGTGGTGAATGTGACCGTCCTTAGCAACAGAGACTTCCTTCTAAATAAAGGCTTGTCTAATTTCGATGTCATTGTTCAGACATGATGACATGAAGTTCAGTCCATTTACCATTTACGTATGTTTTTGCAATACATCCGTGCTACTTTTCTAATAAACATATAAAATTTGATTATATTTTGCTCCTTAAAATGTTCCAAAGCTGTGGAAGATTTTGTCAAATGCTGGCTGTTGTGTAAACAGACCACAAACAGTTCACCCTACCACTCCAAGCTTTGTTGACTTCACAGAGAAAGAGGCGAGAGTGGGACCCAAACGGAAGCCTGAGCTCTAATTCTTCATTTTTGTAGCTCATTCTCACTCTGGTGTCTGCACCTACCATAAGATAAAAAGTGTGGCAGGGGAAAAAAACATTGCAAGATTCATTTTCTGTACGGTAGATCAGTTATGCAAGATAATGATGTCTGAGACTTCAGATAAATGAGGGCAACTTACCCACAACCACAAGCTGCTCTGGAGAAGAAACTATAGAGAAAGCAGCATGAGAAATATGTCAGGGTGCTTCATATTATACTTTATTTGCTTTTCAGTTTAGAGGCAATAAGAATTTTATTAAAAAGTGCCAGCAAATGCAGGTCTTGCAAAAGTATTCATACCTGTTGAACCCACCGATTGCGAGGCAGACTCCTACCACCATTCTCCCGTGGTTTTCAAAGTTTTTGTTACAAAAAAATTTGAAAAGTATGATGTGCATTTTATTCAGCCCCTTTTACTCTCATATTTCCAATAAAATCCAGTGAAACCAACTCCCTTCAGCAGAAAGCTAATCTAGTGATCAAACAGCATCAGACACACACCCAATAGACTAGAGACAAAGCTGTGAATAAATCTAAAGCAGAATCACAAGCTTCTACAACTTCACTTAGTGCTGTTAGAGCCACTGTTTGGCAAAAAGAGCAATAATCATAAGCAGTGGTTAATATGTGTATGGAGGAGCTGAAAAGATCCAGTTAATATTGGGCATTCTGTTGATGGTCACGGAAAAACTATTAGTTGTGCACTCCCTAAATGTAACCTTTATGAAAAGGTGGCAATAATAAATCAACTATTGAAAGAAAATAAATCCAGCTTAATGTTTGCCACAAGCAATGTATGGGACACAGCAAACATGTGGAGGAAGGTGTGCTGGTCAAATGGCACCAAGTCTGAAACATTTTTGCATTATATGCAAACTCATTTGTGGAGCGAAACTAGCAACACACATCACATTGAATTTATCAACCCAACAATGACACATGTTGGTGGCAACATCATGATGTGAGGATACTTTGGTTGACAGGGTAAAAGTTAAAGGGAAGATTGACAAAGCTAAATCGAATACTTTTGCAAGAGACTGTATATTTAATATCAGAAGAAAATTACCTTCAACAACAGCAAAGTCGAGGGTGATGGGTATAATGTCTTCAAGTGACACATCATCAGCTGTAATGGCCATTCTCCGATGGGTATAAATAAAGATTCTGCAAATAATTTTACATAATTACAACAAGTATTAGACAAATACCAATGATCAGTTTCAGTTAAGTTTGTGATTCAGAAGGAAATAAAGATTTAAAAATCAAAAGGCGGGACGAGGTTTTTGTCCGCACCTTTTCTTATTCATTTTTATTGCACAAAAATAATAAACAATATGAAGGTTAAAAGCCATGTAAAGCTTCCTTAATTTGTTTGAACTTACGCATGCTCTTTTGCACACTCTACCAGTCCGAGAAGTCTGCTTTCTGAGCAATCATCAAGCAAGATATCACATTGTGCAGCATGTTTGCAGTTTAGTTAAGGAAAGTGTCATTTAAATTCAACTATTCAGCCAAAAACAGAAAAATATGTAATAAAAAACATCTGAAACATTTGCGTAGACATTTCAAGAGCTGTGTCCTTAATTCAAATCTATTTTCTGTATGCAAATTACTGCACGTTCACATGCTATCAAACCTCCTTAACCACTCCCAACAAGAAGAAATCATGAGCACTTGATACGATGTCGCCATCTTGTGGGTGACATGCGCCACTGCAATTCTATAGAAAAGGCTATTTTGGGGAACTAATCGCAGACCAAACCCGTTTTTGCTGCTCAAAACTGTTCAGGCTGACTCTGGTTAGAAATCACAAGCCTAATGACTCAGTTAAGTGATAAAATCCCGATCAACTCCCACAGCTTAATCTTACAGGCCTCAACCTGGGTTGTATCTCGAGAATCTTGTCGGTCCAGTTTGTGAGTTTGAAGCAGTCGGTCCTTATTTTGAATCTCCGATCACTTAGAAACCATGCGCGGCTCAAAGAATACTACAATGCAGTTTTCTTCTTTTCCCAAAGTTTCCTGAATTGCAACGGACTGATCCATGGTGAAGAACTGAGACAACTTCGGCAGCACGTTTTTTTTTTTTTCTTTCTCCAATGTGAATCCGCGGAGTTTCGAGTGACCCAGTTATTCCCCCTCCAAGAGGGGATCACCGACCGAACGGGCAGCTGAAAGAGACACGGCCCAGCAGCAGCAGTAGCAGTTCAGCGTGGTTCGACATCCTTTTTTCACTCCTTTACGATCCAGATGTTTTCTCCGCTGCTGGTTCAGCCCGAACCCCAGCACGCGCACGCACTCACGGTGCCACGCACTCGTCGGGATCGGTCTTGACGTCACATAAGGGCTGTCATCAGCACAATCAGAAAGGGTGGAAGGATTTTGGGATCGGTTTGAATTAAGCTTCAAGTCAGTAACCCAAATGGGACTTAGAGCCTTCGAGAAGTGGAGAGCGGAACTTACGAAAGGTCCATGATGGAAAACGTGATTTCAAAATGTAGGGGAAGGAAATTGAAAAACAGATGAAACTGTAACCCTCACTCTCAAATAACAAGTGAGACACCAAGTGAATTAATAAGAAATTTATTTTACAGGGATCTCAATAATAATAATAATAATAATAATAATAATAATAATAATAATAATAATAATAATAATAATAAAGAACAATATAAGATTTTAAATTCTGAAGATTATGGTATACATCTAACTAAAACCCTCCAAACACAGGGAACTTACCAGAGGTCATTGCTAAACACATTTGATATTGCTATGCTCAAAAGCACTGAAGAAAAGCTATGAGAAAGAAAAATCACCATCAAGTGTTTTTAAGACTTCATGCATACTGTCTTTTATGTAATGATATATTTTTTTATTAAGAATTAGAAATTATTGTACTATCAAGTCAGATACCCAGAAATTGAATCCAATGGAAATTGTGCGTGTGAATATGTACACATAGGCGTAAATCCCGGGGAAGTCGGGGGCGGAGAGGGGGGTCCCAACATTGGAAATGTATAGAATTGACCCCCCACCCCAAAAAAAAAAAAATCATTGAAGAGACATTTGCATTTAAATAATATCAATATGAAAAGGCAAAAGAAACAAAGACCGAACTAAATTTGCCATTTATCTCAGAAAAAAATAAGAATTAATTTTTAGGTCCCCCCTACCGTTATTAGAACAATGGTTCAGTCCAAAGTGTAGGAGGAGCGACAGCTAGCTGCTGAACGACATATATAAACTCGTCAGAGCCACAGAAGTGAGAAGCTAGCTGTTAGCTGTGGCTAACAGGGAGAGCGGAACTTACGAAATGTCCATGATGGAAAATGTGATTTCAAAATGTAGGGGAAGTCTTGACGGTAAATAAATGTAAACATTTTATTTCACTGCTCATTAAGAAGAAACACATCAACAATAAAGAGCAGACTGCAGTTCGTTAATTTCTTACTTTGGCTAAATCATGATGAGCTGCCTCATTAGCAAAACTGCTACACCGCTTTCATAGTCTTAAGCTTTTTTGTCAAAGGTAGCAAACATCTCATTGATATTTAACTCTTTACATTTTAGTTAACTAGAAGAGTTTGAAACGGGAGGGAGGGCCTGAGCAAGTGGGATAGAGAAAAAAAAAGAAAGTTATGCCTTTATTTCTCATTGTCTTCAATATAGAGCGTTTAAAACCACAAAATAAAATCTGAATATTTTTCTTTAAAAACCCTGGTGCTTTAAGTGTTAAGTGTTATGTTTAAGTTATGATACTTCCCAGATATTCATTTCTATCTACTTATTTGTTCTCAGTCATCCAGGACATGCCAAAATTAAAAAAAGGCTTAAAAATAAGCAACTTAACGAGTTATAATTTAAACAGCTCATAACTTGAATTGGGAGCCATTTCAATAAATCAATGTTTATGGGGAATTTTAATAGTTATTCACTAAAGCTTTTTTATTTAGAACCTTACATTTTTGTAAAGTTGAAGCAGAGATTAGATCAGTGAGACTGAACAAAACTCGTATCTAAGCAACATTTGAATTTTATTTTATTTTATTTTTTTTCTCAATAGGTTCCTTACTTAGAAAAACATGTTTGATATGCATTACTAGTCATTTTTGGTCCTGAAACTTGAATGTGGTTTAAAACTTTTTAAACCACATTTTACGTTACTTTTCTTTGCCGAACCAAAGTCAAATCATTTAGACTTTTGAGATATATAGCTTGAATTTATTTCATTTTAAGCACAATCAAAATTATTCTGTACACAAAGCTAGAAGAAATGGACACATTTCTGATTTCATTTAGCATTTACATGTCACCATTTGAAAATAAAATATATCATTACATATATTTAAGTCATAAATCAGAAAACTATAAGACAAAACTTGCTGCATATTAAATTGCACACTTCAAGAAGGATACATGTAAAAGAACTGCCGTAACAATTTCTTGTAACAGCCCAACTTTTGAGTTTCATAAAGTGCAAATAAAGCTAATGTTCTATTATTCCAAAAATAACTTTTTATATCATAAATCATCTGTGCTGTACCTATTTTTGGGTCACTCACTGACCAAAATATATTTCCCCTTTAAACAGTTGAAGTGTGGCAGTGCAAATATATCAATTCCAATCAATGGACAATGTACAAATGACAGGTTATGGGTTATTTAACAACTAAAAGTCATTACTCATAATTTACTCAAAATTGTCTTTATTATATAATTTATATTCATATATATGAGATTGAAATGTGAGGATTAGGATTAGGCTGATAGCATGTTCCCCCTGGTTGACGCTCTCAATTAAGTTCAAAGCCATGCTTAAACAGAAAGGAATATGAACTGGAAGTGCAAAACACAGGACACAAAATCAACATTGAAACTGAGGCTTTTTCATAGTTTCACATTCTTGCAGTTACAGATGAATCCCAACGAGATACGCATATAGAAACGCGAGGACAGCAAACGCATGCTCATTCACTCAGAGAAGCAGAGTGATTGCAAGCAGGCAAACCAAGGAAGCGATCAACTCAATTTGAAGATAGGGACCTCTTGTGGCGAAAGACGGGACATTCAATGTGCCGTTCAAAATCAGGCAGGAGGTTGTGGTGGCAGTGCAGCACTCCAGGTTACATGGGGAGATTGTGGACACAGTACAGGCAGCATATCCAGTGCAATTGGTGCACCCCGCTGTCCAAACAACGCCGTAGGCAGAGGTCTCTTTTTTCAACTGAAAAAGACAATATATATATATATATATATATATATATATATATATATATATATATATATATATATATATATATATATATATATATATATATATATATATATATATATATATATAATTGAACTACAATTGAAGTAGTTACAAGAACATCTATAAATATCTCACTAATTAGAGAAAATATTTTTTTTTCAGATGAGGTAATTATACTGCAAACAGAAAAATAAATACTACAGTTATTTTAGACTTCTATTTAGACTTTTTTTTACTTTACACCTACTGTTCAGCGCTGGATTTATGTCACATACACAAACGAAAGAAAAGCTATAAAAAATCCTTTCACAGATCATACCTGACAGTGTGGGTTTGTAGAAGTACAAATTTCAAGATCCTTGAAATTTTTATAACAGTTTTCTCCAGTACAGCTACCCTTGTGACATTTGTTTCCCTGAAGAAAAAAAATAACACGACACAGAAAACAGGGTGATTATGTCAGAACATTCACGTTCTGATAGTTAATTGAAAGTCTTAAGCACAAAGCAAATAATAAACTTATAAATATTAACAAGTAAGGAGAAAAGAAGTGCTAAGGTCATTCACAGATTTTGGGCTTTACTTTGTTTGCTGTTGTTGAGGTTGTTCTTGTTGTTGGTGGAGCGTTTGTTGTCATGGTTGCAGCTACTAAAATTATGTAAGAAAAGCATACGGTATGTAAGAGTGCAAGATCACACACACAAACAAGTACTTTTAAATATACCTGTAAAGAGAAAGACAAACATGACAAGATGAAATATGCAAATGCAAGTTCTCTATCTTACCGGTGGTTGTCATCATCATGGGCACAAAAATGTCTTGAATGCATCCAGTGGAATTACAGCAGTTCACAGAACAGTTGGGCTGAGAGGTGTTGTTGCAGTCTTCCACACAAGAGGCACTGCAGCTCACATTGTACCACATGCCCATTGATTTCAGCAGCTGATCCATTGCAAAATTACACAAATATACTTTAGTACATTTTTATTTGTTCACAGTCCTTTTACATTAACAATCTAATTATTTAATTGACTTGATCAGCAGAGTATAAAATAATTATTTACTCCCTTACCTGACATGATTCTCCAGTAGAACAATAAGATTCATTCAGACTGTTGTACTTTGAGTAGCAATCAGAGTAATAGCAGGAGAAGGAAGGGCAATTTACCTGTTTTAGACAGATTGATTGACACATAATTAAGATCAATATAGTACAAATAGAAAACATGGTGACAATATTATTTTTTAAATAAGATTGACTTGCCATTTCCATTGAAGAATTTGATGTGGCGTTTTTATTTTCCTCAGTCATATTACCTAAAATAAAGAAATGATGTCATGTTTGGGAAACTTTAAAGCAGGTATATCGTAGTTGTTTACAATCTGTATATCCTAAGAATTCACTAAAAACTATCAGGTTATCCAGACATCTTCAACAAGTTCTGAAGAACTGCAAGAGTCACGATCTTTCTCTAATTTAAGGCTTGGACTCTCCTTCTGCTTTCTTGGTAATCATATCTCTCCGCCTCATCTTTAAGAACTTGTGGTTCCATGTATTCCCAACAGGATGCTCTCTGCTGAGACTCCAAGCTTGCATATGGTTCCAAGTAGAGATGCCCTCATCATAGTTTTGTGATACCCATTCTCAGACCTTTGGTGCAACATGTGCAGGTCTTCTTGAAAGGTCAGTGCACTCCTTTGCCAATTTGATGAAAGATTCCCAAAGTAGACACCAGTTGACATCCTGTGACAAATGGGTAATTTTCAAACCCCAAAACGTCAGGTACAAAAAAACCAAAACTGTAAGAGAGCTGAATGGTAGGAGTGAAATAACTAGCACCCGTCCAAAGTCTGTTGTAACAGACTGGCCAAACAGCTGACATGCCATCCTAGAAAATACAGTGGACAATTAAAGACCATCCATTTTATTTACACCCTTGTCCCTTAGTGGGGTTGGGAGGGTTGCTGGTGCCTATCTCCAGCTAATGTTCCAGAGGAGAGGCAGGGTTACCCTGAGCAGGTCGCCAGTCTGTAGCAGGGCAACACAGAGACAAACAACCATGCATACACACACTCACACCTAGGGGCAATTTGGAGAGGCCAATTAACCTGACATGTTTTTGGACTGTGGGAGGAAACCAGAGTACCTGGAGAAAACCAGGGAGAACATGCAAACTCCATGCAGAAAGACTGGAGCTGGGAATCGTACCCAGAACCATCTTGCTGCAAGGCAACAGCTCTACCAACTGCGCCACTGTGCAGCCCTTATCAGTTCCTAAAGAATTTAAAAGTTACATGGGATGCAATCCTTTTTGTAGAAACCAGCTGCCAGCTGAAAAACTTACATCCTTCACAAAAAGATTATAGTCACAATCTTCCCAAGTTCTATTTCACAATTCTTTGCTATCAAAAGGAGGACTACTTGTGTAGTACATACATATAAGTTGAGAAAGCAAAGTTAGTATTCTGGTTGTCTACCTGCATTTACCCTGTCTTACAACATGTGAGGCATTTGAGAGCAGCTAAATACCGTGCCTTCTGAGGTGGTTGAAATTGAATGGGTGCTGGATGATGAGGAACCTCCGGAGGTGCTTGAGGCAGAGTGGGTACTGTGTGATGCTGAACCTCCAGAGGTGGTTGAAGGAGAGTGAGTGCTGGATGATGAGGAACCTCCAGAGGTGCTTGAGGCAGAGTGGGTACTGTGTGATGCTGAACCTCCAGAGGTGGTTGAAGGAGAGTGGGTGCTGGATGATGAGGAACCTCCGGAGGTGCTTGAGGCAGAGTGGGTGCTGTGTGATGCTGAACCTCCAGAGGTGGTTGAAGGAGAGTGGGTGCTGGATGATGAGGAACCTCCGGAGGTGCTTGAGGCAGAGTGGGTGCTTACTGATGTTGGGCCTCCAGAGGTGGTTGGTGTAGAGTGAGTGTTTTGGGATACTGAATCTGAGTTGGTTGAGGGAGACTGGATGGCAGTAGACATTACAGTACCTCCATAAGTGGTGGGTATGGTGCTCTGAGTAGGGGTAGCTGCTGAACTGCTACTAGTCATACTAGCAGCCTGGTTGGTGGTTGAGGTTGTTGTTGCTATGGTCATGGCGGTGTTTGCTGCAGAGGTGGTGGTATTCATGGTGGAGGCAGTTGCCATTGTTGGTGAGAATGTAGTGGAAGGATCTGTGTTTGAAGTTGCGTTTTGCCCAGACACAAATACTGAAGGCAGCAGAAGTCCTGATATGAGGAGGCATACAATACCTGCAAAAACGGACATTATGGGAAAGATACCAGATACAAAGATTACCACACAGGTTTGAGTTACAAATATATGTCTTAGAATATCATACAGCCCAGCCAGCAGGGCTTTGCAATAAAAGTATAGTGCATTTTGCAGGAAATTAAGCAATGTGGTTATAGAACTTTATATTGACTGTTTACAAGGGTTCAGTAATTACCTCCCGACAGGTGAGATACTGTATTGTATGACCCCCATCTTATTAAGAAAACTGCTGGTAAAGTTGATTTAAAAACAGCGCTTGCAAGAATGTACATCAGAGTCCACTGAATAATTAACGATTAAATCTAATTTATTATTTTAATCTCCAAATTCAAAAAATGGCTTGAATTTGGAGCCATTGTGCAATGAAAAATGTCAGGAGAAAAAATGATTGCTTTTTACTATGGAAGAGGATTGGGGCCACTAAAAAAAAAAAAAAAAACAGTTCTGACTTTTATCTCAGAATTCTGAGATTAAAGTTAGATTTTTTTGTTTTTTTTTCCAGTGGCCCTAATCCTCTTCCATAGTAAAAAGCAATCATTTTTTTCTCCTGACATCAAGCTAGTAAACTGGCTCTGGGCAAGAGGAACAGTTATAAAGTATTCCCCTTCATCAGAGTTTAACATCAGCAGAGATGCTGACAGTAAGTGTAAATCAGTTTAATTTGACTTGTCTGACTTTTACTTTGAATTTCACATTTAGTATTTTTGTAAAATATCTTGTCTTTTTTTTTTTACTTGGATTTAACTTCTGTGCTCATATTTATGCTGCCTGCAGGAATGGCTTTAATAATTAATAATAATTTCATAAATAATGCAGTAATATCTTGGAAAGGATTACTTGTTTATATCTCCACGATGTTAAACTTTTATGGCTTTGGTTGTGTGTCATCTAAAACTACAGAACAAACTAACTCGTAAGATTAGATGTACTTTTGCCTGACTGCTAATTTGATAACACCTCACCAAATAGAGACTTTAATAACATAACAAAGTTCTAAATGTTAACACAGTTATTCATATAATTTTTCATCAACATGAAAAACAATTTTTTCATTTGCACTTTGGGGTTTCATGACATTTTCTTTTAACATTTTAACAAACAGAATCTATTTAAAAATGTCAGACGGATCCAGAGTCAAATTCAGAGTGAGCATTTAATTGTCCAGGTATTTTTTTTTACTTCACATTAAGGGTCAGAAGAAAATTATGAAGGGCTGTCAAAGTGCAAAGGGTCACTCTTGTAGAGTTTTCAAAACACCTGGATGTATCAGGTGCATCTTTTCCACAAAGAAAATTGTGAATGAAGTCAGCTGCCAAGGCCTTCATGTGAACTCAGTGATTAAAGCTTCATCACTGAAGAAAAAGATTATTGAAGCAAAGATTACTACATGGAAAATCTAAGGAAATGCTTAAAGGAAGTGACACTGCACGGCCTCTAAAAACACTGACAGTCAAGTTCAGAGAATGGGACAGGATAAGTTTTTAGGATTTGGTGCACAGCTTTTTTTCTTACTCATAATCCACAATATAATCCTCTAAATTATTTTAATATATTTTTCTATGTTTTCTGTTTGTTTTTTCTTTTTTCTGTCTTTAAAATAAGAATTCAATTTGTTTGACCCTGTTCTGTGCTTACCTTATACTTTTCAGGATTTAGAAATTAGTAAGTGATTTGAACCACGAGGATGACCATGTTTCTAAATATCAACAGAAGTTTTAAACTCAGAAATTTACACATACCTGTGTCCTTTTTAAAAACGACTGAAGCCATTATGCTACTGGAAGAAATGGAGATAGCTCTGTGCCCAACCTAGAAAAACAAAAATAAAATAGAATAGAAATAACCTTTATTGTCCCACAGAGGGGAAATTCAGATGTAGCATGTAATGTATAAAACTGAACTTCCATAATAAAACCAAAGCAATTTGTTTGTTCTGCTTTGAAAGTCAACAAACTTCATGACAAACGATACCCGTCTGGCAGCAAAATGAACTAAGCAATAATGAACAGACTAAAGGTCTCTGTGACAGACAGCGATGCAATTTCAATTTAGACTGTTTACCAATGATAACAGGTTTCTGAATAACAACCATGCTCATTCACTGTAACCCACCTGCCCAGTTCTTTTGATGTGAGATCTTCTCATTTTACAATCCTCTCACTGTTCTGAGGAAAAGTGAGCTCATAATTGTTTGGTGGAGCCGGTCACACAGCAAGAAACTTCTACTTTTAAATCTGAAATTGTTACTTTTACTTTATTAGAAATATTTTTAAAGTTTGTTTTAGTTATTGCCGTCTGTCCACATCGTCTGCAGTGATGTGTACGGCTGTCTTTTTTTGGCCAGATCACCTTGTGAAAGATGTCTTTGTCTCAATGTCTTTTGTGATTCTACTAAATAAAGATTTAGTAGAAGAAGAAAAAAGTTTCACTGATATCTTTTTAAAGATTAATTAAAAATTAAGTCCACAGAGAAATATCTGTGAGCCCATCGCCCCCACCTCCTAAAAACACAATACAAACTCAAAATGCAGTGAATGCTGCAAGTGCTGTAAAGTATCAACCTGCTCCCTCTATGAAGTAACTTCTGCAAAAATGAGTTCAGCATTGGGTCACGCAATTACACCTCAAGTGTCTTGGTTTGCGGCAATTTATCATTGAGCACAATTAAAATGTGTTTGTTCCCTGATCAGTCCCAGTGGGAGAGCTGCTATCGTGGCATGACTTGTTTTGTTCCTTTCTTCTCTGGATCCCAGCTTGAGCTCCTGTGGGTGCTACACCCTGGAAACTGATGACAACATCGGTCACTTCAGCTTCCATCTCAACAAGGAATCCCAAAATGTTGTATTTGTAAGGAGAGTTCAACCTTGATTTTTTTTTAAACTGTTGCGAAAGTGGCCATTTTCCAATAAAAGTTGGAGTTTATATTAAATTTTAAAGAAGTCTCTTCTGTAACCTGCTGAGAATGTTACAGAGGTTTGAGAAACACTAGTTTTATTTTTTAGCAAAGCAGCCTCAAAGGTAGGGGTGGTTGAGTTTAAGGTAAAATGTGTAAGATCCAACTCTGACATCTGGACATGTTGGCTATCAGAATCCTAGAAATTGCATGATTTTAAAGATTGTAATTGTTTTAATGGAAAGACAACATACATTTGTGAAGGCAGAGCATAGTTTGGGATATTTTAAAAATAAATAATGTTTGATATGAAAGACAAAAGCACTGATATGTTTACACATAAGAAACCTATTATTATTGAAATGTTTACTTAAAAAAATATAGAAGACAACATTTGAACTCCAAATAACTAATTTTCCGGTTACATGATCCTGTTTTTCCCAACCTGCACTTTACTATTTTCCTTTTTTCCTCGACTTCGGAGGCTTGGCTAGCCAAAAACAAATAAATAAAATCCACTTACCTGTGATGCACTCTGCATGCCTTTATCTCAACTTAGGCTGAAGTAAGTAAGCTTGTTCTCTCTCTGGAGTTCCCTTTCTTTGTTGTTTGTTGCGCTCTGTTACCTCCTCCTCCCCCAGTTTGCTTCCTCCTGACTTCACCGCAGCGAAACAAGTGGAAACTCTCACCTGCACCACGTCGGAGGAGGGGACTGGAGGCACGCTGCCGTTGTTGGGTGGGGTCTTAAAATAATGTGGTAATGAGTACAGGTAAACACTTTCTGGGGGGAGAAGGTGGGGATTTCCAAAGCACCCAGAGCTGTGGATGAAAACTCTTTAATGTCTGATTGTAGTTCTGATTAAGCCCCAAATGTGGTCAACCTTAGGGACGACTTTAAATGCCTCTTTTAAGCACTTATTCAGAGCAAAGGCAACAAATAAATTCTTTACATAGCAAAAATTAAATTCCATCTCTTCTCAAAATGTCAAAAATTTTGTGAGCATAATCCCCAGAAAAGAAGATAGCATTACAGTTGGTTGAAGTGTTAGGTTCCTATCATAAATACCCTGAAGTCGTCTAGCTAGCAATTAAAGTTTTATAAAAAAAAGAAAAAAAGAAAAAAAGAAAAACTGTGAATGAGGCCTTCGAAAAGTCTATAAGAGTAAAGGTGAGATTTCAGAGCCCTGCAGTGTGATTGTATAGGGAGTCTTCTGGTTTCTGCTGAACACAATGTGAAATCAGATCCCCTCTTTCTCTCCGAACCATAAAGCCCCTCCACACAACAAATACCTCTTTGTGGCCTAAAGAACATAGAATTCTTGGGCACAACACTAAAAGAACTTTTCCACTCCAGATGACAGAACTGTTTCCACCTTTCATCAAAACTTTGCACTTCATGATAGGGAAACTGTCCCATAAAAACATCAAGGGGTTTGTGGATTGTTTATTTAATGTGAAATTTGAATCCTGTCCGAATTTTTAATTATAGTTTTTCAAGCTTTTGTGGCACTTTGATGCATTTATCATTTGCATCAAAATTTAGTTTTGCTTATTGGTTAATTTAGAACATATTCACATTAACATTCAAACACCACGCGATACATATTTACATTTGTTTGAAAAGGAGGTAGGCAGAAGTACAAATGTTTTTGACCCTGTCCCCTTCTTATGTATCTTACTTTACACATTATTTCTAATTTAAAGGAAGACAATACTAATAAGAACAAAATAATAAAATAGACAGAACACTATTTCTTTCAATCGCTTTTAAATTGACTGCATGCATATTTGAGCCTCAACCTTCAGATGAATTTCAAACTTAAACACAAATCTTGTCTATGAAGTTCACTGGTGTTATTTTTCACTTCCATCTTTCTACAAATCATAAAACTCTCAAAATTACACTCTAAAAAGTGTTGAGTCATTTCCTTGTACCAACATTCTGATTTCATGCTTTTGGAAGCAAAATAAAGCATAAAGCATAATAAAATTATGCTTCCAATAATTTTTTTGGAAGCATAAAAACAAAAGGTTGTTTTATGGCAAAACAACCTTTTGCCACAAAAGATTGTTTCAAAACTGACATTTTACTGGAATTATTTATGTTATTAGTTATGACATATCGTAATGTTAATGACTGTAGTTCATACTAACACTAGCACTAACAATCACTTAAAATAACACAAACCTTTCATATTTTATGTACAAACTGCAAGCTGTGTTAAATATATCCAAATCTGACCACAGAATTAGTCTTAAAGTAATAAATAGAGGTAACATGTCATATAGTGTAGTATAGTTAATCCCAAAATTATTCATACCTTTGGCAGATATAGTTTTAAATTAATCCTTTAGGTGTTTTAGCATATTGACAAATATGTTGGAGTAACAACATTTTGGAGGGATCCAGTTAGATTGCCGAACTTGAATTTGATAGAGAATCTGTGGAGGAAGCAAAAGATCAGGGAGACCTATAACCTCTTTGAAAGGAGGTTAGGAGCTCCACTTGTTTTGAAAGTCACTTATATTGAGATAGGCAACAATTGCATTGTTTGTGTGTTCCCTTTACATGGATTGTGTTTAAAGAAATTCCTGGAGATACTAGAGAAAAGCAATTATTGAAACTTTCTAAATCTCCCCTAAGGTGTTTTAGTCCCCACACAAATTCACAGTTGTGTACGATTAAAAGAAATGTAAGCGCATTGTTAACCTGAGCATTGGTAACCAAAGATCTCTGAAATAACATGTGTGCTGCAATGCAATAAAGGATCCCAAGGAAACTTCTGGAACTTGTACTGCAGTACTTAATACCGATGTTCCATTGCCAGTAGCTGAACAACAGGAACAACAGTGGTGGGTGTGACGGGGATCTGTTTTCAGTTTGCTAAAAACATGAGAGTCACATACACTTCATTAATTACACATTGCTTGAAGCGGGTTGGAAATCTTTTTGTTTTCAGTACTGCCTGAGGTCTAACAAGACTTTTGAAGCATTTCGCAGAGATTTTGATTTATATTTTTACCTGACATGGACGCTGCTTATTTGTCTGCTGCACATCCATGACATAAATATCCTGTTTGATCCTATTCCTAAATATATATACATATTAACATTAATATGTTAACTACAAGTAATTATAAACAGCCAGGATGGATTTTTCAGTCACAAGTACAGAGCAAATATCATGTGATTTGCATAGATAAAGTTTGTCTGAGATTATTGTCAAAAGACAGACGCTGTTCACTCACATTCAAAGTGTCTGCGATAAGCTGATTAAAACCCATTATTGTCTGCTTTCAAAACCATGAAAGGAGCTTTGCTGTTTGCGTGTTCCCTATATGTTCAGTTTGTATGACTGATTATAAGCATGCATGAGGACATGACCCACAATTTGAGATGAGTGCTTTTCTTTGTCTCTGAATGAATACCTAAATTGAATAAGGCTTAAAATTATACACCTATTCATCTCCAACAATTACCATGGATAGATGGCCAGTTGACTCATATTTCACCTCAATGCCAAGCTTTTAGTTTGAAGCCGAAGGCAGCTGTGTTGTCATAGATGGAAAAAAAAGACAATCATTTCCTGTTTTTTTTTGCAGAGAATGAGCTCTGTGGCACAGTACTTTAGACTGAACAAACATACAAAAATGACCCTATTTATTTTTCTACAGGAAAATAATTAAATATAAAAATTAATCTGGTAAAATGTGGGTAAGACTTTATTTGAAGCGGTGTGCATAAGACTGACATGACACTGTCACAACCATGACATAACACCTGTCATGAACATAAACAAGTCTTTATGAATGTCTATGACAGTTGTCATGAAGTGTCATTCAGTAAATAATGACACTTTTAATGCAAAGTTGCTCTAAAAGTTGCATTGAAAGTCCATTAAAAATGCCAACTTTGCATTAAATTATCATAATTTACAAAATCATGCAAAGTTGGCACTTTTAATGGACTTTTAATGCAACTTTTAGAGCAACTCCATATTTTCCGAACTATGAGCCACACCGGACTACAAGCCACAACCCCAAAGTTTAAAAAATAATAATAATAAAAAAAAAAAACAGTAAACATACAAATATAAGCCGCAGATATCTCTTCCACTCTAGATTTTCTACAATGATGCTGCACCAGCAGAAAGGGGCGGACGCCCAAAATCTGAGTAATAACAGGTCAATTGAATATCACATTTATTTCGGTTGAAAAAGAAAAAGTTGCCAAGTTTAGATTTAACTGAACTGATTACGGTAGTTTCTGAACGGTAACTGTAACAGTAAAAGTGCTGATCCTTCGTGTCCTAGCATGTGCTGAATGAAAATAGGTGTTTTCCTTCTTCTTATTATTATTATTTTAAAAAACCCGAACAATCTTCTTTTTCCCCTCAATGCTATTTAACTGATCAACAATATTCTCAAATTTCAATTCCCTATTAAAACCTAATTCCGTTTTAATGGTCACTTTCTTCTTTGATTTCCAATTTTGACTTCCAATGATCACTTCCTGCTAAAGAGCCCCCTGGTGGTTGAAGAAAAATCCACATATAAGCGGGTTATAGTCTGGAAAATACGATGGATGAAAAAAAATCTAAATGCTCTCTGGTATTGTTCAGGGGGCTGGACCAAATGTGGAGGCGGGCCGGATCCGGGCTGGATTCGGCCCGCGGGCCGTAGTTTGGAGACCACTGCTCTAAATTGTCCTTAGGTGTGAGTGTGTGTGTGCATGGTTGTCCTGTCTGTCTCTGTGTTGCCCTGCAACAGACTGGCGACCTATCCTGTACCCCGCCTCTCGCCCTGAACTTTAGCTGGGATAGGCACCAGCACCTCCCAACCCCACTAAGGGATCCACAAAAACAATCTGTGCATTGAGTTGCTCAGTATGCCAAAGAACAGAGTGGATGTACATGGACACTAGTTGCACCGGAGTGTTTCCTCTCACTGTTTATATACACTATTAGGCTCAGCAGACCAAATTAGGAAGCCAGGCTGCAACCGGACTGTGTAATTGCATGACTAAGAAGATTAGGTGAGATTTACCTACCCAGCAGTCGTCAAGTGCTGTTCATGCAAAGCTGGCGCATAGCAACAGGTCAATGAGCCTTACACACCACATTAATCTTTACCAGAGACCTGCAATAGAAGCTAAATGGAAGATATTATCTACATGTGACCTCACTTTGGATTCTCTTTTCAACATACAGATGAACCACTGAAAAACGTGAGTGTTGTGTACATTTTAAAATGGCAAATTTGTGAGCACTGCAGAGTAGGTCCCCACCATAGCATGTTACGACAGATGAACTAACCTGGTTTAGTATAATCTTGTATAGTTACAAAATTCTTAAACCGGGTGCACTTTATTCTCCCAGGAGTTTTGATACACAAAATAAATACAAGCAGTTGATTTGTTTGTTATCTGATTAGAGCCGAATGATGTGAGTGGAAAAAAACATGACAGCGTACATCCTACAGACGTTCTTTACATGGACATACAAGGGGATTCTCTGCACATGCCGGTTTCTATGGGTGAGTTGTTGTATAGATCTATTGGTAGTTTACAATGACGTCTTTCGACAGTACTTGTATAATGCTTGGCACTCATTTGCTCTGCAGATCTGTCCATACAATGCAATTAAATTCTTACCAAGGGAAGCACACATCATAGAGGAGAAAAGCAGACAGGTGACACGACATGTGGGTAAGGATTTGGTGAGGTACAACACTTTCATCTAACACGCAAGAACAAGAGCAAGTCCTCACTGTTATTATGAGGACTATGAGGACTATGAGCATTATTTTATTTGATAATGCCACCAGAGTTTGAATTCCATGTTAAAAGCTGTTTATTTAAAAAAAAAGAAGCAAGGTAATATTAAGATCCCAATATTTTTCTTAAATGTGTTTTATTATTTCTAAAAGTTACTGCAAAATAGTCTTTGATCTTTAGATCATCTTTTCATCTGTCAGACTCATGGAACTACATTTTTAATATTTGTTGTCATATAATAGCTTATGAAAGCAAGGTGACCGCAGCCATCCCAGGCAGCCCCGACCGCGTTAACGCACTCCACAAACGAGTGACCAAAACCGAGAGAGATATCCTGTCCATCAAGACCAGGATCGCCTGCGAGAGAGCATCATGGGAGAAGAGATTTTCAGAGCTGCAAAGGCAACAGGAGGAACTGCGTAATCAGGTGTGTTTGCAAAAATGTTTGCAGGGGTTGTTAAGTTTGTGGCGATGATTCTGATGATGGTTTTCCTCAGGTTTTCTCTGAGGAGGCTGAGATACTGCTGAAGGTGGGGACTTGTGAGGAGCAGAGAGACAATGGAGATGATTTGGACGAGCAGTCAAGTAAATCAGAGCCATCACATTAAAGCAACTGAGCAACTGAGACAACTGTTAGTAGGAAATGACACCAACAGCTATCTCTGATGAGCAGGTGGTTTCTGCCAACGCAGAAGAAGATCCAAAGCGTCATCAAGAAGTGGCAGCCATTCGTGCAGTTTACCAGGGAGCCAGGGATCCTTGTCAACCCCACAGAGCTCAAGATCTTCTTCTTCCTTATCTTCAGCCTCAAGGTACAGTCATTAATTGGGTAGGCCAGCATGTCAGTAAAAGAAAACCTTTCTGACTGAGTTGCCTATGTGATAAATACTGAGACATTAATCTATTTCACTTCCACTTGATAATAGATTCTGAAACTTCTTAGATGTAGTTGTTCTACTGGGGTTCCTTCTGCCTAAAGTCTTCACACCAACTTCTGGGAAAAAAAAATCAGACTGTATGATGGAGTCAATTGAAGTTTTGGATTGTTTGTTGTAATAAGACATAAAATAAGATAAGATGAGTTTTGTAGGTTTTTATGTTAAAATATTGTGGCAGAAAATAAATCTGGTTATACTTGATGGTCTACCAATCCACATGTCAATCTTGTATCCCTGACTAAACCTGAATAGCCTGCTTACCCTTTTGCAAGTCAGATTTGGGTTGTTTGCATTGACCTTTAGAATCCTCTGGGAGAGGTGCAATCTACAATTTTATCTCCAAATCAGCCTCCATGTCCTTAGGATAAGTTTTGCACTTTTCCCACTTCAGCATGATGCTGCCTTTGAACATCAAGCCAACACACCTCAGTGTAGCTTAGTGAAATTCCTTACAGTTGACTAATACATTTCATACATACATTTCACTAATACATTTCATAGCGACGCTTGATTGACCAGTAACTATCAATCAATGATGATGTCATATTTGACAGAATGTAGACATTTCAAAATAAATAAACTAATAAAATGAGAGCAAGAACATGTTTGAATAAAATTAACAAGTTTGTGCTTTTCTGCCACACAATGACAAACAATTTGATCGAATTTTCATATGAATGCTTTCAAAAAGCCTGCCAAATGTGAAAAGTTCCTCAAATGTTAACAATCCACCTAAAGTTGTTTTTTCCAGCCCATAAGAAGCAGCTGGGAGGTTATCCACCCAATCTGGCAACATTTATTGGGACAACTGAACTCTGTTTAAACACCACTGCTGACCCGAGTACTGTTTTTGACCATATCCATTCCCATTCAATGTCTTCTTCAGTTAGGACAATTAACAGAATGTCAATTACACATGGAAAATGCTTTTCCTCTACAAATGACTTAATGTGACAAAATAAAAAAAAAAAAAAATAAAAAAATATACCTATATATATATATATAATTTTATATATAAATATATATATATATATATATATATATATATATATATATAAAATTTTATATATAAAAAAAATAATATATATATATATATATATATATATATATATATATATATATATATATATATATATATAATTTTTTTTTTATCAAAGCATTGTTTTTATCTACACAAAAACAAAAATTATGCTGATCATACTACAAATTTAGTGAGAACAAACAAACAAACTAATGAACCTCAGTTTTTGATATAGAACTAACTTATTTTTTTCCCTTCTGAAGTGTGCGATCCTGGAAAACGTCTCACGGCCCACATCGGGTTTTTGTCCCCCACTCACCCATGGACTTGCAATTGGGCCATCGGGTTAGGATCATGCTGCCATCTGGCCGGATCAGCACAGGAACAGTTCGTTTCCTGGGGAACCTGCAGGGGGAGCCAGAGCTCCACCTTGGAGTGGAACTGCAGAGCCATGATGCATCACTGTGTGACGGCAGTCATAATGGACATACCTACTTTGAATGGTAACTAATATCAATTTCCCCATAAATACACCAAGCACCTTGTGGGTATATTTTGTGTGTTTTATCTGAAGAATTTAAGTGCAACGCTACAAGTCTGTTTTGCCAAGTAGAAGGTTCTCAGCTGTGCTTTATAACATGATCATATCACAGCTTCTTTGGAAGTAAAGCCACCACTTTTAAACAAATATGCTTTGGTTTATTTGACGGTTAGTGTTCTATTGTTTCCTAATACTAAAACAAAAATAGTTAAACTGTACCTTTCATACACCTTCATTTTCCCTAACTTGCTGACCTCAGTTAGCAGTCTTAAAGCCTGCTGAGCAGGTTCAGACTACAGTGTTTAAAAGGTGAGTCATGAGAATGTCTGATTTGAGTGACAAACAAAGCAAAAGGGAATTTCTGAAGGTATTTTTTCTATGACTACTCAAATAATTTAAACAGAAGTAGCTCAATACATGTGCAGAAGGTTAAACACGTGTATGAGAGGTTGTCATGTGTTTTTGCTTGTGAAACTAGTACATTTCCAGTCATGTATCTAAATGTAATTTCATTTTCTTGGCAGCAAACCGGGACATGGTGCCTTTGTGCCATTCCACAAGTTGTTGATGGCCTGGGAATAAAAGAATCCTGTGGATCAGGCAGAACATTAGGTACAATAGTAAACCTGCTATATAAAGAAAATTCATGTCATAAATATCTGACATAAATATCTCTCTCAAATTACCAAGTATGTCTTATACCCCATGTAAGACAGCTAATGTGTGACTTTTTGTGGACAGACATGAAATCAATGATTTTTTTCATGTAAAGCAACTTTTTTTTTTTTTAAAGAAATAAGGTTTCAAGGCAATATGTACAGTATCTCCTAAGGTACAAGGGGGAATCTGAAAGGTTGAGATGAAAATAAAATGTATATACAACAAGTCATTTTTTATTTTTCCTACAGATTACTATGTCTTAGAGGTTAGCTGCAAAGCAAGCAACAAAATAAAAACAACTTTACCAAAAAGTAATGTCATGCTTAGAGTTTCTTAATGACGAGGCCACACTAAACCTACAGATGAATAACGGCATGTCTTTTAAACAAATTTGCATCTGAAAATATTCTTTGTTGTGAACATTTGTCCAGGTAAAAGCAAAACGAGTAAACATATTTATTTGAAGAAAAGACAATCACTGTATTTTTAAATGACCAAGTAAGTACTGTTTATTTATTTATTCAGATTGATTAGATTATGTAAGACACTGACACATATTGAGAAGTGTTAAGAAATAAAGTCTCTTTGCAAGTGCTGCTGGAAAACTGCCTTATATTTTATGACAGCTCAGAATATCATATTGTTGGTAATTGAATATCTAGGTCGCATTTTCTTTCTTCACGTCTTGCTTTGACTCTAAATAAAGTACGTAAGAAACGGATTAGTTGCAAATAATACTTATAAAAATTGCATTATTACATTATCTACATTTGGTCAATGTTGTATCCTGGTAAGGTTATGATTACACTGATAATACACACTCCTTATTTTGACTACCTATGGGTGGTGCATGTTTCAAATCTCTGAAACAGTCAAAATAGTTATGAAACGACAATTAAAGATTTTGATATGATATCAACTTGGGAAACGTGACTCAGACATCAAACAGGAATTATTTCTTACAGAAAACAGATATTTATTTGATTCCTGAAATATTTCTTTGCATTTTTGTGTTTGTGCTCACAGACTGTTTGGCTTATATACAGCAAAACTCTAGTAATATTGTGGTTGCTCTGCCACCAGCGAAGAAGAAATCCACAAACAAATTAAAAACAAAAATAAAAAAGCTTGACGATTTAATTAAAGTGCCAGTTCAGATTTCTTGAAGTGATATAATTAGTAAATAACTTGGATGCAGTAGAAACCGCAATCTTCCTCATTTATTTTAGAGCCAGAGGTAAAGCGCTTCCTAACAAAACATAGCTCTTCTTACAAACCTCCCATGTCTCATGCTTTGTAAACTGCAGGTATTAGGTATTTTGATAGAGTAACTATCTTTTACAACTGTAGTGTGCAGTGAAATGGACAGTAAAATCATTTTGTCTGAACAATATAAAGTTGTTTCCTTGATTTTAACATTCTTTCATTTGCATCAGATACTTCCTCTGACTGGATAACATTTTAAGTTTAAAGCTTAGAGTTGTTTAAAGATATTAGCGTCTCCTCTTGTAATGTAACTAGAGTGCATTTGTTAAAGTTGAAGAAGTCAAGAACATTTCCTCTAATCAACTAACCAATCAAGAGAACGCCACTTTAAGATAATCTGATCAATGCCTTTAATTTTGATCCAGCACGGGCTATACATCAACTCATGGTAAAAATCTAAGTAGAATAATTTATCCACTGCTAAAATAGAAGGTTGAAGTCCTGACTCCAGGCTGAACCGGACTCGCATTAATGATTCCAATTCTGCTTAATAAAAGACAGCCCCAGGTTTAACATGCTAAATACTATTAAAAGTTAAATATCATAGATTAATTAATTTGATTATTCATTCTGATGAATTTCTAAATTCATCAGAATTTAGCATAACACTTTAAGAGTCTCTAAAGCATTTACATTTTGAAAATCCAGGGCGTTGCTGGCATGAGATATGAGACCACTGTGACTCAATCTCAGTCCAGAAAGATTAATTTCAAGGAACTTGGTGAAAGCATTTAAATGTAGTTGAAAGGTAAGATTTGTTTCAGCTTGTTTGCCATACTCTTTTCTCCAAGACAATCACAATCACTCATTCAAATATATGTTGAATTATATTTTCATTTCTATCTTTATTAAAATATTCACTTAAAAACACATAAATTACATTTTTGCCAGTACGCGTTTTATGGAAATGATGCACATTTACAGGAACGGGAAAAGCATACTTGGTAAATTCCTTTTAATTCAGGTGAAGTGTTTTTAAAAGTCACCTCTGCTTAGCTTCCTTGTGGGATAATACTGGAAGAGCAGACTGTTGCAGAGAACTACAGTGAAAGCAAAAGCATAAAACTTTTAATACAGCACGAGAACTTAAAATAATATTTGACACAATATGCATCAACAGTCAAAACTCCTGAAGTCATCTTTGGTCTAGAGGCACATTGCATCCAAAAATTGAATGGTAAAGTTACATTTGACAACAATGTCGTACATATAACACAGCAAAAGTTCAATTTTCATAAATATTTCAGTAGCATAATAGAAAGCAGATAGAACGAGGCATCGCTACAATATATTTTATATTAGTTCCCTGAAAAACACATTTTCAAATACTCTCTGACTGACACACGGCTGCAGCTACTGATTATTTTAGTACGAGATTAATGTGTTAACGGTTTCTCCATTTCAGTTAATTAACTTAATCCATCTGTGGGCATTCATCAGTTCTCAGTACATGTGTCCATCTATCTAGAGGTTCAAATCAATCCACGTGTTTTTGTGTTTAACCCAAACACACCTCATTGTGATGGTTTTAGTGTGCAAGAACCAACACACCTGCAATGTATCGTTGCCATCGATGTGGTTCTGCGTGGGCATGATGACACCATCATATTCAGATCGTATTTTTCTTCTGTTAACTTTGTTGCAGCCCTCACTGAAATTGTCCTAAATATTTTGATATTCCAGATCAAAGAGAGCAGAACCATGATCAGAATATCATCCCCTGAGCTTTCATGTTCAGTATCTCTGCAGCCAAAACTTCAGCATCCATCAGTTGCGGGAACATATCCATGACCCTATCCACTTGGTTTGGGTTGAAGATGGCGTGCAGTTTCTTGCGCATTTCTGACCTATTTTGCTTGAATGCAGCAGGAGCCGGCGGCGGCAGCGGCGGTTGCCGTTGTTGCTGGCCCCAGGTTTGGTACTGGTGATTCTCATAGGAGCAACAGGAGCTGTGGCAGTGTGAAGGGTAGGCCAAGGAGGGGGCGGGGCATGAGGACCTGGCTGGCGGCGCACCCTGAAAGGGATCTGACCAGTAATTATGATGGAGTTGGGGGGTCGCAGTGTTATGGAAATGGGCAGGCAGGCTCCGTTGCTGATGTACACCATGTGGGAACATATTTGGATTGTAGGTGTCATAGATGGGTTGACTGCAGCAATCGATGTTGCTGTGACGTCGCTGATGCGGGTAGGAACGGCATTTGCCACAATGACAGGTATTACAGTTCTCCATGTGAACTGGGGAACGTTGGAGCCCGGGGAGGGTGCTTTGATGCTGAGAACCAAGTCTGTGGGTGCTGCTGAGGGATGGGGGCAAGTCGGAGTAGTAGCTCTCACTCGAATCAAAACCAGAATCAAAATATTCCCGAGACATATTGGGATAATAATGATTCGGCATGTAGTGTGACGCGGGATAGTCTTCTTGACACTTTCCTCCGTTTGCTGAAGACGGCATTTGGTTGGGGCTTTTCCTGAAGTTTTCCCAGAGCAGTAGTTTATTTTCACTAACGTGACCAGGAACTGAGGAAATCTGCTGATCCCAAGGGAGATGTGTGTGTCGAGGATGAGAAGGCTCAGGTTCAGATTGAGGATAGCTGACTGATGATTTTGCCTTTCTCTCTTCTTTTACAAAAGAAATTTGTGCTTTCTCTCTCAGTTCATCAGCCAAGGACAGGTAGGAGTGGTTTGCCCGCTCAGGATGGTTGTACTTGCACTTCATGCCATAAGTGCACTTTTTATCTGAAAGACAACGCATATAAACGCACGATCTAATTATCACCATATTCTTCTGTCATAAAGTGGAAATTGAAGAAACAGAACAGACTATATTTGAAGCTATCAGCTTAATTTACAACTTATAGAATGTTGTTGTTTTGCCAATTTATTCTAAAAAAAATATATATGGGATTTATTTATCTTATTCATAAAAATTTTACTTTCATGAATAAAATGAATAAAGTGCTTCTTCATCAACGCACTTTATAAATTTGAAACCCCTGCCTAATTATCCAGTTGTGTTTTCATTGTTTGTCTAAATTTGAGAGCGAAAACACTAGCCAAGGGATTCCTTTATGAAATAAAATATCTGTTCGCTGAGGCAATAATTCCTTACCATATGGACAGGGCAGTTTTTTCTGCTCCACAGGCAGGGGCTTTTTCCGGAGAAAGTTGTCGAGGTTAGGACCATGTCGACCTAAAGGGTCATCTGGAGGCATGAACCTGTAAAAAGAGACAAGAATAAAGACAATGCTACTTCAAAGAAGGTCCTTCACAAAATTTCAATAAGCTAGAAGGTGTGCCTCTAATGCAGCAGCAGCAGCCCTTTATTAAACAGCGGCAGTGTAAAAAAAGACCTGGGACGTTCTCCTTACTTGTCATTCACAAATGAGTACATGAGGAGCCTCTCCTCAATGCATTTCTTCCACTCAGGTTTTTCTCCTTGAAGGTCACGGTAGGTGTCGTTGGACACAATTATGCCATCTGAATCATGCGCCAGTTTGACAATGAAGCGGTCATCATAGCAAACCACTCGCTTGCCACCAACCCGGCGGGAAGGGGTGAAGGCCACTATTTTCCGTTTTTCAAGCTCCAACAGAATGTGTTGATCTGGAAAGAGGAAAGGTAACAAGTCAGTCAAATGTGTTTTTAGTCCTTTTTACAATATTGGTCAGAATTGTACATCTTACATTTCTTTAGTCAGACTTTAAAACATGAATTAGGTCTGTATTTATTGTGTTTTCTGATCCACAGTGTCTAAATTATACACGTAGACTCAGATACAGAAACTGCAGCTAACATTACTTTCAGTGAATTACTACTCTTTAAGTTATGTCTTAAAGTTGAGGTATCAAACCCATTAATGTAAATGAATCCAAGCATTTTTTTTGAAATACGGTGAAGATCCCAGAGAAGCAACGGCTAAATATTTTATGTGTGCAGTCTCTCTGGAACTTGCTAAGAGCGATTAAACCTAATATTGGAAAGGTGAATGTATAGATTTGAGCCCGTTTGTATTTTTTGACCTTGTGCTGAATAAAGACAAATACACATTGAATTCAAACTTCTGTACCTTGTTATTGTTTTCAAAATTCATGGAAGAGGAGGCTGCCACAAAACCACACGGCTTTAAAAATGCAATAAGCATTCGAGAAATGTGCAGTAGTTTACAGAAACCAAATGCTACCAAGAAAAGTAGATTTCATAACCAAAACCAATACAGTTCCCAGAATTCCCATAATATATTGTATTATTGACTCCTATGGTAGGCAAATTAAACATTAGTACAATCACAGAAACTGATTAAACAAGTTAGAAAGTCAAGTGAAATGACCTGTGAAGCTAACCAACGAACCAGGAAACTGGTTGAGTAATGTTTAGCCATTTGGCACTTTTTCATGCAGGTGTTTTTGCAGGTCCAGGTGGCTGTTTTCATTTGACCTATTGCTGAGATGGTTGTTGACACTCTATAAACAAACTACAGTGGGTGTGGAGGAAAAATAAAACACATAAAGTTCCAGATGGGACTTTCCCAGGGGTGGCTATGGGCTTATTTTTACTTCCTTATTCTGAGACTGAAATAGAACCTTTGGATTGCTCCACCCCAGATGAGCAGATACCAAAATCACAAGAGCCTTAAAGTGAAGCAGTATCATCAAGAAGCTTACTCAGTTTTATGGAATAAAAGATATTAAATCAAGCTAGATTATGTCACAAATCTGTATTTGTGACATAAAATCTTAGTGAGTCAACAATTAGATTTTATATGTAGTTCAACTATGTAATGTAAAACAAACTATCCTAAAGAGTAAGCAACATTGGTTTTAACCAAATCTATTTCTTTTAGCTTATTATTACAAATGACAGTCTTGTCTCATAGTATATCACACGAGTGATGTAAAACTGTACCTCCAGCATACCGATAAAGAATGATGCAATGCCTATAGCTACAATAAAGGAACAGACTGAAGTGGAAGTCATATTCAAACAGCTAGGTAAAAACAACCCCGTTTTACCACACCTCCTATTTCCTTCCCATTAGTTTTTGTTGCTTTATGCGGCAGCTACATTCTGTGCTTTGCTTGTCTGGGATAATTTTTTTTTGTTTTCTAAAACTGACGACTGAAGACAACGACCTGAGTGTTTCTTTTTTTTGTCTCCTCTCTCTCCACACACATCTCACACAATCCCACTGAGCAAAAGAAGCTTGTTAAAACATGTTGAGGCCCAAACTCTAAGGCTAAAGTGAAAACATTTTAAACTGAACCGCACAGAAAAAGATGTTCTTTGATTAAACCTTTTGTAATCTTTCAAGTTATTTCTGTTTTGATTGTAGTAGAAAATGCAATTTTACCCACGGATGGACAATTTAGATTATATGTTGTGTACTAGAAAGAGATTGTGTCTTCCTTGCTTTGCTGAGCCATACTGACTGATAGCTGCTGAGGAATGTCTCGAATGTTAAAAATGCAACCAATGTAATTGCTAACAGGTATAGGCTTTAGCAGTTCCTAGGTGTTAGAGAAGGGTTAACTAACTTCCAGACGGGAACCAACTGCCTGTCCTCACCTGTTATAGGGGCATCAGCTCGGGGCAACTCTTTGCGCCAAGAGGGAACAAACACAGTGATGTTATTATGACCTCTGTCCAGGAAGAAATCCACTGCCAACTCTATGCCTCTGCATGAGAACACTTCCTTGTTGCCGTGACTGTAAAAGAAAATAATAGAAAGGGTGTGTGGGAAGGAAGGGAAGAGGATCAGTTAAAGCTTTTTCAGTGGAAAGAATCTTGAAGGAAGTAGTTAAGATTCAGTTGATTCGTGTCAAAACAGCATGCCTTTGAATGATCTCACTGAAGGAGCTTGTGTGCTATCCCTTCCCTATTCATTCAGGACAATATGCATTATGTTTCACATCGGTGAAGGGGCGGGGCTCCTGAATTTGCATGTTGTATCAGTGGCTTTTTGCCAAAACAAGCTCAGGCAGTGTGGCTAACACCCATTAAAATATCAAGTACCATAAGAACTCGTGAAAAAAGTCACAGCTGAATGATTAATAGCAACAGCTGATAAATATTTACATTTAGTTATTTCAAGTGTGACTTACAGTCCTCAGATGTAAAAGGTAAAGTATTGTCTTTGCAATGGCTATTATTTCTGTAATGGTCTAAACTCACCAGTCACTTCATCAGCTAATGTCATATCATTAACTTAATGTATTCCTAACCCAGATATATTAAACAATTCCATTTTGCTGTGACACCAGTTGATTATGTTCTGTGTTTTTGTCATTGTCTTAAATGTATCCGTTTTAATTTGTATTTTCTTTTAGTATTGCTTATCTCTATGTTTATCTCTTTATGAATATAGAGTACCTATCTTCTGATAGCTGCTTTCATCAGGTAATTCACCTAATCACAAAGCTCAAATAATGTCAAATTGGTTTGTTGAAAATGAAAATTATTCTAATATACTTCAATGGTTTTCAAATACAAGGCCTAAATCCAACAGAGATTGGGACAGGCCTACAAATCTCCATAAACTATGTGATGCCAAAATATCAGGAGTGCTTAAGACACCTTGTTGGATCGATGCAATAAAAACTTAGATAGCTCCAAAAGCAAAAGTGAATAAAACTTGATACTGGCAATATAACCTTATCGACATAATCAGTGAGTGTTTAATCTAGATAAAATTAAAATTTTTATTACCTCATAGCAACATTGCTGCCGTCAATAACAATAGGTCTCAGCGCCGAGTCTGCACCGTTTTGCTCCCCGAGTTGTGGCGTGATTCTGCAGGTTCTAACGTCCCAACTAGGAGGCAGCAGCAGGTCTTTCGGATCTGTGCTCCTATCATCGCTGTCGGAAACACCGGGTGACGTGTTGGTGGTTCTGTTCCCCACAAGCTCCCCGAGCATTGCATTGGTGTCAGTGCTTAGGCCCAGCTTTCTCAGAGCAGCTTTCACCTCTGCTGTGGAGTACCCCAGTTTTCTGAAGAAGTCCACTTTAAGCCGGAGTTCCTCACTTTCTGTCTCCAGCAGATCTGAGTCAAAAACGTCACTGGGAAGTACCGGGTCCATCCTGAAGGCCCCTGAACTCCGTTTTAGCAATGTGTGAGGCAAGGCACTGCTCCTTTACTGTGATATTCTTCAACTGACTGATGGAAAAAGATACATTTTATTAGCACTATGCATAAAGATTAACACAATAAACTAAATATTAAGAAAGTCTGGAGTGATTTGTTTCAGTTGTTTACTAAGGCATTACTGCATCCACACCAAAACACCACAAAATCAAAAAGTAGACATTTTAATATTCCCACAGTTTCACTACAGTATTGATTATAAACTCTTAAAATAGAAGCTGATTAAATCATGGTAAATACACATTGAATCTACTTTAAATAACCTGTGCAAACCTGTGCTACTCAGGTTTGCACAAGCTGAGTAGCACAGGTTTGGAAGACATTTCCTTTACAAAATCACATGTTTATAAAAGTATAAAAGTTTCACATAGCGGAGACGACTGATGTCAGGTTCTGAAAGAGATTAAACCTTTGATTAGACCTGCACAATGTCTCAACTTGTCTTTATTCTTGCAATTTTTGCAAAATAGCATGTGCTAATGCGTACGTCAATGCTGTTTTTGAGAGAATATATATTTCTGTTGCCATTCACTGATGTTTAAATAATAGTAAAAAAGTATTTTGTAAAACAGCTACTTAAGCACTGAGTAACTGATTAATATTCATCATACCATATAATTAAACTCTTTAAAATTATGTAATTAGATAAAAATATAAAGTTTTGAGCAAAATCTGGTAGTTTAAACACCAAAAAAAGCAAACAAGTAAACAACAACAAAAAAAATGAATAAATAAATAAATAAAAAAATAGATAACATAATTACAAAACAATAAATGTAGGCAGGCGAATTTTTTTTCAAACCTTTATTAAATATAAAACTTAAGAAACTAGGTAGTCAATGTTAAAACAAGATAAAATACTTCTATTGACAGTATGCGTTAACTGTATCTTCTTGATTTTCACGTGACAGATCAGGTTCAACAGAGAAAACAACATTAAAAGAACAACGTTATTGTACAAAATAAAATAAAAATCTCACTTGACTATAAACTGTGTTTGTGTCTAGTGGACTTTTAGATAAGACGTGTTTCTTCCAGTGAAGTTTCTCGCAATGGGTATATAGAGTATATAGAAACTGTACCTAGGTTACAGTGGCGATAATTTAGAATAATAATACTTAAATAAAAGTAAAAAGTACGTGTACAAGTTTTTTTTTTCTTCAAAAAGCTACTCAACTAAATTTGATCGAGTAAATACAGTTAAATGGCGTTGTATTTTCTGTTACTGGTGATATTTGCCTCCTGATTTGATAAACGGGATCATATTCAAAGCAGTAGGCTAACCCGTGGTTCCTCTGGCGCACCGTATGTGGCATATCAACATGACATTGTACCCTGTTTGAATGAAAAGCTAATATTTGAAGCCAGGTACTTGGATTTGTGCAACAAAGGCCCCTTTCCAAAGGCTCTTATTGGGCGTGTGTACCTTTACCAAACACAGGTGACAACACGGGACTTTTTCAGCCGTTAATATACATACAGGTGAAGTAATACTGGCAGTGAAGACGAAAAACGGCCTCTTACCTGCTTTGGTTGTTTCTGTGTGTCTTCGTACTCCATTTACGAACAGATTAAAGTAAATCCTGTTGCTAGTCGGAGAACAGTGAAGTTTAACACTTTTCATGGCACCGCCCACTTCGATTTTTTTCTTCCTCCACTTCTAAACTAAGGCATGCAAAGGCAGGAAGTATTTGCATATTAGACAGAAAAGAAGACTTCCCCTTTCCTCCCACCTTCCAGTTACACTTTGATTTTTTTCCAGGAGGTTTTTTGTCATGATGTTTCCCCCAGGTAGTTCATTAACCAGGTCTACAGGAAAATAGACCTTTGCTTCTGCAAATTCATTTAGGTAAGCACAAAACAACATACTCCGATTGAAGAACAATCTAGATGGAAAATATTCAACAACAGCAATAATAATAATAATAATAATAATAATAATAATAATAATAATAATAATAATAAAGTTTATTATTATTATTAAGGTTATTCTTTGAACACCTTATCCAATCCTGTCAGAAACAGATCGTACTATTATGAACTTTATGGATGAACGGTGTCACCTAGCGGTTGAAACTCGCCACAACAAACAATTACAGGACTGTAAAAGGAACAGGTAAGTGCATGCAGGAAATATTTCGAAATACACACACTGCTCCAAAGTAAATTAAGTATAAACTGTATTAATGTGCAACTTTTCATCATTTGTATTTGGCTATATTTGTCTTCGTGACATAGTCTTTTTTATCTCTAAGAATTTATAAAATACACTGTATATATAGGCCTCACTCTGGTAAAAGTTATGTGTTGTAATGTATTTTGCATTTACATATTTACAATCTAATAATGATCCCTCATTTTAAAAATTGATGTGCATGACCACATTTTGCATTGTATAAAATATTACTCTTTACAGATTGTTCAAAAATAATTAAAAAAAATTACTTTGGTTCATTAAAATTTTATTTTGCGTTTTGATCAATGGATTTTATAGATCAATCATACATTTCAACTCCCGCTGAGGTAAAAATAACAGCATCAATAAAATACACAACACTGTTACAATTTAAAAGGACAAATTTTAAAATAGAAATAAGGATTAATTAGATAAAGTCTAAAGAAGAAGGCAATTTTCTCGTATTAATTATTGCAGTAGCAGTAGATGCTGTTACCGCATTACGCTTTAACAGCTCATATAATCTTCTATTATATTAATTGCCCAGTAGATGCCAGCCTTGCTTCATGGTGTCGCACAACAATCCTCTATGCTCTTACTTTTAAAACAATAAACAGTGCTTGCCTGCAAGCAGCTCAGTATCTCGAACAGCGACGGATAAAATTGTGAAGTGTTCTGCACTGTGTGTGTGAGTGTGTGTTCTGTAAACCACCCTTTGTGTGCAGGGTTAATGGGATGGTTGAGTTGGACTCGCACTGCGTGGAGCTGGTTAATGGCTCACACTGAGTTGAGTTCCGGAGAGTGGAGAAAGTAATCAGGACCAGTTGCCAGGCTGTTGCCTTCTCTGAGGCCTCAAGCTGCTGGTCCCAGGTGTCTGCGAGGCCTGATATTACCACGGGGCAATGAGCTGCAGACAGCAGCCATGAATTGGAGCTTGCACAGATGCACGCTCAAACAGATGTGTTTCCATCACCTCAAGAGGAAAAACAACACTGACTTACGTTCTTTACCTGAAGGCCTAACCTAATCATAACCCCTCAGAGCCTAATCCGAACCTTAAACTAATTTACACAACAATGCAGCCTAGGGTGAATAAAATAATATAAATAGATAAATGCTCTGCTTTAAGGAAATTGATCGCATATGGCCATACATGTGGGAGACCTTCCAACAGCATTACAGTATGAAGAAACATCTGCTCTGTGACATTTTGGCGGGAAGGACACTTGTTTACCGTTTTATTGAATTCAATCTCTAAAAGCATTGCGTATATGTGGTTGAGTGCATTGTTTCGTAATTTATGTCTAGATTATATTGGGAAGCATTATTGGCATCAGGAAAACTATTGTCCAGAAATGCAAATCTTGAACCTTGCTCAGAATCCAAGAGCCCAAAATTGGATGAGCTTCTCACAGACTGGGCTTTGTGAACATTAAACACTTTTTTTCCCCCTTAACATCTTGAGGGAAGCAATGCCCTGCTCAAATGCATATCTTTTCCTCCCAGGCAGGTGTTGTTTGGCAAGGCTTGTTAAACCTGAGACCGTTGATCAAATATTCAGCCAGACTCATTGTGCTGCTGAGAGCTTTTGGATGCGGCTGGGATAACGCCATGGAGATAAAAAAGAAAAAAAAAAGCAGCTTTGTAGTTCCTCAGAGCTGGAGTCCCTTTGCTTTTCTTTTTAAAGCCTGCCCAGGTCAGCCGTCTGTCAGAAAAATTAATTTTTGTATGATTTCGTTAAAAAGATCTAAAGTAAAGAAAGCCAGCCTTTAACTGAAGTAATCCATCTTGCACCAATAGTGTCAGAGTGATTCACGGTTTCCAATTTAGCCGCAGTTTGAATCTAAAGTAAATCAGGCAGGACGGCTCTACCCTTTGTGCTGCCGGACGACAAACTCTCAGTGACAAGAGCTTTCAAATGAACACATCCCCCACATTCATCTTACTCATTTATTACCAAAGACAGCTGGTTACTTGTCCTACATAGAACTGCGAGTAAAGACCTCCTGTCTTTGTGTGTAAGTGTAGAAAAAGTGAGGCTTTTCCTCTGACTAGGTGGCTACAGTGCTGAAGGAAAATTGGAAAAAAGAGCAATAGATCTGAGAGGGCCGAGGCTTTGACTCTAGGATTAATTAGATTTGCTTTGATTAGTGACAACTAAATTCCCAGAGCAGCTTGGGAGCAGACAATTGTAGAGAAGAAGTTGCTTAATGGACAACTGCCAAGAGGAGGATGGAAAGAATTAGATTAATTTCAAGTTCATAAATTAGTTGAAGTTTTCTTTTTTAAAGTTTGTTAACCATGTAGCTGGTTAATAATTAATTATTCTTTTAAGCCATCTTTCTACAAATTCGATCTCAGACTTCACAGAGAAGATTTGTTGAGTTTATTTAGTTATATTTTGTACAGCTGGTTGCTATCATGTCGGCTCAAATCCATTTTTACCACTTTACAGGAAAAACACAAAAATAAGAAGCAACATTTTAACATGCGATGGACATACTCTGGCCAGTCTAAAAGACAAAGTAACAAAAATTACATAAAAATAATACTTTATTTAACTGCAGATGAATGCTTTTAGGAATCACAATTGAAAAATAGAATCATGCCTCCAAAATTTGCAAATAAAGACGGTGCATTATAAAGTTGATTCCCCCTCCCCCAAGGATATTTTAATAAAATCCCACTTGCAGTGCCTAGAAAAACAATACTGACATTCTATAAACCTTAAATGTAACACACTGTAACCTAGTATAAAACACTATGTGTGACAGAAAGCTAACACTGCCCACAACTCTAAAATGTACAATTCCTATGGCATAACACAGTGGTGGCAGCATCATGGTGTGTGTGGACAACTTTTCTTTGTTAGTGACACAGACATTGCAAAGAGTAAATGGGAAAATGGAAGGACTATTACAGGTAGCAAAAAAACTTCAGGCAGGTACAGGAGTTCACCCTTCACCAGGATGATGACTACCGACGCACAGTCATGTTGATAATAGAAGAGTTTATATCAAAGTATGTTCATTTGTTAGAATGACGCAGTCAAAGTCCACTTGAAAATTTAATGGAGAATATGTGGCAAGACTTGACAAGTTTTAGTCACAGACGCTCTCCATCCAATCTGAAACAGCATGAAATGCTTTTTATAATATATCCAAAGTAAAATTAATTGAAGTCATAATGACTGCATAAAAAATATTTATGCAGTCATAATGTGACTGCATAAATATTTATACCCTAGGTTTTTTTTTTTTGGTAAAACTATTGAAAATAATGTATAGTTTTCCACTTATGGATAACTAAACTGTTAGCTTTTTATGCATTTGATCAATTCTAAAAATGAAATAATACTATATAGTAGCTTTTCATATTGAAATCATTTGAAATCATCTTTAATCCGTATTTCTGTGACATGTAATCAGGTGCTCTAGACACATGGTTGTGTCTAGAGCAGTTAAACATAACTGCTTAATTCAAACATGAAGCAATTATGCGTACATAGACAAAACAAGCTGCAAAGATGTCAGTAGTTTACTCATTGCTCCATTATTTTATTGTGACAGACATTTACTGAGAACTTGATGCACTGCATATTCTGAAACCTGAACCTGGAGAGAAAAGTATTTCTTGAAAAAATGTTATGAAAACAATATGAAAAATAAATAAAAGGTGTGTGTATATTTCCCCCAGAAAATTCAGTGAATCAGATTTTGGCTGAAAAAGTAATTTTCACTTTGAATCTTATTTCTAAGATATTTTCTTAGCCAACAAAAAATACATTGTTTGGTCAGATGAGAACTTTCTAAACAGATTGAAAAGTTGTTGCCTTCAAGATGTTAGAGTATTTTTTTTTAGCTTGTTTCATCTGCCTCCTAGTGGTATAAATCAGTTATGGCAGGTTATTAATGAAATTAACCCAAGTTTCTTTTCATTAATTTCCTGTCTTATCAGAAAATTACACACAGCAAAGCACAAATTTTGTTATGGCGATAGCTATGGCAATTTGCACAAATAAATGAAGGGAATTTTAGCAGGTTTCCCCAGAGAAAATTTGTGTCTTATAGCAAACCCCTAAAAGCCATGCAAATGCACATTTCTCCACTTGAGATAAATATGCTCCAGGCAGCCATAGATCATTTAAAGATAATTTTGGATATGTGTTCCCGATCCCAGTGCAACTGAGGCCTGTGCAGGTGTAACCTCAGCATGAAACCTCATCCAGGAGCACCGGCAAATGTTCTGATTAATTGTTCCTGTCATTTCGGGTCATTTAGTCCTGTGTGATGCTCTGCGTATTACTCATATCTGGTCCAACAAAATGCATGAGCTCTCGCTGATGCACGTGGTTGCACAAGCAAACAAAGGTGCAGAAGTCCAGCACACAAAGGTACACAAGCAAAAAAAACAAAAAAAAAACCTTTTCAGTGTTCTAGCAATTCATGCTCAGGCAGTCAGGCAACGCTCCAAGGTATTCATTACTATTGATGTCAGAATCCACAACAAGAAGTGATGGCTGAACCTCCTGCAGTCTGTACTGCTTAAAGTCGAGCTCCTCTCCCCCAGCTGTTGCTCTCTGTCTTCACTTAGGAGGAGGGTAAGACTGTGATGATTAATGCACTCTCTGCTGGGATGCAAGAAAAAAAAAACAAACAAAAAAAAAGCAGTCGAGTTTCTGCTGAAGTGCTCCACTCATGTTGCGGTGAATCAAAAATCTTCACTATTGAGCAATGCTGAAAAATAACTGCATCAAAATTGAAAATCGTAACGGTCTCGCACTTTTCCACGGGTGTGCCACTGTTGCTGCTGAAGATGGATTAACCCGATGCCTGTTTGCTCTCAGGGTTGTCGGGGTATGCAGTGCTGCTTCTCCAGTCCCAGCTTTTGACTTCAACCAGTCTTTATCAATCAAATAGGCTGTGGCCTGTGGGAGAAGAGACAACACACTGCATCACGATGTTTGCTTTATCACTGTGGCAGAGGCAAAATAAACAGCAGCGGAGCATGTAAGGGTTTTATTTATGAGAATTTTTCTCTTTGTGCTGAATAAAAATGGTAACGCAGTTACATGGTGTGACAGCTACTCTCTATTCTTGCATTCTCTGAGTGATTGCTTTGATGTTTGTTCACCTCGGGGCTCCTGTTCTTGCTGACAATGCTCAGAATTGTGGTATGAGCTGTGTACTGGTAACATTAACTTGATTTGCCTCGGTGGAGGTGCTGAACGCTGGAGATAGCGCTGAGCTTAGTGAGTGGAGCTCTGCGGTATTTCATTGTACTCTCTGTTTACCTCTAAACAATTTGCAGGACGTACTGGGGGCATTTGTAGCTGTGTTAGTAAAATGAAAAGGCCCTAACAGATTGAAACAGATATAAAATTTGTATTGTGTTGTGGAATTTGACACGAGTTCTGGCTTTTGAGCATTTTTTAAAAAGGAAAAAAAAAAAAATTTACCAACCTGCAGATAGTTGTGCTTCATATAAAGGAGTGGCAAAGATTTCTTTAAAATTATATTTGAATAAATCTGGGATTTTGTAAATTTACTTCCTAAACTGTATTATAATTCAACACTGCACCCTATTGTAAAAGTCTGAGACAGCATCCTCCCTTCTCTCTGGGTAGAGATGTTAAGCTAAGAAATGCACAATTTTTTTTGTTTATCTTGCTAACAAACAAATAAACTGGAGTAGTCACATATTCCCCTTAAAGGAGGAATGATGTAACCAGCAGCCTGATTTCATGCGATGGAGCCCGGTAGAAAATGTCACAGTTTTCCCAATCCTGAGCGAGACTCTGAAGCAGTCGAAAACAACATCATGGTTATTTTCTCACACTTTTCTGTAGAGCCACAAAAAGACCGTGCAGCTGCATTTAAAAGCTGCATTGTGCTCCACACGAGGGTTCTCACAATGCCTTGCAAAACCACTTTCACATTTTGTTACATTATTACATGTAAATTTTTAAGAGAAGGGCTGACGCAAGTGAACCATTGTGAATTGGAAGGGAAGGACACACGGCTTTCTAAAATTTTCACAGAAAAAAAGAAAAAAACTCTTTTCAAACTGAATTCAGATCCTCTGAGTCAATGTGTCAGCATCACCTTTCATTGCAATTACGGCTGCAAGTCTTTCGCCATAACTAGCTGCCATCTTTGCACGTCTTTCTCATTGACTTTCTCATGGGTGCTTCTGCATAAAAACTTTTTATTATCAAACGCATGAAGAAACAATGTGATGAGGCTACATCAAATGGGAATGTTTTTCATGTTCTGGCTTGAAAAAAATTATGTCAACATTTAAGAGCCTTTAGCTGGTGTAGAACAACACAGCAGAGAATAAAACAGAAGGAGATTTTTGTTTGAGATTGTTTGGAGCTAGCTGATATTTCTCATGGAGTTTGTAATGTTTCTCAGCGGACTGAACTTTCAGAATAGTGACATCCAAATAGAGGAAGAGACACAGGTTGGCCTAGTCTAGTCAGATTAATCAAGTTGAATTAGAGAGAAGAATGCTCATCTATCCTTGTGTTTATGTGTTTTTTATGTGATTTTAATGTGTTTTTAATGTTCAAAGAGTGTTTATTACTTTATGGATTGATTGAAGTGGCAAAACTGGAGAATATATCCCACATGTTTTTGTTCATCAGTGACGAGTTAAATCTCATTTAAAACTATTTTCTCAACAATGATCAATAATGATCAAAAATAATATATATTTTTTTCCCTTCATGCTTAACTTTGAAGCATCTTTTATCGGTTATCGCAGGTCATAACCCATTTCATCCATTTTTGAGGTATTGAGAAGAATACAGTCACATCCTATAATGAAGTACGATATTTATTTTATTTTTGAAACAAAATTTCACAATATTGAGTAGCTTTGAGTTTATGGTAAAATTACTATAAAAAACAGAAAATCTGTTTATGGTAACTTTAAATAAAAATGGCTGAGTGGGGTGTTTATGAGAATATATATTATCGGATAGATACATTTTCTAAGAACTGTTTTAATGAGTTAAGCTAAAAAATACATAAAGCTAAGGTTTAGACAAAGTTATAGAGTTGATTTTGTGTTAATTATTGGAAAGTGGCGTTCATTCTCAAAGGGTACACCTAAAGTTCAAAAAGACATGTTAAATGAATTTGTTACTCTGTTATCTAACCCTATGTGTCTGTGATAAGTTTCTCACATTGCCATATGTCTCAGCGACTGACAACTTGAGATCAGCACCAGCAAACCTGCAACCATGTATGAACTAAGAGGGCAAGAAAATGAGTGTAAGGATGAATTTATGACTGTACAATCAGAAAAAAAAGCATTACTTCAAAGCAGTCATAGTTTACTATTTGATAATTTACTCTGTTATTGTCCCACTTACTCATCAGTTTTATGTTTTTTTTCATTATAGTTTATTTTTTTTGTCATTGTTTTTTAGAAACATCTGACTTGCAGTGTCTCTGCTGATCTGTCTCACATTTAAACGTAAAAATTCTCCCTAATATTTACCGACAGCACAACAATGAAACATACTTCTTTCTTGCACACAGCCAGTATTGCTCTATACAATCACAGATGTGACTTAGGATTTTCATTGCTGCAGGACAAACACTGAAGATGTCAGTTCACTCATGCTGGTAAAGGCTAAAGTGCTTTAAGGGGTGTTGGAGAAAAAAATAGCGCCGTTGTGGGGATTTTGCTCTCTTTTTGGCCACTTATACCCATAGGGTCATTAGGAGGGTGCTGACAGCGTTTGTGCTACACTCTGTATGTGTGGGCATTAGTTTTGCTGTCACTAACAACAGAAGGGAACAGAACTGTTGCCATTAGCTGTTAGATTTTCTGATATGCACTCAGTGGGAGTAGGTTCTGAGGAGCCGAGCTGCCAACCGGTAGAGATAACAGACAGTCCAGGCCTCGCGCCCCTGTTTTGTCCTCCATGACTGAACTCTGTTTTTTGAAGCGTTCAGTAAAGATTATGTTTGTGTTAATAATTTTACTGGTTTCCTGTGTTTTCCAGCAAGAAGCTTTAATATGAAATAAGACAAGAAAACAAGAAGGCCAAACAACACCACAATGGATGTCTTGTACATTTCTATTTTTTTTTTCTTTACAATTTTGCTTAAATGCAGAACTTAACAAAAATAGCTAGTGAGAGCTTATCCACCACATCATTTATTTTCCCATGTGTCCAGACATGGGAACACAAAAAAGGACTATGAGTCAGTAAAACAAGAAACAACATAAAAACAAGCAGGATGACATAAATAAAAAATGGGTGATGAGAGGGCGGTTTGGGTATTTTTATGTCATCTATCCTACTTTTGACAAAGACTACAAACTAAGGCACTTTGCTGTCTTTCAAAAGTTTTGTAAAGATAAAGTTCTCTCTAACTTTTCCCACATTTTGTCACATTATAACCACACATATCAGTGTTGACTATTGATATATTTGGTTATAGACAAAGTTGTGTGTAATTCTGTGGAAGAAAAGAAAGATGTTATTTATTTTTATTTAACATAAAATAAACAAAGATCTGTATTCAGGTCCTTCAATCAGTTGTTCCTATGATGGCTCTTGCTGCAGTAAACTACTTATTTTTTTCACAAGATAAATCTGAAAACTCTCAAACCTGATTTTTCTTTTTTTTGCCTTAAAAATTTGATATTGTGTGTGGATCATGAATAAAAAAAAACATCAACAATATATCTGTAGTTGCAATGAAAACACAACATTAATATTTAAAGAATAAATAAATAATTTTCTGTTTGCTGTACAATTCTGTGCCTGAACCATATGGCTTCTCTATGATTTGCTTCCATCTTTCCAAGAACAAAAAAAACAACAAATATAAACATAAAGAAATGGTTTGCCACTGAGTCAGATTTAGATTAGTGGATGGACAGATGGGAATACATAATGGAGATGAACATACAGCATTTTATTATACAGAAAGGGGACTGTGGAAGTATTCTTATAAATAAGCATTGCCCCACTTGTTATGATGAATGTATATGACACTAGGCTCTGTAATAGCTCCATTCAGAGTTCCCCCCAAAAGACTAATACCACCTTACACCCTCCCTTGCACACTACAATCATGTTTCTTCAGTATCTGTGCTTTGGGGGCCATAGAGTGTGATTCTGATGAAGTCTAAATCACTTACATCATCCTCTGAGGACAAGGTTTAAACCATTTAGAGAGAATGATGCTTCATTTTTTTCCCCCCCCTGCACTGAGTTGTTTTCCAACAGTTTACAGAGCTTTTAAACCCACACCAGGCTTTGTTTTCCTCTCTTCAGTGGCGTGTAAAAATGTAATTCTTCCTTATCATGACCCAAACATGCAGTCGTTCATCCAGAAGCTGCCAGTTTTTATTTGCTCGGCCTCAGTCTGCTTGTCTGCCACATGACAAGAATAGCTGAAACAAAATCTTTTGAGTGGTTAGGCACAGGTAGTAATTCAATGTTTTTTTTTTTTATCCTCCAATAAATGTTATTAGCATACAATAGTATTCACGTTATGTTGTGTTTTCACTCTGGGGCTTAATAGGGTAATCATTTCTTGTCATTTCATTGCCAAGAACTTTAATGGAATTTCTGTATAATTGCAAAAATGCTAATGGGAATCTGGGCTTTTGGAATGTAAAATTGCAGAAAACAAATATTATGAGGGAAGATAAATTACTGAAAGCGATAGAATTACTAATATAAATGATAAGAATAAAAAGGGAGCTGCAAAATAATGGGCTACCTTCAACCAAAGAGGAATGTGTCACGCAAAGAGCTTTTTGCAAAAGTATGAATGCTCCTTGTGCTTTTCACATATTTCCCACATTGAAACCTCAAAATTGGGATCTTTTTTTTTATTACAGACAACAAAAAGTAACGATTAATTGTGAATGACTAAGTACAAATCTGAAAGGTGTGGCTCAACTCTTTTTACTAATTTATTCTGACATATAATAAATATAACCCAGTTAAACCAATCACATGGACAGTATACAAAATAAAACTGAATCTTGTGGCCTGTATGCAAAATGTTATGTTCTGCAAAAAACTGTGACTTTCCAAATAACACAATTTCCCCTGTGACAAAATGGTGTTGGCAGCATCATGATATGAGGTGTTTCTGGTGATGCTGGTCAAAGCTGAGTAAACCTGGAAGAAATTTAAATCCTGCAATAGTAAGGACATTTTGACAGGTCTAACAAATCGATGTTCAAAGACACTCTTTGTCCGACTTGGCTTAAGCTGTTTTGGGAAAAATATCAGTATGTGCAAAGCAGGTAAAGACATACGCCATAACACTTATAGCTACAAATCTACCACTGTTTTACAATGAATTCATAAACCGTAAAGAACTTTTCTTCCCTTTTCAAAAGACATTGCTGATGTTTGTGGTGACAAAATTAAAAACGTTCAAGGGGTCTTCATTCATTTTGTGAGACACTAAGTCAAAACATCATTAGAATCAAAAGCTTGTAAACTGACGTGATGATTTAATGCCGAGCGTCAACTATAAGCAACTTTACGGTTAGACGGGATTTGTTGCATGTAAGTCGTCTCAATCTTCTTATACAGCAAAAAAACAGAGCAAGAACTGGAGACTGTTTCAATTACAGAATACATGGAAGGGATATTTCTGCAGCAGGATTGATATGTCATTTTAACAATGTCCAATTAAAAAGGGAGAATGCTTCTATTATACCTTTATTAGAATACTGTGCCTGAAACTGCACAGAAAGACATGCACCTCCTGGTTAAAGGTGAGACTCCATCAGGCGTGAAATGAGAACAGCACGCATAAAATAAGTCATTTCCCAATGGCTACCATAATTTGGTCGTTCAATTATGCTGGATGTGTATTTCTGTTCCAGTGCCAACGAAACAAGCAAAATAATAGGTTTATGGAAGTCAGATACTTCTTTAATGTGATTTATTATTTCTTAACCTTTGCAAACATTTCTAAATTGGTTTTAAAAATTAAGCTTTAGGCTTTATGAGCAAGACCGCCAAGAAAAATACATGTGCAATAGCAGTCATTTTTTTTGGGATTAGAAAATGTTGTCAGAAAAATCAATCCACTCGAGAGATATAGCATACAACATTTATTTTAGGACATTAAAAACGGATCAATAAAAACAATTCTGTCTTGTCTCAAAACATAGGTAGTAATTTGAAGTTTGAAATGTTTGCAACACTCCAAACTTCAAACAGATATCTTTACATTTCTTCTTATTTTCTTTATTGAACGGTGCAAATTGGACCCATTAGTCATAGAATCTATTTTAATAAAATTCAAAACAAAAGTACACTAAGATGCACTTTTTTTTTATCAAGCATTTCATAATCTAATCAGATAATAAACAGATGATTTATTGAAAAACACATGTTCATAGATCCAAACCATACGGAGAAAGACATCAGCTTGAACTAGTTTATTCTAAACATTTTTTCTCTGGTTATCTACAAAAGTTTGTCAGATTCTAGAGACGCTGTCCATTCATTTATCTAGCAGTTGATCTTGTCATGAGCAAAAACTGAAACTAAGAAAGACAATTTTGAAATACAGCAACACCAAACCAGAGTATAAAAACAATTTGACAATCTACAAAGAAAAGCACAATGAAAATCAAGCAGAAATACAAGATAAAAAAAAAAAAAAGATTGTTGACCTGAACTTCCATCTACTTTAGAACCACTCGCTATTCTAACTTTAAGGAGATGAAGACTCAGATACTCAAACACATTGTCATCTGTCAACAAAGTATCTAGACCCACACAAAACATGATTTGTTCAGTTTATATCAATACTATATCAAAAATAGGTGTCAAACCCAAAGAGATAAAGTTTAAACACAGAATTAAAAACTGCCAAACACTCATTTCACTTCATATCTCAGATCTGTTTCTTGCATGTTTGCAAATAGCTGCTGTGACTCTTTTAATATTGCAGTATACTCTTTCTAAGCTGAAAGAAAATGGAGTACTAGTTAACAAGTTTACATAAAAATGAACTGTGTTGCCTATCTTGCCATGTAACTGGCATGACATAAAAGGAATACTTATGCAAAAAGAAATGGCCTGCAGGTTCTCAGCCCTGACCCAGTTCAGACGTTGCGGGAGGCGAGAAAGCTCTTCATAGCCTCTCTGCTTCTCGAGTACAGTAGAATTGATGGAATACATTACTGCCTATATGGACTATGACCTGACACATAAATCAGTGGCAATAAATATGTGCCTGACAAATCTAGAGGAGATGGGTAAAAAATGCTGTTAGTTCCCAAGTGACAAAGCTGCTTAAAAGCTCAAGTGCTTAACAATACGGTAAAATATACAGGCTGATTGAATCTGCACACTCCCACTCCACCAGCTTCCTCCTCCAGTGACTACACTGGACCTAATTATCTCATGTAAGCAGCAGCCGGTGGATCAGCTGCATGTGAATGCTCAAACCTGCCTGTTATTATTCACAATTCAGACCTGAGCAGCTCCCGCATCCCCCCCGCCGCATCAAGTCCCTCTTCCATTTTTCAAAGAGTATAATTGTCTTGACATGCTCATCATGCACAGAATGAAATGTTGATTCCACCTTAATTACCTTCCCCAGGGGTCATCGCTTTGACTTCTGCAGAAATAAATAAAGGATCAGCTGCATTTGCACGAATGAGCGTCACAACGTGAGTCACCTGCTGCGCTATTTTAGGTCAGGGCCCAAATGAAAGCCTCGTCCACCATAATTAAACAAGCCACTCTGACAGATTTCACCAATTAGCGTTCAAAATGCTCAGATCTCACCGAATCAAAATCTCATTGTGATGTTTGAAAGTCATTCTCGGAGCCAGGGTCATCCCGGTTAAATGAAATTTGGAATAAATGAAGTGAGGTAATTGAGAATGTTAAAAGGGCCAGTTTGTAACCAAAGATATTGTCTGAGCGGAACCTGATTAGTTTCTAGGCAGTTATGTTACTTTCAGTTTTAATGAGAATTCATAGAAATTACAGAGCGATCCCCTCAGTACCAAGACAAAAAAAGAGCAGGGACATCTAGTTCTTGTCTCCTGCCCCGTTCTTGTCATTGTTCCATTTGCCTCTACACCAAAAGATCAACGTTACCTTTATGCTTTATTTTAATATTGAAGCGTTAAATTGCTATTTTTTTTTTCTTTTGCATAAATCCAATTTACTACCAATCAGATTAAATTTGAAGTCAAACTGTGAAAATTGTTTTGTGCTTGGACCCAGTTACGCCTCACTTACTGCAGACAGTCAAGTTCACTGTACTGCACGTTTCAAAGGCAATCTCTGGTGTTTGTATCAAAGCCTCCATGCTTTACTGAATTTAGGATGAGTGGCTTCTCTGTGTTTTGACTTCCAAGAACAACAACGGCGACAAACACGATTATATCGACTTTCCCTGGAATCTGGTGGATGTCGGAATGGCTGAGTGACTTTGAATGAAATTAAAGCAAACTGCTGCTTGCAGGGATGACCCACCAGCAAGAAATATCCACGTTCATGTGAGAATATAGATCTTAAGAAATGTCTCTAAGATTGAAAATTTATGTGTCTGTATTTTTAATACTGTCAGGGAAAAACTCTATGTCAGTTTTAGGGGTCTTAATATCAAGATATAGTAGAACAATCTGGGCCTGCACGCACAAAGATTCTCAGAGCTCAGAGAGCTCCTATTTTAGCCTGAAAGTTTATGCCGACGAGTCCTAGTTTAAAAGTGATTCAGCCAGCTGCTGAGAGCCAGTCTGAGAGAGGAGTCGACATAAATTCCTGTCTGGTTGACACCGTTGCTATTTGTGACGCCGTCCACTAAGGTCTGTGATTGGTTCTTCATTGGTGATCCCACCTGGTAATGATCAAGTGATGAAACACAAAAAACCCTTGCAAAAACTGTTTTCTTTTTTTTTTTTTTTACATCACATATCTTATGGAAGCAGCAGATGCACATACTTTTTCATACACCTCTTATCCAGTTTGTTATTTTTTCTTTGCTTGTTAAACAATTGCAGTGTGAAATTAGTGATGCTCTTTTATGCACCTGAGGTCATCAATATTTTTCAACTTGTAAAGAGAAAGGTATTTTTATGTCCTAATTCATAAAACCCTTGAACTGAAAACATTTCAAAGGTTTTTTTTTAATTTTTTTTATTGTGACTGTAAATGAAAGGTACTGAACTTTAGTGGAGAAGTGTAAAGATTGTAGAAAAGCACAACTGTGTTGTTTACCTTAAATTATTCAGATCTCTGCTCAAACAAGCCACTTGTGGATGTTCTGGACAAAAATAAGTCCAATCAATGGGTGGTCCACCTCCAAAGGTAGACAGTGAACGTCATGGCAAAATTCAAGCTGCTAAATTTTTTTAAATTTAGGTGTAAAAACATCCCTGGGAAGAAACAGTCCACAAGCGCTTAAAAAACAAACACAAACACATTTATCAGTATTTAGGTGAAATTTGGACTCACTTGAGGCTTGGAAGTTTAACACACTTTTAACATGAATAGTTTTTTAACCACTTTAAATTGTAGTTAATATGCCAACCCCTTTGCACAGTGGCACAATTATTATTACTATTGCCTGGCAGCAAGAAAGCTATTTGTTCAAATTATGGCCTGGAGTTTTTCTGTATGGGGTTTGCATACTGTCCCTGTGCAACCAATGAACAACACTAGGTACTCCATCGTACTCCCACAGTCCTAAAAAACATGATTTTTAGGTTAATGGTTCTCTAAATATTTCCCTTATGTAAGGGTTGCCTGGCCTCCATGCTTCTGCCCACCTCATTGCCTTATGTTGAATGCCTTCCATTTTCTCTGGTGTAATAGTATTCTGTATGTTAGCATCTTTGCTTTTGTCTTTGTGGACATTCCACCCCCCCTAATTAAAGTATTATGAAGTAATGTGATTAACACTAGATATCTTTCCCGATTACATTTGATTAATTTAGGCATAAGAAATAAAACTTAATCTAATAATATAAAAAGTACTCTCTCGCTAGTTGGAATTGTTCCTTGGCAAAGAATATATTTTTCAGGACATTTTTGTTTTAGATTTTAATAAATTAATGAGACTAATTAAGTGTTTTGTTATGAAATAACACAGCATAGCATACCAGTTCATTACATATTTCATTTACTGCATATTATAAGAGGAATCTGTGTATAATGAATTTCTCAAAACAAATAGTAGAAACAGCAAATCCTAGTTGATTAACTACTAATCTGTGTCACTTGCTCAAAATGGATAGTTCGTTCCTCAAAAGAAAATATTATCAGTGAAAATGTCATCAAAATGAAAAGTGCTGTCACAATGTTCATGAACAAGACAGTCAACTGGTTTTGTCGTGCTTCCATAGTGAACATGTTTGTTGCCTATAGAAGTGGATTTACTTGTATGATTCGGGTCAGTGTACTGTTGTTTTACCCACATGTGTATGAGTTTAACGTCATGCACTAATGGCTGGACATTCTCCTTCAGGATTTGTTGCTACAGAACAGAATTCATGTTTTCATCAATTACAGCAAGTCCTACAGGTCCTGAAACAATCGGACTGCCACACTTTCACTGTCATGTTTGACTCTAGGTATAATCTTTTTCTGAAATGCTGTGTTGCTTTTATGACAAAATTAAATTATGACACACCTTCCAAAAAGTATAATTTCTCTCTTGTCCCCCTCACACTATATTTTCCCAAATGTCTTGGAGATGATAAAGATGTTTTTGACAAATGTGAGGCTGGCCCTTGTATTCCCTTGGTCAGCAGTAGTTTTCCTTTTAGAACTCCCATTGAGGCCATTTCTGCCAAGTCTCTTTCTTATTGTTGAATCATATACACTGACCTTAACGGAGGCGAGTGAGGCCTGCAGTGCTTTATATGCTTTTTTTTTTTTCTGATCTATGCATTATCAATGCACTTTAGGGTGGCAGGTGGGCGATTACTTTTTCATATACATGCAGGTTGTTTTGAATTCATTTTTACCTTAATAAACTAAAGCCTACTTTTAAAATTTGATTTTTTTTTCTTCACAGCATTGAGACTATGTTAGGTTCAAAAGTATCAACATAATACGTATTAAAAATTGTGTGGACACAAATGGTGTGAGACAATTTAAATAACATAGAAAAGTTATTATTTCAAAACATTTCCAACCATTTTTCCATCCAAACAATGATTTACAAAGACATACTGCGTGCCACCTACATGATCTTGACCTTTTTAACAACTCCGTCAGATGTGGGGGATTTTTTTATTTTTTTTTTAAAGAAAAGAGGAAACACTACTGAGACATATGAAGCAAAGAGACCAACCCCACCTGCTGACTGGTGCTGCTTCCAAAGTGAAGACAGAGAGCAGGGGGCGAATATGGCCCCAAGACTAAGGGTCTGTCACCGAGTAGCCAATGCCAGACTGATTTCACGCTTGATGTCCCCAAGAGAGAAGAAAGATGTGTTATTATTGCCTGCAGGTGCATTCCCCACCAACAGGGGTCACTCTGACTTAAGCACAAAAACACAAGCACGTGACGGGGGGTGGGAAAAATGATGGCATTAGGGTGAAAAGGGTAATCACGATGCAGCGTGGATGAAGGTGATTTTGTAGGAAAAATTACACTTGATGTTCAAACATGGTGGGAATGGCTTGGGAGAGGAACGCTGACATTTGGGGCAGAGTGGATCAATCCCCACAAATTAACTGAGCAATAATCAGGGGGACGGATAGACGGGGAGATAAAAGAACGCCGACAATTGGACAGCAGGAAAAATCTACACCATGGTCCAGATAGTAGAAAAAAAAAAAAAAAAACACAAAGAGAATAAAACAGGGAATGAGAGATGCAGGGACTCCAGAGGGGGATGAAAGCCGGTCAGTTAATAGACTTAAAAGTTCCCAAAACCAGACCCCTCACTTATCGTTATAGCGATCTGATCTACGGGGAGTGAAAATAGTTGCATTAGTCCATTTTTATTACTTGGTGAATGCGCCCCAACAGCTCTGACTTCTCATCAATCATTCACACTATAGTTCTATTCCCCAGTAAGCTGCCCCTGTGTTCCCTTATTTTCCTCCTTCCAAATTCTCTCTTTCCCTGTCACATTCTTCTTCTATTCTGTCTGTTCTCCAATGTCAGTCCTCAGGGGCTTCGGAGCACAAGTTGAGAGATACATTAAAGATGAATGGCCATGGATCTTCCCATAGGATGCTCTCTTAATTCTTTAGGGGAAGTAAAGCTTGTTCTATTATCTGTTTGCTTCACTTTGTGTTGGTTAACAATAATATGAGTTTTCTTTGGCTGATCATTGTGCTGGTAATTAGCAAGAGCTAAACATGTATCCTGGTTAAAGATTTCATCAGTAAGTTATCAGTCAGGGAAACTCAATATTTTAGCTTGTGAATCTCTTCACTTCTTAGACTTGCTACATTTTTACTTAAACTGAATAAAGTCCATACTTTAGAGTGAAAACAAAGCTTTTTCAGTGCACAGTTAGCTGAAGAGCAGTCAGTGGCTTTACACTTGAACTTGGAAAATAGTCAAACCTGAATATTTCTCAGTAGTTAGTAGTCATCATGCATGGCTTTTCCTTTCTCTGAAGCAAATGATTAATAAGAAACCTGCTATTATAAAAATAATAGGTTGTGATTTTTTAATCATCTCCTGCAGTTTAAAGGCAGGCTGCCCTGTGGACACAACCACTGTTCCTCCTTCCACATTATTTCTAGCTTATTAAAAAAAGATTTTTCCCCCCCACTACAGATAGAAAAATAATTTAACTTTAGTATAAAGGAGATGATTTTTGCATGCAAAATCATAGCACTTTCTCTCGTCTCGAACAGATGTTTGAGTGTCTGCGTTGTATTTTGGGTGATTAACCCCAGATTTTGTTTGACTAAATTTGGATGCTCCAGATTCTTGTTTGCACTGATGTAGAATGTGGGCGCTGGCATGCCGAACGGAGATGGCTCTTCATCTATTTTTTTTGTCTGCCAACCTCATGAAAAGATATTCAAGGAAAAAAAAGGAAATTATCATAATGAAATGTGTAATGGGGTATTATTTAATGCTGTAAGAGTCAATTTACCTCATTTTTGCTGTGCTTCCTTTTTGGAACATATGTTTTATATATTATTTATGATTCCTCCAGAGCTCTTTTACCACAAAGTTTGGGTAAGGTTGTCCAAAGTTAACCAAAGAAATTATACTTTTCATAAACTTTTTCCCATTGTTGCAGGAAGTAGTTATTTCCTGATTCAATAAAATAAAAGTTTTTCAATTGCTTTCAATGGGTTTTATAACTAAGACTTCCAAACCGGCAGACTTGGGCTCCCATTTAGCCTCCATACTCTGAGCCAGATTCAAGAATTAAATTTTTTAAAATTAATTCTTACTGCCTAACTGATACTTTATCAGATGTGTTTGAATTGACTGGTGGCTTTTATAATCCACTCCCCTATTGGTGAAATGATTAATTTTTTTAGTCTCATGTCCTTAAGTACAGTGATAACCTAGTGTTAGAACAAAGCCATGTATATTTTAAATGTTGCTTAATCAACATAAGATCTCCTTTTATTAAATGAACTATTTTATGAAAATAGTTCATTTTTTTAATCACGTTGATTTGTTTTCTTTTACAGAAACATTAAATCAGCTGGCTGAGGGTTTGGAGTGGTAACTATCTTCCAATCAGATTCACTGAATAGTCTATGCCAAATTATTAGCCATAATTGCTAATTTCATTAGACACTGTTTTTTTTTCTAATTGTTAATTAAAATAAATTATTTCCGGCTTTATTACAATTAAATGATAAAAATGAATCTGAATACGTCAGATTCATTTAGATGATGTATTTAAACTAAGGAGATGGAATCAAATGAACTTTGGACTCAATTATTATATATTTGCATATAAATTGGACCTGTTTGTCCTACACAATGCCTTGACATGACAATTGTTATGAAGTGGTGCTACATAAATAAGCTGAATTGAAATCTTTTAGAAAAAACATCATATCAAATCATAAAGAATGTCAGAGTCATAAAAGTGACATGAGGCATATGGAGCCTTCAAACCCAAGTGTTTCCCTCTGTGTGTTTATGTGGTTCACTGGATCGGCTACAGCTCCCCTGTGCAAAGTTAAGCTGCTGCTACAGCTCGCTATGTCAATATTGGTGTTTACGTACGCGCTCATTGACTCTCTTTGGTGCTTTTTTGGATGAGTGGAAGGATATATATAATCTGGACTTATTTGGGTCACACCCAACATCCAAAGCATCTGTTTTGATGCTTCGGATGAGGATATTTTTTGTGGGATTTGACCTGCAGTTAACACTCAAAATAAGTTTTCTAAAGTGAACTGACCACCAACAGCAACTTGTTTATCAAGGATTTATTTTGCAGTTTGTTAAAAATCAGAAATCAGAGTCTACTTGCCTCTTCTGCAGTGTACAAAAATGAGATAGTTTACATGCACAATTTTAGGCATTCACAATTATTCAATAGAAATATATCTCAAATGCGTTATGTTACATTTCTTGGGGATGTTTGCTAATATAAAAAGGGACATAATTTGCATGAAAAAATATTTTGAGTACGTTGATGTCCCTTAACAAATTACAGAGAAACCCTTCCCTGAAAAGTTTCTGGCAGAATTCTGTTTCCATATTTGATCATTGCTCTTATTGATTGGTTTCCTGGTAATGACTTGGATTATCCTGTAAAATTAATCAAAGTTGGGTTCTGTATCATTATTTATAAATGAAAATAAAAAGCATAATTAAAAGCACAAAAAACCCAAATAAATAAATCCCAGTAATGGAAATAAAACATTTTTATGAACTGAGCTGCACTGTGCCTGTATAAGAATTACATTACTGATGTAATAATCAAATACTTGATTTGCCCTTTCCAAAAGTAAACGTTTAATTCATAAAGCAAAATTTGGTGTCCAAACTGCCCTACAGCCTGTTGCTTGTTATGAAATGCTGTGAGTTTTGCAGACGAATGCTGCACGTGACTTTCTGCTCTGATGTTTGATACAGTTGACTATTGAGATCAGTCAAGATGGAGCACATGCCACATCAACGCAGACTGAGATGCAGATGGACGTTGTGTTCCTTCATTACACATGCACTAAACCTCTTGGCTGGGATCTCACTTGCTCCTGGTGAAGACATCCGTGGCCACTTAACCAGCTGTAGCGTGAGCCCGTTGTGACAAATAGCCAAGCACTTTTACTTCTCAAATCACTAGAATATCATGAGTAAATGCTCCTTTCAGAAGATCACTTGAAGTGTCAGAAAATTCACCCGCCTTGTTTCACATCTGCTCATATTTATGTCTTTATTTCTCCATTTGCTTGTCTCATTCTCATTCTTGCTCTTCCTTACACACTTTTATACACACAGGCACAAGTTCATGTGTAAGGTTGGGATCTGGGTGCCATGACAACAGGGCACATCAAAATCCAATTAAATGGAACTTCCTCCCACTTCACCAGACCGACAAATAACTTCCTCCTGCCCCCCCTTTTCCCCTATGCATAAAAAATAACCTCTGAATGTTTAACATATCTACACTCTTGTAAAGACGATAAAATTATTACATCAAATTAAACTTGTGGGAAAAATAAGAAGTCCAAGTTTTGTCATAAAGAACAAGAAGCGACCTATAGCATGACTGACATTTCTCTGGACATAGTGCTGCCATATGTGAAATGAATACAGAGTGAATTTCAGTCAACAGCTACTTACTGTGAATGTTCATGTTCTTAAAGTGCCTGTGCATTTTAAACACAGTAGTGTGTTTGGAAAATGGACCAAAACATTATGCTTTTTGGTAATCCAGCTGAAAATATGAAGCTCATACATTTTTCTATAAAGTATACATAGAGTGATATATTCATAGCATTATTTTTTTGTTAATTTTGAAGTTAAGGCTTATAGCTGATGAGAAACCAAAGTTCTGTTGCTCTGAACATTTGAATATTACACCAAAGTAAAAAACACACACATATAGAAAACAGGCGTTTCAGCCTAATGAAAGGTATATCCAGGGACTGCACAGCATATACACTCAATACCGAGTGAGGGCTTCTATACGCTATAAGGCAGTGCCTCTGCTGCATCGTATTAAGGGTACAGGATGGTTCAATAGTGGCCTTCAGCTCATCTGCATTATTTGAGCTCTTGACATCATTCCCCAGAATCTCTTTTGGGGCAAGGTCAGACATGTTGACTGGCTTGTCAAGCTTTAGTAGTACAAGTGCAATTAAACAAGATATTCTTGCATATGGCAGTAGGCAGGTGTTAAGCTCTGCTGGAAAATAAAATCTGAATAAAGTTTTTCTGTCTACATTTCTCTGTAGACAGTTCTGACGGCTTTGGATCATAATATGTAATGTGTATAGCTACGGTACTGTGTATCGTAGATTGTTAAACCGTATTTCAGTGGATTTAGAAAAATAATTTCAATGGTTTTCTTAGTTACTAAAACACACCTGTACAGCCACTGTTAGTCATCACATTGACATACAATGTCCAACTTATATATTTTTTTAAATTCTTAAGATCTGAATTTACAGAACTTTGCAGAACCATACATCCGTGAAGACATCTGGTGCTATATTTCCATACTGTGTTAAAGACAGTGGGTGTCATCAATCACTGCCACCCCTACGCTGACACTGCCAAGCCCACAGAGAGATGCAGAGAACTGGGCGAGGCAGAAAACAGGGCTCCCTCCGCAGAGAGGCAGCTTACATGTTATGCCTTCAAGAGGTGGGAGTGGTAATGTCCCTCAAGGGCTGCCTTCCTGCTGTGCTTGTTGGCTAATGGGAGGTTTAGAGGGGACAGAATGCCACTGCAAGACAAAGCGCATGAGTTTCAATATCACATTAGCCCCATTACAAGCCTTAAGAGGCCTGCCACTGCAGACTGAGAGGCCAGGTCCACCACCACAATTAGAAAGAAAATAATTAACAATTAGCCTGCTCATTAGGAATAAACAAGAGGTATCGCAGAGGAAACTTTTCCGCTGCTGTGGACCCATTTGTGTAATGGGGGAGAGCGCAGATATTCCCTTCAAAATAGCGAACAGCTCTCCATGTGCTGATGAGTGTTCATAGCCCACGGGGCTCAGCAGGGTTTGTGCTTCCTACACCATGCTGCCCAAACCCACGCACTCTCGTCTGAGCAGCGAGAGGAGAGAGAGAAAGAGAGAGAGAGAGAGAGAGAGAGAGAGAGAGAGAGAGAGCGAGGTCGTCCATTTGTTTAAACATCCTGTTTGCTTGTTGCACCACTCATGCTCCGCAGCTCTGGACAGACACAGAATTTTAACCACTTCCTACATTTAAACATTTTAAAAAGGCGTCCTCCTGCTGTTCACAGGACAGCTGCTCAACTCCTCGATTGTGCTTAAGCTCGCTGTTCATTGGTTGTCGAATGCTGACTCGGAGCGACTTTTACAAATTGTAAAATAAATCAGAAGACACCGGAGAAAACACACTTGATAAAATCCTCTGACAATTGAATGATAAATTCACTGGCCCATACCTGAGTGTTCTTCGAATTGCCTAGGGGTTATTGCTGTGTACTTTATCCACGGCTGGTCATTCATCACCTGAGCGTGGCATCGGCCACGGTCTCTCATTCACACGCGGAAAGGAAACAGCAGAAAAAGCATGCAGGCAGATATTTTTGCAGTGCAAGGAAAAGTGTATCCAACAATCTAAAGTAAACTGCTCCTTTATATATTTTGATATATGTTGGTATAAAATCCATGTTTCCTGGGTTTGAAAGCTCAAATATTTAGCATATTTTGTGGAACATCACTTCTTATCATCTGGCTGAGGTTATGTGTGTAGTGTTTGTAGTGTACTACCATTAGGACAGTGTACATTGCTTTTCCACATTTGAATAAAATTTAAATATTAATTTATTTCAGGGATTCAGTTTGAAAAATGTAACTCAATTATTAAGATTTATCATACGCAGAATGATAGATTTCATTATAAGTTTATTCTAATTATTCTAGCCTACAACTAGTGAAAACCCAAAATTTATTTTCTCAGGAAATTTAATTACTTGGTAATAGTAAGTAATAACAGCCTTTAGCGCCTCATGATATTTTTCGCATCAATGTTTGTGTAACGTTTTCAACCTTCACACAGTTTCCTGAGTATTTTGACTATCTACAGTTTGTGACTACAAGTCTTATCTCACTTATTTAATTGTTTCAGAGTCTTGTTGATATTTAGGTTCAGGTTTTTACTTTGTTTTATGTTTGTCTTTAGAAAAATACCTTTTTATTTGGGCACAGCAGCTAAGTAAGTCAATTATGTTAATCAATCCTATAAAATAAGCGCGATCGTTGCCTTTTGCTATAAAATATTACAGCAGCTCATGGACATAGAAGTTGAAAAGAAATTTCCTAAGATTTTAATCTTTAGACATGATCTATGGTCTAAAGTAAGAAGATACAGCTGTGTGACTTAAATAAGTAGCACATTAGTATCGGAGGTTAATCGCTTATTCTTCATAAGACTTTTTGTTAAATTAAACTGTTTAGTATTATCATAAGGTTATATTGGGTTTAATATTAAATTCCAATCTAACCGTGATCAAGTTTTCTTTCTTTTAAATACATTTGAATAACAAAATCATCAATTTGATTAACACAGCCTGCACACTAACCTACAGCACACATAATATGGTGATTGTTGACACAGGACTACAGATCTGTTGTGTTTTAATCCTAGGTGTGAGTTTTCACCTCACAGTGTGACCACCCACTACTTCTGGCACAGATAAAGGGTGTGAACGTACATGCAGAATCACAGACAATGTGCTTTTGTTGTTTTTCTTCTTGTGCTCCTGAGAACAACTTCGAGAATGTCTCTCTGTCACTTATCTCGGTGCAGCAACATTGAGATCCATCACACCCTTTTCTTGGAAAACTTCCCAAACATTAGGAAGTCTCTAAGATAAGAAAAAAAATCATGCATATTCATAAACCTGGCTGGATGAGACTCCATGAAACCTCATTACACATTTATACGCAGAGACTTTCTTATGTGCACAAGTTAAAGTTCCTGTTAGCCTTGTAGTATGAAAAGACGTTGAATTTTAATAGATCACACAAAGTAAAATTAATTATTTTAATAGTTTGTAATTCATATTAAAAATAATAAAATAAAATTCAATGATTTTTTTTTTCTTTTTACTGTGTTGTAATTTTAAAGGACTCCCTCATTAACCCTCTTATGCGTGAGTGACTGACTATACAGTCTTCCGTGAGTGGGTCCTTTTTGACCCGGATTACAATCAATGTGTTTTTATGCTACTTTTTGGGGGAGGCTGCAAAAGAGCATGTTTCTGGAAACTAGCTAGCTAACCAAGCTTGCTAACATTACTGTCTCTATTCTATTATGCTATGTGTATCACACATGTGAGTGTGTGTATGTGTGTGATTTATCCATCCATCCATCCATCCATCCATCCATCCATCCATCCATCCATCCATCCATCCATCCATCCATCCATCCATCCATCCATCCATCCATCCATCCATCCATCCATCCATCCATCCATCCATCCATCCATCCGGGGTCAGGGGTCAGCAGCCTAAGAAAGGAGGCTCAGAGTTTGCTCTCCCCAGCCACTTGTTCCAGCTCCTCTGGGGGAACCCATGGCGTTCCCAGACCAGTTGAGAAACACAGTCCCTCCAGCGTGTCCTGGGTCTTCCCCAGGCCTCCTCCTGGTGGGACGTGCCCAGAACACCTCACCAGAGGGGCGTACAAGAGGCATTCTGACCAGATGCCGAGTCACCTCAACTGGCTCCTCTCGACATGAAGGAGCAACGGCTCTACTCTAATGTTAGCTAGTTGGTTAGATAACTAGTGTTAGCTAACTTTGAAGAAGGCTAATATGTTGATTCGTGACAATAACGCTGTCACAGTACTCATGATTGAGACACACAAACACATTTGTGAGATAAAAAATAAAGATAATACATATATGTAAGAGTTCTTGCTGTGTAAAATAATATTATTCAGGGGTGACACTTAGGTCTCAGTGTGTTTGGTTCACAAAAAATGTTTTCCTGACAGTCACAGTTAGTAAGAAACAAAGATTTACATTAAATTCCATAGGAAATGAATGCGGGTCATTTTGGACCCACTCACGGAAGAATGGGGTAGTAACATAAAACATGCTATTTCTTAAAATGTATAAAAGGTAAATTAAAAATTTGAATTGCATGATATCAGTAACATGCTTCTTGAGGAATACCTGGAATATGAAGCGATTAAAACTTTTCATTACAAAGATATTGCAAAAAGATGACCTCACTGGGTCAAAAAGGACCCAGTTATGCTTCAGAGGGTTAATATAAGTTTTACAAATGTGGCTCTCGTGTGGAAAATAGAAAAAATGTGATGCTAATGCTGGCCCACGCAACAGTGCAGCGACTATAGATGGTAGCAAAAGTAAAGCAAAAGAGACACCAAAGTTGCAGTCTAAACATGACTAATGGATACTAGAGTAAGAACAAAGCGACAGACCCTGAGCTGTCATTTAAAAACAGTGGACATCTTGCCAAATGTCTCACTTCTGCTTACTGGGAATGTGTTTTCCTCTGAGCCACTGTTGTTTATTTCTCATCCATCTGTCAGGAGAGAGCTGCAGCGTGCTCACCGCCTTTGTCTTGTAAATTCAACTTCTGACATCCGCAAGACTGTAGAGGGTTGTCGTTTGACAGAAATAGACTTTTTGTTTTTGTTTTCTGGTCTTTTTTTTTTTTTCTCCTTGTTTCCTAACAACAAAGCACTTCTGTATCAAAACCGCAATGGGTGTACCTTGAAGTGAGAGCCATATATAGAAATCATGTAAATCAGGCATGAATTGGCACTGAGGTGGCTGCATGCTTAGAAGATTTCAAAAACCTTCAGAGAAACGATGCCGATAGAGTAAAAGGATTTGTTTTAAAAGAGTGAAGCAATCCAAGAATGCCCTTTGTGCTAATGGTGCACATGAACGCCGCAGTATTGCTTGGGATAAATTAATGAAAACAATTTCATTTTCTGTATGAGCATAGCAATTAATACCCCAGTGAGTTTAATATTGCTTTGAGCTGAAAATGACACGCCGTCAAACTAACTTGTATGTATTTTGAAGGGGAAAAAATGCAAAAGTTTTTATAGATCAATACATAATAGCCTGAGATTTAAAAATACTGTGCCGGTACAATGCACAGTGTGATGTGAGATCAATAGAGAAACGCTTCTGGTTCACAGCAGGAGAGGAGAAAAGGAGATCAATAATAAGCAAATTTCCAGAAATTGCAAGAGGTATTGGCTTTTTAATTACCCATTTTTCTCCAAAGGTGTATCAACGAGTCATGATAAAGAAATGCTAATAATGTTTTGTGAAAAACCCAGACTTCAACAGGAAAGAGAAAATGTTGCACAAAGCATAATGCTCTTGTATAAAAACAAATATATTTATTATACAAGTTTTTATCACCAAAAGTTTTTCCTACCAACATATTTCAGCCAGGCAGTTTAGTTTCACCTCTTCCTATTCAAAGTGATAAAAATTTTATTTTTGTACGGAGGCGCAAAATCACAAAGTTATGTCCTAAATATGTGCAAAACTGAGTTTGCAAAGAGGCAGATGTTCATTAAGAATGGCCTCATTGAGCAAAGAGCAACTCTCTCTCTCCACATTTAAATGGCACATTACACATGTATATAGGGGGATTGTATAGATATTTATTAACAGCGAAAAGCTATTTTGTTTCACTGCAGTCTATTTTAAGCTAATTTTAACATTTATGTTATGTATGATATTTTCTCTTGCTATGCTGTTTACTATCTTTTAAACAGTTTTATATTGTTAAAACCCCATCTGGGGATGTGTATTGAAAAGTATTTAAGGCTATAAAAGTCATAGTGTTCAGTGTTAACGCACGCAATTAATGCGTGTCGCTATGCAGATAAACAAAGAAATAAACAAATAAACCTTATGACTTTGCAACATTCCAGCGGAAGCTTCACATGCAAAGGTTGTTAAAGAAAATGCAATTATAAAGAAAAGTTCTTTGCATCTGGTGCAAAGAGAAATTTTCATCTGCTCTGTTATGAGATGGAGAAAGTACAAAGCTAGTAGTTCACAGACTACAGTTCATTTTTTCATTTATTAAGTGAAATTAAAAGGCAGCCATTGCACACAAAAGTTACTTTTTTATTTGCATACAACTAGAAACTAGTACATTTGTAGTTTGTTTACTGTGTAAATCATTTAAAATACTATGCATTTTAACTATGATCAATGCTTTGATTTGTCTGGGTGAGACACTCAGTAGGTTCCACTGGTCTGTTACAATTTTCACCATCATTTAATGAAATAGAAATGCCACTTCTATAAGATTCCTCCAGTCAGAGTCTGTTCTTAAAGTATGCAATTTCTAATTTAAAATTTTCAAAGTGGAAGTTTTGAAGCAATGCTGAGTTGAAAGATTATTAGTAGGCAATATCTTACCTGCTTTAGACATTTCTGTTAGTATTTTCACTTATGATGGTGGCAGCATCAGAGCCAAGAACAGAAAAAGGTTAAAATGCATGATGTTTTAGTCTTTCCTAATTTTTAAATTTCAGTAAAGGGAGGAGTTTAGAACGTTATCAAGGCCCACCGCTGTAATGACGATCCAAAATTAGCACAAAAACAGAAATTAGGACATGCATTCCAACTTATTTCAGTGCAGCTACAGACAAATTGAGAGAGTGAGAGCGTGAGAGAGATTTGATGTGGTTTTGTTGAGAACATATAGAGCCTGTACTTATAAAGATGAACTTGGTTTCAGTTTCATCAGCCTCCATACTTCTTCCCTTATTTTATTTTTTTATTTTCCTTTTTTTGGTGTTCTCACTTTCTCATACTGCTTATGCACTTCCCACCTGGCTCAGGGCATTGCATCAGTTTACTCACCTGCCAAGCATCAGTTAACGACATTTCAGCGCATCTCCCCCAGGTTTCCATCTGGTCTTTGCCAATTTTTTTTTCAAGCCTACCACTGCGGTGTGCACACTGTTGTGGCTGGTGAAGTCTGGTGTCTCGTGTTTCCTAATGTTCATTGACATTGTTACTTCTGCTTGCTTCCTCCACCTGGTAGCTGCCAAACACACTGTTGCAACACCTACAACATAGGCATTGTACAAATATTGGTCATGGTGATCAAGGTAAGACGAAAGCATAAAGCATAAAGTTCGCACAAGCATTGTGATATTTCTGTGGAACAAGAATCTTTGGGGCTGATTTGCAGAACTTTCAAAATTTGCATAATTGCACTGAAATACTAAAGGGGTAAAACTAAAAAAACATTGATCTATTAAACATCATCACTACCTTAAGGTTTGCTATAGTTTAGTTTTAGTGTTTCGCATGTAATTTTGTAGCATTGATACTTACAGTCTCTTGCAAAAGTATTGTTAAATCACAATATTACACAAAACTATGTGTTTCGCAGGATTTCATGTGACAGTGCTATACCCTGCACTTGTGTTCAACCATTTTTAGTCTAATACCCCTAAATCCAGTGAAAGAAAATACTTTTCAAATTCAGTTATTTAATAAATAGAGCCCATTTGTATGTTATGCTAGTTTGTTTTAAGTTTTCTATTTTCTATTAAAGTTCCCAAGGTTTTATTATAGCAGTTTAGTAAACACGCAGCCATGTTGGGGACAAATGAAACATGTATATGAAGGTCTTGTAGTTAAAACAGACAAAAATAAATAAATAAATACATTTTTGGCATGCATACTAAAAGCATTTTCTTTTTTTTATTTTACGTTGGGTGGCTGAACATGAATGTACATCACACTTCTCTAATTTTTATTTGTAAAATCTCTGTATCCACCATTCCACTTTGTAATTAGCCCTTGCTAGTGCTGGTTTGTCACATAATACCCCAATATGTGGACTTGTGTAACTGAATGTAAAAAAGTTGCTGACTGACTCAGGCCTTACATTCGATCAGAGTAGACTGAATGTAAACATTTGATCGTAACAAATATAGGTCATCCGAAGTAAAAAGAAAAACCTTTCCACCCCTCAACAAAAAACGTACAAAAAAGAAAATGACAACCACCGAAATCAAGCTATAGATGTCAGCTAAAATGTATTAAATGTTTTTTTCCCCAAATTCTTCCCCTCCTATGAAACTCTATCTTTTCATTCCTCCAAGCAAAGTAAACATTCGTTCGAAAGGTTCTAGTACATACAAACACCGAGAGCTGATAAAGAGACTAAAATGGCTGAATGCTAATGCCTGTGGATCTACCTTTACTGGATAGTTTTCGACTAGCACATCAGTCATAAAAGAATAGAGGGAAAAACATGGAAAGAAAATGTGATGAATGCCTTTGTGAGGCAAAAGGGAAGAAAGATACTTACACATGGGACTGAGAGACGCTTATGGGCATTCGAGGTTTTTCTTGTGATGACTCCACTCATGATTTATGTAGGTATAGGCGTCTCCTCTGACCTTGAGAGCTGCCTCACTTTGTGCTGATGTTTGGGTTAACTAGGGATTGTGGGAGTTGGAACTCCCAAAGAGGATACTTTTTTTTTCTTGACCTCACTCAGATTTTTTTTTTTTCTTTTTGCGTATACAGCCCGCATCGTGATCAATATCCACCTGAGTTCATGTGGGTTTTTCACAGATATTATGTACTGATGGTGCACTGAGGTTTGAATATGGCTTTGAACCCACTATTCCTGAAAAATTCAGTTTTGATATTTTGCCAGGCTGCAGAATAGTTTTATAACATCAACTTATTTAAAAAAAATATTATGTAAAGTGAACTATTTTTTTAAATAACCGCTATGAAAGTTTTATCAACTGTTGGTCCCACAGCATCTGTCACAATTTTCAAGTAGGTTAGATTACTAAAAGTTAATAAACATGTCATTTTTATTAACATTTTTCATCCTTTTTCCTCAAGGACTAATCATAGACTTTTAAAAATTTGAATTATGCACACTGAGTTGCCTGTTTGAACCATAGAAAGCAGTTTATCCATCTAAACATTATAAATAATGAAATGACTCTCTGAGGGACTGACACAATAAAAACTTATTTACTGGGCCAAAGAAAACACACCTTACATCTTAATACACTGACAGTGTGGGAAAATGAATTGCGTGGTTACATCTGTATCATGTTCACAGCAGATCAATCTGTCACTCTGCTGCAGTTGCTTATTCAATATCGTCCTTGGCCTCAAACTCAGCAAGTGAGATTTATGCTCTCAGCTTGAGTGCTGGGAAGCACAAAATCAGGTCTCAGAGTAAAGCAGGTGCATTGGATTTTTACGTTTTAATGTTTTGGATTTGTCATTTTGCTGATAGAAATTACACAAAAGTTTAACTTCTCAAAAACGGCTCACAAGAAATTTCACAATGGTTGGCGCAGTATGCCACTGAAAAAAGATCATGGCATCACAACAAAATCTGTAAATCCCCTGTGCTGACTGTCACGTTGCTGCAGACAGTTCAATATATCTGGAAAAGATTAATCAACCCGACAACAGTTTCTCTCTGAGAAAATTCACATCTTGTCAAAGAGAAAATATAACTTCCAAAGAGACAAAACAAGAAACAGGAGCACAAATGACTCTACTGCCAATTCCTGCAATATGTTTAGTGTAACATGATATTTTGCAAAAGATTTGGGCTAAATTGGGCTTCTTTCTTTTGGATTAATTTTAGCAGTCCCTCTTTTTGCAGCTCTTCTGTGAAGGTCATTTTTGTGGCATGCATTTTGAATAGTTTACAAGATTTTGCCACTTGAGCATTAGTACTCTGCATCTCCTCTAGAGTTCCCACAAGATTTTTAGCTGAGTCTTCCACCAATGTTGATCTTTCCTGGCCTGCCGGTTTAGCTGGATGATCATGTTTTGGTGTGTTTGAGGTAGGGCTGAAACGATTCCTCGAATGATTCGAGTACCTCGATTACTAAAATTCCTCGAGGAAAATTTACCTGCCTCGAAGCTTCGTTAATTTATGTTTTATTAGTTAGCGCACCGTGTTCCGGCCGGGACTTCATTTGCGTTGCGCGGAGCTCTCACTTCCGCCTCTGAGTTGTTGACAAAAGCCAAGTCTCAGCGGCATAAAGTCCAATCTTCAAGATTGGCCCGTGGGGATTTTATTGATTGATGATAACGCCCGACTTTTTATCGTTTTTGGGGAACCAATAAGCATCCTTAAAATGACTGGGGGAATGCCTGGAGTACGGCAGCATTTCTCCTCCGGGGCTGCTGGTTGAAAGCGAACGGCGGGAAGAGCGCTGAGGTGAGCGGATAGCCTGAACAGGGCGGGCGGCTGAGTAGCTGATGCTTACCGTGTAAATGTAGCTTTACCGACGAACCGCACAATAAATTTCATATCCCGGTCTGAAGAAACGGGTGGCGGAGCGCATCGTACATGGCTGGTAGATGAGTTTCTGAGTGTGACCAGTGAAGGTGTCGTAAATATCCCGTATTGCTTCCCCCCGTGTTCGTCCCCCGGTCTAACGGTTCGTCAGTCCGCTGGTCCATTTCCTCCCTCCACCCCATCTTACGTTCGTTCATTCGCCCTCTCCTCCCACTCCAGGCGGCATTTCCCGTATTTTCAAACCCAAAGCGTGACAGGTTAGGTGGCAAGGTGAGTTTAATTAATCTATTAAACTCACTGAAGATGAATACATAAACTAAAAGCTGGATTGTAGACATTTTTTATAAGCATATTTGTGAGCCTGCCTCTTTGTTATTAAATTCAATATAATTTCAGATTTTTCTATAACTTTTCTTCTGGTTAACTTAGAAAGTGAGCTATTATTGTTACAGGTTAGTTTTCTAAACTACAAAAAAGCAACTGTTAGGGATGCTCAAATATGAAAAATTGGACTGATATTGATATCTGATAGTAACACCGGTATTATGCCAGATTTACCAATATTTCATTTTATATTTTTTTTATCCGATTACTCGATTAATCGTAAGAATAATCGATAGATTACTCGATTACTAAAATATTCGTTTACAACAGCCCTAGTTTGAGGCAGTGGCATAATTCAATTGAACTCACTTCAGTTCATTTATACAGTGCCAATTCACAACAAATTTTGCTTCAAGACAATTCATAAAAGAATATTCAATTTCTATACAGAAGTATAAAGTGCATTCAACCCGATCACGCGAACAGACTAGAAGTCAATTGCATACTGTACATTCTAGTTTGATTCTAGTTATAAAAGTTATGGAAGAACACAATCAAACTCTAATCAAACGACGGGTTCAACAGAGCTCTGTGAGATGTTCAAGGATTTGGATCCAGCTTTAGAACCCAGTCCCACTTTAAACCTCTCCACAACATTAGCTGCTGATTCATGCCCTTTAAAGACAATCTGTATGTTTACTTTGACTTATCCCCCTGATGGAGTTTCCTCACTCCATGATATCACTACTTATGGTTTCTCTTCTATATGGTCCTGCAAGAAAATCAATCCCTGGTAAACAGACATTTTTTCCCTCAACAGTTACTTCGCCAAGTAAAGTTTACTGAGGTCAGAGTCTCTCAGTAGGAGCTCCTGAAAAACAACCTCTGTGAGGTAATCCTTTACTTCCTGTTTACACATTACTTCCTGTTTATACTCCCAGTTACTCACTCTCCTGTCTGTTTTGTAGAGTTTGATCTGAAAGTTGTACCCAAGGATAAACATCGATCATCTTGCACGTTCGAATTGTTGTCGGTAGAACCCGTTTAACCTTTCGTTGGTCGTGAGTTCGGGGTCTGAACTGTACTCAATTCATCACAACTTTGGAGATCACAACTAAACCACTAACAATAGCAAACAGACAACGCCAAGCTCAGACATATATTACTAAATCAGATGTGTTATGAAGCTGAAAGCTGTATGCATGTGTAGCAACAAGCTGCCTTTCATTAATCGCTTCTGCTGTGTGGCAGTAATTCAACACCTCCGCCTACACTCACATTATTTCAGTTGCTGGAGTGGCTAAATAATTAATCAGCAAACCTTTTGTCTTTTTAAGTGTATTTAATTGAGCAAATACATCCCCCGAAGGCAAAAGGCTTAGGTAAATTCAGTACCATACACTTTATGAGTCGCTTTGATAAATTAAGTCCACTGATTGTGTGGTGAGCTGTTTAGGCTGAGTACCGTCAGACATCAGATGCTAATGGATGACGTAAAGTGGTGAAAGCTCCTTCGTAAATCAAGCCTGGGTGGACTCTAACCTCTGAACTGATTGTCTCTGCATGTTTGGGCGGGAGAGATTTACAGATACACATATGTCAACCTGCTTCCCACATACATTTTTATCTGCTGCGAATGGCTGGGGCATAGGAGCTCAGGCGGTGGGTCATGGTGCAGGTCAAAGGTGAGCCAAAGAGAAAGCTGAATGTTCATTAAGTTCTTATTTAAAATCAGTAGCAAGCATTCCCCAGCTCTACTCCCACCGTTACTCGAGCGGCTCAGTCTTAATCAGAGCCTGTCTCCTCTTTAAGTGGGTGGCAGTAATACTCCTGACCTCACAAATTTCCGTTCACCTTAAATGATATTTTTACCGCATCAAACAAATCCCTTGCTGCTTCTAATTAAGCAGATCTAACATCATCAAATTCTTGTTAATGTTGTTCATGGAGGATGCATTAAAGCAGCACAGCTCCTGGGTTCTGCCAGTGCTAAATCAGACACAAACATAAATTAAAAACATTTGCTAATGCATTTTGGATATAATTACGGCATAAACACTATGAAGACTCTGCCCCCAAATCCCAGATTAGTTATTGAAATAACACGAGCTGAGGTCTAATTGATTGGGGTTCAAGTGATTCAAGGAGCCCAAATCCTGAGAAGCATCTGAAAATAAATATAGTGTCTCCCTCGCCACGGCCAAGGCCAACCAATTTTTTTTCCTCAGATGACTGGTAGTCAGTTCGGTATTTGGCAAGCAAATTCACATTTTAGATTTACTGAACTGTAATATGACATAATCAAGTTATAATTCATCAATTAGAATAATTAGAAGGCGGATCCAATCTAATTAAAGCGGTGAAAAGACTCAGAGGAAGCCATCCGCATATAATTGAGGCCCCTGGTTGAGTTTTCAGATGCGCTGGTGGATTAGCTGTCATTCTTTTTTTCAATCGTCTACCTAATAGGTTCTTGGTGTGAAGGAAGTAAGCATGTAGTTTTGTAATCACATCTCCTTGCAGACAAAACCTGGAGAAAAAGAAAGCTTCTGTGGGGGGAAAAATGTAATGCTTTGTGGCATGGGAGTTTGGCCCTGCGTCAGTGGACACTAATGAATTGGCACTGTCAGCAGTGTGAACTCTAGACCCAACAGCGCGATGTGCTTAGCGGTTGTGCTGAAGCATGTCAGCAAGACGGGTCCAGCGAGCTTGTAAGACAGAAATGAGAAACTGAGAAGGACAGGATGGAGCATGAAGAGAGAGATGGAGGGAGAGAGAGAGAGAGAGAGAGCGAGAGGGGAAACTACTAAGAGAAAACTGGCTCTGTCTGCCCTATTTTAAAAATCACTTGGCTATGATTTTAAGAATGTAAGATGCCTCTCCATCTGTCCAAGTTATCAGTGTGTCACATGCCCACAGCTGCTACAATGCCTCGCAAAACTACTCATACACCTTGAACGTTTGCACACTTTGTGACATTGCAACCACAGATCTCAGTGTGTTTTATTGTGATTTTATGTAATAAACTAATTCAAACCAGCAAATACATGCATTCCTTCCCCCCATATACTTGTATCGCAGTCGCCTAGCAAGTGGATGCCTTTTGTTTGTTATTCAAAGAATGAAGGCAGCTGTAAGTGATATTTGCACACAGCAAACAGCACAGACTGGGATAACATTGTGCCAAAGTTTATAGCAGAGAAAGGTTATAAAATAATGTCCCAAATGTTAACTGTCTTATAGCATGGTATTGAACCCATTAAACAAAAACTGAAGTAGAATGGCGTAACTATAATCTAACAACACATGGCAGCCTGATTAGACAAGAGATCTCCAACAGCAGATTAGCAGTGTTTTATGTTTTTATTTATTTATCCTTTTTTTGTATGGTATAAATCCTGCATTAAATTTCAACAACAGAATGATGGGAGAATGAAGTATCAGTGATGTTTATTATGCTTTTCTCATCATTGTGTTTGAAACTAAGTCGTTTTTGTTTTGATCATTTTCCACTAACAGCATCCCATAGAACAAAATGTGCCAATCTGATTTTTGCAAATGTTTTATGATTTTTAAATCTAAAAACATAAATAAAATTGTGGATCTTTAAATACGATCACAAATTTCCTGTAGTATGAATTCATTATAAAATGTCATGTAACTTTTGTGGCACTAAAGTTTTATTTAGCTAGACCCAGGGCAAAAACTGCTCTTTGTTTTCTAAAGAGCAGTTTTAAACGCCACCTATTACAATGTCATTTTACATTAGGCCTCTCTTAAGCAATCACAGAAAGAAATGTAACATTTCTTCCTCCTTTGTACAAGTCTACCATTTGTTGTAGTCTGCCATATTGTCTCTTCCACCCCCATTTCTTTTAAGTTCTTCTTCTCCCCCCCATAGGTCATCATTCTCCCTTCCTCCTTCTTTAGCCATTTGTTCCTTTGGCCTGACACACAAGGACAACCAGCGCACAAATGCAACTACATGCCTTCCTCAGTGACGAAGCATCATTTAAAAAGGCCAACCTGTCAGGCAAGCAGCATGTCAGATGGCACTGCAGATACTGATGAGGGAAACATGTACTTGTGGTAAAGCAGACAAATGATTATGGTGTGATGATGAAGGGGGAGGAGATAATGACTCTCTCAAAGGACAGAGGCTGTAAGGTTCTGGCTTTCCAACCCATAGAGGTCCCTCGCTGTATTTTCCATTTTCTTTTAATCTGTGTTTTTCTGACTTCCAGCACAGCGAGAAAAACCAGCATGTATCCAACTTTGCAGCTCATGGAAACATATCAAATTTCGCATTCCAGTCATTTAAAGTGTTTATCTAAGCTGATAGATAAACAAGTTATTAATTTAGTTAGTAAGTCAGTCAATCATGCAGTCATGTGAGGGATCCCATTAGACAACAAAGCCTGGGTTTTATCTGGCAGGCAGCAACACAGAAATATTTAGCACACATCTCATACGCATAGGAGTATTTCGACTGGCAACCTTATTCAGAATAAGCCAATATTCAGATACTGTTTGCATGGGACGCACATTGAATCTTCAATTTGTAATCCTCAATAAAGTCTTAAACCCACATTAAGTCCTCTTATGCTAGATTTTGCTCCGTTTTAAACCCTTAATCACATCCACATCCCTCAAAAAACAGCATTTTATGGTTTCTCTTGCACCCAAGCATGTGTATTTGTATATGAAGCTTTTTTTTTTCTGCACTCAAATTCCTAGAGCCTGGGGGATGTGACATAAAACCACAGTGTCTGTTGCAATATGCCCAGAAAACCTGCAACACATCATATTGTGATTAACTGTGCAAATATATAAAGAGGGCACTCAAGACTGGCATGCTTCTATTTGGTCTTCTGGATAGGGTGAGTTAAATTCAGTTTGTATCTTAGGACCGTCTTCAGCATAAGGTCCAAGAAAGATTAATATCAGATTATTACTGAGATGTAAACATGTCCTTTAAAAGTCAGTCACTAGAATAAACTGTAAAGTGTGCAAATGTCTTTCCACCTTTAAATTTCTCATCAGTAATTTAGTGATCTCCGTCTCTGTTAATGTCAACCTTTGATGAAGACTTTTCAAGACAAGAAATCTTTGCAACTGTTGCTGAGAGAGCTTTTTTTTTTCAGATCATTGGGATCTGAAACCAGAGATGTAAAAATAAATTATTTGGTCACAAAAATTGGACAGTTTTAAACTTTTTTTTAAGCCTTTTCCGGTGACCAGGTCAGAAAATGAATAACATATTTTTCTAATGGGAAAACAACATATCTAAGCACTACATTACTGTACATGTAGCACTGTTCAGTTAGGAAGTGGGTTTAAATCTCAATGTTCTAAGAGTGCACCTAAAAGATAAGGAGCAGAATTAATCAGAAAATGTTTCATCAATAGCATCAGTTTTAGTTTAACACATCAAGCATGGAGAGGTAAGTGCATTTTCAACAGTACTGTTATGTGCAGCATGACATTAGATAATATCATGGCTGCAACATCTGATTTCAACGTTTTCCATAGCAGTGGTGCAAATGCGTGGTGTTTACATTATACAATAGCCTTCAGAGGCCAAAGTAGTTTTCTTTTTTTACTCATCCAAAATATCCCTTGCTGCAGCCAGACTTATAGAGTAGTAAGGAAGAGGCAGAGTATTATTATTTTATGAGATTTGTCTTCATATGCAATTGAAACAAAAGGCAAATAGTGTGATGGGTGTATAATAAAGTTTCTTCTTCTGCCTTCAGCAGTCTAAGACCCTTCATAAAATTCTATTGCTTGTCAAATGTCCAATAAATTGGAAGTACCAGTGCTCTTAAACTGCAAAGCACTGCAGCTTCTAGTCTGAACAAAATAGCTACAATAATTATTTGCATAGTTTATTTGCAGTTACAGTTAAACTATGTTATGTGATGTCACAGTCCACAGTCTAGTGGCTAAGAGCTTGAGTACAACACTGAAATCAGCCTTCTTTTTGCAATAAAAAAACTGTTTTAGTAGCTTAGAGCCCATTGCATGTTGTAAAAACCCCTTTTAAATTCTGGTCCATGTAGACATGATTGCATCACATCATTTCTGTGCTTCACCAGCTGCACATCCATGCTGCAAATCCCTCGTTCCGCCAAGTCCCAAAAGTGTTCAGATGTTAGTGACTGGGGAGACATGTGAAATTCACACCATACGCAGCATTTGTTTTTCTGTCATTTTGCATAGTTGTTCCAGGGGGTTGAGGACAGAGATGGGTAGCTGTGGCCACAGAAGAACGAACATGGTCTGTGACAATACAGAGAACAACATCTGACTGATGTCACCCACACTGTGACAAAAAAAAAAAAAATCATCCACACTGTTACGCAGTTAGTCTGGACTGGTGACATGAGGCAAGTTTTAGAAATAGTTACAGCATTCTGGCTGGCACCAACAATTCTACCACAGTCCTTCTGATGTTTGATATAAACACTGACTGATGCATATATGCATCATGTAATGTGATGACTGAATACACAATGGCAAAAAACAAACAAAGAGAATAAGATTATGGAAGATTTCTGATTCTCCATCTACACAGGTTCCTGTTCTTTCCTTATAGGTTGGTGTGTATGTGATGAGACTTGACAACAAACAAAATACACACAATGAATTATAGAGCAATTCTTATATCCAGCAGTTTGTCAGATGTGTGATGAAATTTGTACAAGCTTTACCTTGATATTCTCTTTGCTCAGAGGTCATTTCTGATTCAGTGTTTGTTTTATTTTCTCCTTCCAAACTTCAGGGCCGAGCTGGAAGAGCTGGAAAATATGACGGTGATATTTAAACAGTTAATGTGATGCGGATGCAATGCTGTGATTAACGAGGTGACTTTTGTTCTGAAATTCTTTTGCAGTTATTCTGTGCTTAGCCCAGCTTCTTTTTTGGACAAAGCCAATTGTCGTCGTTTTTTGTTGTTGCCATCAACAAAGAAACAAAGAAAGTACTTATAGCTCCATTCTTCTACAGTTAGTTGTATTTCTTTCCCAGATAAAAGCATTAGTTAAGCTATTGCTGCCATTAACTATGTTTAATGTTCTTGTTTGTTTTTTTCTGTGCTCCTAAGTTCAGTTGTGTTTTTTCCTGGTTGAAGCTGTTGGTGCCTTTGCTGCCGTTGGCTTTAACTTCTTTCTCCATCAGAAGTTCTGATGGCTTAATTTCTTCTACATTCAACTTTTTCTCCATTTTTTCTCCATTTTGGACCGACCTATTGTTGACATTCACTTTGTACTTTGTTTTTTTTTTGTTTTTTTCACCCCATAGATAGTTTGCCTGCATCAGTGTTTCTGTGATTAGCTTTGGTTCTTTCCTTGACACATGATTATCAGAGATATTGTTGTCTAAAACTCATTTTTCAGAAAAGGACTTTTTTTTCCCCCTAATAAATGATAAATAGTTTTGTGTGTGTTCTGACTTCTCAACCCTCAGCCCATCACAGCAGATGTTTGTTGATGCTGAATGTAGTTTTGCTTGAGGTATCTCATTGTTTCGAGGGAGTGGTTCCTCTCCACTCTCACTACACGCAAAAAGATTGCTGCAAAATGAACTCGATGCAGTCACTCAACATCTGTCTAGTCGATTTTAATTTTACTATAGAACCGGGATGGACTGAGTGGACTTCAATTTCACATTTATAAATATGAATACACTGCACTTTCAAAAAACCTGTAGAGATTACTGTAAAGTATGTGGTGCTGAGAACTTTCAAAGTGCGAAGATTGGTGTGTTTAGAGAAGTGAGTTGCTTTCTGCCTTTAGAGTATTCTCTAAAGAGACCTGAAATCCTCAAAACCAGGTAGTTTGGAATAAAATTACCATGAATGATGTCTGTATTTCTGCTCTCATTTCATGCTGATGTGCAACTTTTCTTTTTAAGACCACCAGAGATTTTTTTCCCAACTCTATCTGTTGCTCAGTTTCAGACTCAAGCAAACTGCAAGTGCAGAAATGTAACAACTTCTGACTTTAAATATCCCCTTTTTCTACACCAAACTAACAAAGTTTAGCATTTTACGAACTTTTAAGTTTATTGTAAACAGAAAAATTCTTCCTCGATTCAGAAACTGAGCCTGCTTGGAGGGAGGAGACCTTCACACTGCACCCAAGTCACACAATGCATGTGGGGCTTCACTATATGAATTCAGTTTTCATTATCCCGATGTAATAAATGCGGTGTGGATCCTGGGAGGCCATGACAGCAAAAAATAAATCTGATACATGAATAAACGATGTCCCCCGGGAAGGTAGACTCCTCCTTTGTGAGGAAGATTGACTTCTCCGAGATGGGACACATCAGCCACAAGCAACGGAAACAGAAATAGAAATTGCAGACAGAAAGGCGTTAGCTCAGACTTTTTCTTCAGCTCTGCGACCGGTCTCAGAGCTGCATATAATAATGTTACATATTCTATGCAGTGTGACTGCAAGCCATCAAATTCTCCAACAGGTCAGCAGTTTTATAATTTTCACACCGAGAATGCAATTAAACTTTGACACAAACCTTAGTCACTGTTCTGAACCTCACTTTTCCGCGCGTAGTGTTCGGCGTAACAAAATCTTTTGTGATTCCTGTGCAACATAATGTCAGCATTCACACCTCTCTGACTTGAAATGTGCAACTGAATTACGGTTTCATACCACTTTTGCTGAAACACTGTGACTGCAGCATTGTGCAGGGCGTGTTTGGCACTTACAAAAAGCTCAAAAAATAGATTTGCTTACTTGCATGTTTATTTTCTCTTCACAATTCTAACAGAGAGTGTGGAAATTAGCTTGTTCCAATCAATATGACAGATTTTCTACCTAATTTAAAGGTGACAATTTCATATAAACTATTTGGCGGACATGTTATAGTTACTGCTTGCAATGTTGGGAATTCACTATACATCTGTGATAACATATCTGTTTTACAGTTTGTAGTTAGAAACCACAACATCCATTTCTGACAAACAGGTCAATGTTTTAATATTAAAAGAACACTAAAGGCCAAATATCTTCTGAGCATTTGCTCATTGATTTTTTTTTCTCTCCATATGAGTATTTTTAGTACAGTAACCCTAAATTAAACATTGCCAGACAGTTCATTTAATCCAGTATTGATGTCTATCAAAACCCAAACATAAAAAAAAAACCTTGTGAAACAAATTAAGCATGGTTTTTAGAGGCCTTTAAATCAAAAGCAAATTTTCAAATTATACTTGTTCTCTGTTCACATCATTGGCAAGTGTTAGATTTTTCTTTTACTTTTTTCCATAACCTGGTTGCACAAGTAGCAACACTCCAACACATTTTTATTTAACTTACTTACTGTACATTCTGCATAAGTATCTTATCTTTATGTTTATTTCTAACCTTTTTGTGTGTGTGCACATATTTTCATTTGCCTGTCATTTTGGTGCTGGTTCATCTAAATTTCCTCACTGAGAGACAATAATGGATAAATCTATGCATTTCTAATATAATGCATTTGGATTCATGCTTAAGCATTTAGACTTCTTTGGTTCCAATCTTTCAGCCTTCCAGAATTTTTGCAAGGCACACTCTTTCAAAAGTCCTACAAATCTCTTGGATTGTAAAGGCTCTCTTGTCCTCTTTGGGTGACCCCATATATTTTCTATCTAATTTAATGTTGGACTTTATTCACCTGTAATGAAACAGTGTAATCTCCCTTCATCGTTAACTTTCTGGGAGTTACCTGAAATTTTTAGGTCTGCACTGACTGCTGAACTTTCCATTCATCTCAACAAGAATCCGAGGTTCATGCGGCCAGCACAACATTCATCTGTGGTTTCATCAGACCATAACACATTCTCCCAGAAGGTTTAAGATGATTTTAGCCAGCCTATTTTCTATAAAATAAAAGGCATCTGTTTTACTGCTGCAGATACTTCAGTATTGCTGTCTGCATTTTGGCAGACGGCAAACATTTTCTCTCTTTTCATCTGTTTTGGAAAAACCTGCAGGCATGGTAATGTCACCGTTGTCTTTATTTTAATAAGTGTTTTTATGGTACTAATAATACTTGTTGTGGATTATTTTTATTCTGTTTAATAACTTAGAATTTTGTACAGTGAGATCCTTTTGGAGCCTCTGTAAATGCTCTGGAAATTATGATTTGAGCAAATAAAGGCAAATTATAAATATGCAGAACCTACTTGGCCATGTGAACTTTAATTCTGTTTATCCAGATTCACCTAATTACTGATGGACCTGTAGAATCAAGAAAGCACTTAAATGACAATGAAGAAGGCAAAGAAATCTCAAAATCAAACAAAAAACGACGTAATTGGCCTGCACTGGTCAATTTCTGAAATTCATAAGTCTTGCAGTCGTCATGCATAAATGCAGAAACATTGCAACCATATGTCTATAGAGCCATCATCCAGCAATGAAATAAACATGGAACAAATGTAAACCTTCCCATGAAATGCCTTATATGGAGCTTTTTGGAAGATGTGCTTTGTAGCAAATCTTCAGGACCTGAATTCTCCAGAATTTATTGAAGTCTGGTTAGCTTCCCCCCCTCCCCCTAATAAATTAGTTAATAAATGAACTAAAGTTATCTTTGTGTGATATAAAATGTTATTTGATAATCTGAAGTAATAATTTGTGTCAAAAAAGCAAAAACATAAGAAATCTGTAAGGGAGAAATACTTTTCATGGTGCTGTATAAGTTGTTCAAAGTAGAGGTGATAAGTTAAGTTGCACCTAACTTTTGTTTCCATCTTCTATATTCATTTTACTGTAGAATAGGAATGTAAAAAAAAAATCATTAAAACAATTAACACAACATTTGTGTTAATGAGTGTAACCTTCTGTCCACTTGTTGCTTTCAACAGTAAAGTGCAGGAGGTCTACAGGCGATTTATCTTCAGGGCTGCTGGTACATTGCTGCCTAGAAACAAGACAAACTGGTAATTTTCCACATCTGGGAAGAAAAGGAATGTTACACCCCGACACTGTCAAGCCTCTACCTATAATGTTAAGAGACAGGATGATAACACACTATAATTACACAAAAAACTCACTGGGTAGTTTGGAAGGGAAAAAAAAAATCATTACGCCCCAAATCCGTCAGGAGAGAGAAAAAAACATTTACTGTACAAATCTGTTTATGCCACCGAGGTGAATCTCGCTGAAAGCTATTAGCTCGACCACTGAAATCAACCTTCTGCAACCCCCCAATCTGGCGTTACAGCAGATGGGTGGAGGTCTGTGATCTGTTGAGGCAATTTTGTGCATGGCTGCCATGGCCTGTCCTGGTGTGACATCTCCTGCTGCTAGCCGTGCTGTACCCTGACCTTCACACTGGGCTGGCATGCAGCTGTCTGGCTGAGAAATGCAAACACACACTCACACCCCAGGCTTTAACACCGACATACACAAAACACACTTGCCATCCCTAGGGAAGAGCAAAAAGTTTAGTTTTAGCTTGCAGATAGGGTTGAGTGGAATGTGCTATTACGCTGGCCAGCAACAGCAGTGATCTAGCTGGCAGACAAATGACCAGTGTGCTCAGTTGAACAAAAATGTCAAATGTCCAAAATTTGAGCTTAGTTGGTTACAGATGAGTGATAGGGAATGGAAAATAGTCAAAGTGCTGTGAAGATTTTTTTCCCCCTTTTTTTTTTTTTTCTATTTTGTCACACTTAAATGTGGCAGATTATCACACACAACGGAGCATCAGACAAAGACAACCTCAAAAATTAGTTTTTGTCATGATGTGTGTTTGTTGATGGACCCAAATGCAGCAGGCTTGAGATGTCAAGAAGTGTTGAAGATTTAATGAAAAAAATAAATAAATAAAGAGCAAAAATCTTACAAAAACCACAAGAAGCCAATGAAGTCAGAGAAGAACAAAACTATGAATCCAAGGGAACAGTACAGCAGGGAACTAATGGGGAAAACAACTGCATGTAACAAGAAGAACCAGTGTATAAGTAACCTGGGTAGAGAATGCTGGAATAATGGACTTGAGCTGATTAGCTAACTGTCTCAAACCTTCAAAATTTACTGCAAGAATACATCAATGACCAATCAAAGATGACACAAAAGAATCCAGAACAACCTCTACGTAGCTGCAGTCAACACTGGCTTGCTGACTAGCATGAGGTGTCTATGATTCAACAATATGAACAAGATGGCAAAAAAAAAATTGTGTGAGAGCTGTTAGGCCAAAACCATTACTGACTCACATTGGCTAAAGAAAACATCTCAGTGATAACTATAAATTATGATTCAGAATTTGATTGTTCATGAAGATGTGCACCCTGTTTCATTTGGTGTAAAAATGACATGGTATTTCATAAAAAGAACATGGTTATGGTAGTGTGGCTGTCTGGAGCTGCTTTGCTGCTTTAGGATGCTGATAATTTACCACAATTGATGCAACCATAAATTGCTAAAGAGAACATCCAGTCATGAGTTAGTGACCTTAAGCCAAGGTTCGTCTATGCAACAGAAAATGTTCTAAAAAGCACCACGAAGTCCGCCACTGAATGGGCAGAAAAACAGAAGGATTTAAATGATCTTGTTAAACTCTGGACCTAATTGCCACAGAGATGATGAGACAAGACCTCAAACAGACGTTTCAGTGACCCAGCTCAATTGAAATAGTTTTTTTGTTTTTTAAAATTGCTTCGTAAAATCATCATTTGAATAATCATCATTCCCAAACTGCGTTTTTGTATTTCTTTGTGTTATCTTTGTCAAACATTAAAATTTATTTTATGACCTGAGTACTTTAAGTGTGACCAGAAAGCAAACTTTGAAGAAATTTTGAAAAGGACAAATGCTTTTTCACACTACTGTAAATGTTTGTGAAAGTGCAGTCTCAAAAAACAAAAACAAAAAAAAAAGTCAAACGTGAGTAAAAATGACACATGAAAACGTTCCCGTACTGAAACCTTCACCACACCAGTGTGGTCAAAACGCACACTGTCCCTTTCCACTTTCAATTTGTCGGGTTAGAGCAAGAGGACACACAACATAAACCCAAAGAGACACTTTCTCCGTAGGGAGAGATCTTCTCTCATTATGGGCAGGATTGACACTAGGCCTGGCCTGTCCAGAGGGAGGTCCAAGCCAATATGAGAGTAATTGAAAGAGGCGCTTGACTTCCCGTCTGTAACAGCTTACAGACCAGGGCTGATGTGCCTCAAGGAGCATGGTGTTTAGACAACAGATGGGCAGAGACAAACAACATGAAAGCTGGCTCAGGATTGCAGAGAAAATGTCAAATACTGGAAGCTTTTTTTTATTTCCCTCCTCCTGTACAATGATCAGACGCGTCTCCAGACATCAGAATGTGAAACCTTATCCCTCCTACTGTGGCTGATTCCCTGAGCAGATACTTGATTGCTATCTTCTCACATTTGTCTCGTAACATTTTTTGACAGAAGTGACTGAGCCGGCACGAAGCTCAAAAAACACACCACGAAAACATACCATAAGAGAGAAGGTTTTTGTTGGTTTCCAACATCCCCCAAGCAGCTACGGTCCTGAGTGTCAACTGCTTACGCCAGAACGTGGAGAGTTTGAGGCTGCGCCACAGCACTGTGTCTCATGGAGGTGTGTGTTGAGTCCCAGCGGCTAGACTTGTTACAGAGATGACAGCATGTTATGTTTCACTACACAGCCCTCGCACTGACAGTCTGAAAGCCTAGAGCCAAACAAACAGAGGTATCAACGATGCCAGGTATCTCAAAATCTCTCTCTCGCACACGTTCACACTCACACACAAACACACACAATTACACAAACACATTCACTGTACATGTGAGCTATGCAGAAGATATGCCCAAAGCACACAGAAAAAAAAAAATAGACACATCCACATAACTGAACCAACACGTTTTGCTGTACAAAACATCTGCATCACTGCAGTACTTTCCCTGACAGAGGCTGAAAACAGAGCAATTCTCTCTCACTTTGCAACAAAAGAAATATATATTATTCCCTTGTTATATAATCAAAAGGATCAACTAAAAAATTCAGAGATAAGATGAAGTAAATAAAATCTACTTGAGGTGCACATCACTTTCTAAATACAGGCTGAGGTTGCATAGATCCAGGTTATGCATCATTTAGTATACACTATGCACCTGTGGGCCATCAATATTTCAGCTTGTGCTTGAACCCCAGGTGTAAGAACACCTCCAAATGTTCTTGGAGGAACTGCTGTACATCTCTGATTGATGCAGCATTCAGTGTGATCAAGAGAGTCACCTGGCAGAATGAATATGATTTAGAACAACAGAATCTCATTCGAAGACTTGTTTTTCAGGAAGCTCAGAACCTATAAAGAGACCTATAAAAGGGCAGGTGTTCAAAGTTTTAAAGGGTATTTATGAACCTAAGCTCTAAAAGAAAGCATACACCTCACTTTGTTCAATTAAAATGACCTATGTTCAAACATAAAATAAGCATATAATGTTAGAGCAGGCTTTCTTTATGCACCTGACTCTGACCCAGGGAAAACAGTGAATGAGGGGCTGAGTGTTCTAATGTTGGAGAAACGACCTACTGTTCCAGAAAAACTGCTTACCCACTGTCATCGGTTGCCATGTTGACTACCCTGAGCATTCATGACAGGCTCTGCCGTGGAAAACCAGCTGCGATGTAACGTAGAGAGCAAGGGGGAGGCTGTAAACAGCTTGTGATGTGATTGACAGCGCTAAGACCTTCTTCCCAGCTCTGATTGGCTGCTTCTGCCCGGGAGCGGTGCATTTCTGCAGATGGCTGTTGGACCCCAAGAAGAAGGCAAAGTAGCTTGTTTTCTTCACAGATCATCTGTCTCATGCCATACTGACACGACATAGTGGCAGTTTTAACGAATAAGTAAAAGTTTCATACTTAAGCTTCGGTGAAAGTAAATATCTGATCCTGTGGCTTCTCAGTAAAACTGAAGGTAATAAAGAAGAATGTGTTATTAGGAAACTCACGTATCATTTTGAAAGTGACCTAACAAGAATAGTGCAAATTTATTTGACTCCTTGAATTACTATTGTTCAAAAATACAACATTTTTAATATTACCATCACTTCCCTCTTCTCTGACTACCAAGAATAAAACACATCTGGATTAAAGGAGGTTTAAGTGATAATATTACAGCTCTGACAAATATTTCATATTAAGATGGATTTAGTCCAAACAAAGAAACAAAGTTGCACAAAGTACAGGACTTTCATCTTGTTGTTTCATAAGGCCAACTCAATTAAACACAAAGCAGAGGTAATTTGTTGAGTTACTAAGCCTAATAGACACAGACGGTTATACTCTTGCCATCCTAGAGCTTGGGTTTTGTCGCTTATAATTTAAATTATAGATCCATGGGTCATAGATGCAGAAGTTAGAGATAAACAATGAAAGCTAATGATCTGTTTCTTGAGAGTGTTTTTGCTGGTGCTAGAAGAAGACAGCTAAAGTTCACTGGAGAGTTAAAAAAATGGGTGGGGCCTTATTTAGCAACTTCTATTTTCATATTCACATTGGAAACAAAGGGCAGAACAAAAGAAAAGCACCTCTCGAATTACTGGGGGAGCTGGCACACTTCTTGTTTTTTTTTTTGTGCTCTGTGTTGAAATAAAAGATTTGTCTGAGAATAATTTATTCCAGCACTCCCTTTGCCATTTCCCTCTCCTTCTCTCAGTGATACACCGAGGATTTTTGAGGTAGAATACCGAATGATAAATACTGCACATTTATAAAAAGTTGAGCAAGTGTATTTAGAGCACAGAAAAATGGCGCACAGGCTTTTTTTTTTTTTTTTTGTGCATTATTCACTTCCCAGTGAGAGCTGAAATACCCAAGAATGTGTTATAAAAACGAGTCAAAGACATGTTAGTTCAGCGATTATAAATTTATATTTTCCTCATCAATGAACAACAGGTATTACATTGTAATACAAAACATTTGGAGCTATGCTCCTCCAAAAAAAGGATACTTATATGGAACCAGAGAGCGTGCCTTCCTGTAGGTGTAAGCAGAAAACGTATACTTTTCTTAACGGTTTAAACTGTCATTAATGGCTTATTGGCAACACAAAAATTAGTGAGCACTATTAATTTATCCAAAACATTTCCTACAAAAACAATCAAATTTCTTGACCCAGCAGAAGCAGCATTTTTCTGTGCAAAATACTGTCCAAGAATATGTAATTATAGCAGCCCTGGTTTCAGGGAAAGGTTTAGCTATAAGCACACAGTTCAAACTGTGGTCACCAAAGATAACTCAAGAAGTGAGTCAGAGGGAGACTCAAGTATTGTCTGTAAGGAGAAAGTTTCTCCAGTAGTCAAAAAATGTCTTCTTCTAGCTCTATTTTATGTTACATAAATTCATAATTACTACAAATTGCACACAGATTACTTTGTAAAGTTATATCAGTACCCTCTCCAACTGTTTCTGCTTTAAATCATATAAACAAAGGGAAATTGGACTGCAAATGTATTCTGATTGGATATTAGTATTTTAATTTTCCTTCCTACCATCCTAGAGGATTAAAGCTTAAAGTAACTTACTGTGTCCTTGGAAAACTTTTAACAGCAAAAATGTCATTAAACTCTCAAGTAAGACATTGTGTCATGAATGTTAAATTTTCTGTTACCTTAGAGCAGAGATACAATAAGACCAGGTGTGTGAAGGTCAAAAGCAGTTCATTGAGTAGAAAAAAGTGGGATGTTTTAGAACATAATGTAGAAATGGATCTGAGGTAAATAATTTCATTGGTAGCTGTGATTTAAGGAGGAAGCCCTGAAGATCACAGGGAGGCTAAGTTGAGTATTTTATAGGTGCAGGTTTTTCCTGGTGAAAGATTGGGAAAAGGTGCAGAAAGGTAATTTTAGGACACAAAAAGGCACTAGGTAAACTTTCATAGGGGCAGGACCTCAACTCTTTCCTTTATTTTATAAATATTAGGATAACTAAGACACAGTTGTCAGTATGATTGCCTAAAGAAGTGCTGACACACACTAAGTGTAACACTGTTGGACAAAGACCTAGCAGAAGACAATATTTTCTGCTGAAATGCTGCCGTGGTTATTTTGTATTACATTTTCATCCCATTCACCACTGTGGTGAATTACAAAAAGACAATAAATAACTTTTAACTCTTTGGGATGGGCTCTGATCTTTTATGTCTTCAAACAACTGCTGACTTTCTTATCCTCACTAGACAAATCACTACATAAATCTTTCCTTTCATCATTTTCAACTTCAGTGGACGTTGAGCTATGCATTGATAAATTTGTCACTTTCCACGATCTGTTGGCTGCGTTCTCAGATGCTTTGAGTATGCTTTTGTTTAAACAAATTGCTAGAATTTTGGCATGTAAATGAATGAAAAATAATTATTGTGAGATGCAAGGTCAAACAAAAGTAAAAAAGTAACATTTTAACACTGATGAACATAAATGCCATTATATTGGATGCTTTCAGCCAGTCTGGTGGGACCAAGAAACAAACATGAAGAAAGGATTGAACAAATTAGATTTTGAAGCCCAGTTAAAAATTGGCCAGTTATTCTATCCTTGTTTTACCAGTCTTGCTATTTTGAAGAGCAATATTGGGTTAGATAATGCTTGTGGGAATGGACTTGTCACCAATGGGGCTGCTGCAGAAATGATGCATGTGGGTGTACATTTGGTGCGCCGCTGTCTTTGCCTGAAGCAAGAGATGAGAATATCAGAGTAAAAGACACTGATACACTCACCACCTGCAGAAGAAATAAAACCTCCGCAAGCAGAAAATCAAAACATACTTCACGTTTACACATAACCGCATTCTGGTTTCAGTAGTATCACATTTTTTACGTTTTTGTGCACATTGTACTGGACCAGTGTCAAGCCCCTTACAACCAGTTTGAATGAAGTAGTACTTTAAGAGCGTTGATCTAGTAAAAAAAAAAGAAATCCGTATACTCAACTTAAATGACTCATTGGGGGCCTTATGAGGCGTCTGACACCCTTAGCCATACCAAACAAAGCATCCAACTGAGATTAAAAGCCACTCAATGAAATACAGGAGGGTCTGTGCTCTGGAAGTCACACAAGCTAAAAAATATAACAGTCTGTTAAGCCAGGAGTGAAAATAAATGAAGGGAGGAAAGTGTTAGATTAGCTGTCAGGCATTGCCAATAGAGATTTGTGTGATGATGTGTGTGACTTCATTGTCCTCCAGTGAAATATGCAGTAGAGACATGACGATCAATTTATGAGTGGAGAGTGAGGAGTGAAAACACAGTTTTTCACATCAAAGCTTGAACCCTTAAAACTGTTACAACATGACGTAAAGTGGCTGCAGATTTGAGTTTGTTTTGGTTGAAACAACTGAGCATTTGCCAATGTCTGTATTGTTCTGCATACTGTTGTAAGACAGGCTCTCGGGTCATTCAGCAACTGCCTCACAAGTGCTCTTGATATTGAAAGCGCCAATCATCAAAGAGACAGAGGATTGCTTCAGATATGTTATTTCAGCAGTAAAAACTGAAGGACCAGGCAGGTAGTTAGCTGAATATGTGACTCATTTGACCTATTTGGTGCTATAAATATTAAAATAGCTCAATCTTTTAGGTAAGCTGACATCAAGAAAACTGGACTCTTGACCTGATGATGGTGTTTTTCTAAGGTACATAAGATCCTTCAAAATCTTTAAATTTATTGTTGCTATGTGAAATGGTATCCCCATTTTATTTTGGGGTTTTTCTGTTCGACAGACAATGATCCACAGGTAAATAAGAAAAACTGCATGTCTTTATCTATTGTCTTATTAGGTACCTCAGAGTACCTAATAAGTTCATGAAATAAATTCAAAAGTGATATTGTGTTTTGGCTGTTCACTAGTGTCAACACCATTAGGTCTAAGTTCAGTAAAGCTGAATTGGTTTATCTCCCTTGTTCATGACCCAAATAATCTAAGTAAATTCACAGTTCCCCAAACTAGCTCTCTTTGACATTTTGATAACGACACTGCCTGCCGTGACCTTTGAGCATCAGTTTTATAACTTGGATAAATCAAAATTTTTGTTCTTAAAAGCTGTATTTTATTGTGAGTGAATCCTCAAAAAACTGTCCTCGTTCACATATATTCATGTTTTAGCTGACAGTTAATTTTGAGCACCAGAAGTTTTAATGAGGCCACCCTTGAAGCATGTTGAGGTTGATGTTCCTGTGATGAAATCCCAATTCTGATTAAACATGTCATTTGTAAATATTATGTTAATTTCTTCTGACTTTTGCGGAAAACCGAAGCAAAATATAACATTATGCAATTAGAAAGACCTCACCAGTTAGCCGTGACTCTCTTAATGGAAACATAGAAAAGCCACAACATGAATTAAGTTCAGATTAATTCATGATTATGGTTCTGTATTTCTATAGCACCTTAATGCACATTTAGTAGGTGTTCGAAACTATAAAATGTAAAAAAAAAAAAAACAAAATACATACATAAATACATTGCTATTAGCTTGTACTGCTGATAGCAGCCATGCAAATATTGAAAGGATATTCACATATAGTCAGGACGAATGCCAGTTTTTCAGCAGTAAATGTCTCTTTTAAATCTGTAAAATTAATTTTCTCATTAACAGAATTAATGAGACTGTGTTACAGTCTTTACTGTAACACACCCTTGCTTCTCTGGCTGCCCCAGCTAAATATTGACAAATGATAATAAGGAATTACGTTGTAGATTCCTGTAAATAGACTTTGTTATCTTCCTGGAGCCTGGCCTTCATAACTAAGGAGGTTTCATTGAATGTCTTCTTCCAATTTGCATAAAGTTTCACCACGAGTACCTTTCTGGATCTGTCACAAAACTGTGATGAATTCCATCTTGATATAAAAATGATATTTTATCATATATTTTTCATTCTTGCAAAAGTATTCTTCTTAAAACAAGGGATTCACATTCTCAGGGCCACATCTTGCTGTTCAGAATGCTCCCAATAAATAATGGAGATCCCTGAGGCAGCAACTTTGCCTTGAATAATGGCTACAGGTGAAGAAGTAAGTCTAACAGGGTCTTATCCTAAATGAAAAAAAAAGCCAGATTTTGCGCAGATGAGACAACAGCAAGGTGTCAAACGATGATTTTTTTAACCTTGCAAAGTAAAAGGTGCTAGCTCAGTTTTACATAACAGGAAGTTAATTATTTTGTGACAGAAGCAAAGTTTAAAAAATCCCAATAAAATGTTCACATAAATAAATAATGTCTGCTCAAAACAAACAAGAGCAAACTGTTACTTTTCTGCTTTCCATCTTGACACTTTTAGTCTATATGCAATATATTTATTTTGTTTTTTTTAAATTACAGGCATATCTAAAAAAAAACTACAGGTGGATAATAAATGTATGAAAAATCAAATCGGCATGTGTGTTTAATTCTGAAACTAGACACAAAGGCAGATCTACTCTCTAAAAGGCACATTTCTCTCTCTGAGCTCTTCAGAGAGTTCGAAGTTAAGCTTTTTTGTCTCCACTTTAAAAGAGTTAGTTGAAGTTGCTTGGCCATCTGATGCTTCCTGGGTTCCTGCCTTTGGTGGTTTTTGTTCCACTGGGAGGAGACCTGGGGGTAGACTAGAATATTCTGGAAGAACTGTTTCCCCTGCTGGCCTGGAAACTCCTTGAGATCACTCAGATGACATAGTGAAAAACCATTTTTCAAAAGAGGGTTCTCTTCACTTGCCAGCTGCAGCAACTTGACTTCCAGTAAGCAATAGTTTATGAATTGGATGACTTGATGAATGGACTAACTTCACTGCACACCTTTCCATTATTTATGAAGTTTTACATTAGATTGTTACACAGCAAATTTGGAAGTGTTAATTCAACTCCCAGAGAGTTGAATTAACACTTTGAGAGTGTCTATATTGGTCCACTATTGATTGTGTTAAAGTAACACTTTTGAAAGTGTTATTTGTGATAGAGTTGAATCAACACACTCAGTAGTTGAAATTTATATAATAATAATAATAATAATAATAATAATAATAATAATAATAATAATCCCCTTCTCGCCCTCCATGGGTGGTCTCTTTCATCCTCTGAGCTCGGGTCCTCTACCAGAGGCCTGGGAGCTTGTATCTTGCAGTATCTTGGCTGTGCCTAGAACTGCTGGACTGAGATGTCTGATGTTGTTCCTGGGATCTGTTGGAGCCACTGCTCCAGTTTGGGGGTGACTGCCCCGAGGGCCCCGAGGGCCCCGATGACCACTGGCACCACTGTGGTCTTCACCTTCCAGGCCTTCTCCAGTTCCTCTCTGAGGCCCTGGTATTTCTCCAGTTTCTCGTGCTCCTTTTTCCTGATGTTGTGGTCACTTGGTATTGCTACATCCACCACAACGGCTTTCCTCTGTTCTTTATCCACCACCACAATGTCCGGTTGGTTCGCCATTACCATCTTGTCTGTCTGGATCTGGAAGTCCCACAGGATCTTAGCTCGGTCATTCTCCACCACCTTTGGGGGTGTTCTCCACTTTGATCTCGGGGCTTCCAGTCCATATTCTTCACAGATGTTCCTGTACACTATGTTATGTATGTATGGTTATGTCGTTCCATTTATGCTTTCCCTCCCAGCATCTTGCACCCTGCTGTTATGTGTTGGACTGTCTCAGGTGCCTCCTTGCACAATCTACACCTTTCGGTCTTGTCTGGTGTGGTAGATCTGAGCCTCTATGGCTCTGGTGTTTAGGGCCTGTTCCTGTGCAGCCAGGATGAGGGCCTCTGTGCTGTCCTTGAGTCCAGCTTTCTCCAGCCATTGGTAGGATTTCCTGATATCAACCACTTCAGTTATTTGTCAGTGGTACAGCCCATGTAGGGGTTTGTCCTCCCATGATGGTTCCTCCAGCACCTCATCCTCTGTTCCCCATTGTCAAAAAATCCTGATCCTTCTGGATCAGGATTGTGCGCCCTTCAGTTAACCATTCAGGGTGAGTCCCATTTTGTAGCAGCTGGTTCAGTTGAGTTGCCAGCCGCTCAAGGAGGGCAGTGAGTTTCTTCAGCCAGTAGGCATAGATCATGTCAGGCCCTGGTGCTGTCCAGTTTTTCATACCTGAGACTCTTTCTTGGAGATCTGCCACAGTGATGGTTACCGGGGCTTGTTCAGGGAGGTTGCTGTGGTCATCTCGTAGAGAGGTTAGCCACTGTGCATTGCTGTTGTGGGATGCCGCCCTTTCCCATATGCCTTTCCAGTATTGTCCAGTCTCCAGCCTTGGTGGGTCTGCTCTGTTGTTAGTACCCTGCCATTGGGAGTACACTTTAGCTGGTTGGGTGGAGAAGAGATGGTTAATCCTCCTGGCTTCATTCTCTCTTGTGTATCTCTTGAGGTGGCTGGCCAAGGCTTGGAGCCCTTGTTTGGCAGTTTCGAGTGCTTCAGGTATGAGCATCTGGCTGTATTGTATCAGACTAAACAAGTGTTGAATTAACACTGTATTTTTAATGTACAACATCAACAATGGCAATCTAACACTTTTGAATTTGCTGTGTAGAACCAATAGTTCTTACTTTATTTAGGATGCTCATTATGTATTCGCTAAATGTTGTGAGAAACTGGCATACTGCTATTTAAAAATATTTCTGCTGATTTTGTTTTCCACTCCTAAGTGAAAGTTTTTGTATGTTGGAATTCAGTCAGTGTTTCTATTCTTCCCAGTGTTATTGTGCTTTAGGACTTTCACCCCGACAATTGTAATCTAGTCTATTGTATTGTGCAAAATTGCTGTTGCTGTTGATGCTTCATCAGCTAAGTGCTGTGCCAGTTTTCATAAAGGTGAGCATGTCATTTGGATTCTTTGTGAGCAACATTCACCCATTAATGGGAAGAGTGAATGTGGCATTTTGTTTTAATGTGTCACACATGTTCACCTTATAATAATTTAGACTGAGCAATTATTTTGTCTGACTGTTGTGAAGGAAAAGTAGTACTGTTGAGTCTGATACTTTGGTGTACTTTGGTCTTCATCTACATGAACTGCAAACAAAGAATTGATTAAATGTGTTGAGTTGCGTAGGTTTCAGTAAACCTCTGCTTTATCACATTTGCTTGCACTGACGCACTATATAAATTATTTATGTTTTCTCCACTTCCTGAATGATGACAGCTTCTTTACTGTTGGTATCCATTTTACAGGTGGGTTCCCCTACATTCAAGTCTATGTTTGTTTTATATGAACTCACCACCATCCTTCTGACCACAAATCATTTTGAAAGAGGAGAGAGACGGTGGAATAAACTGCTATCGTGGGAGGGGAAAGTACCTTTTAAGATCCGTCAAAGCCTTTGCTAATAGGGGTGATCCATCCAGGGCTTTCAAAATGTCACTTCCCTGCCTTGTTCATTTGCATAGCCTCTAAAGCTTCCAAGAGAGCGTGTGATGCATTGATTTAGCTGGTGACTTGGGAGATGCTTTCCTTGTTGATGCAAACGTTTAAGTGAGTGTGACTGTGGCATTCCTTAATCCACTAAACTGCATAGCTGGTAAGTACTCTGCCACAATTTTACAACATCATCAACACACATCGTAATCTGCCAACTGCACTTGGGTAAATATCACTGTTTGATCTTTGGATAATCATGAGTATTTCCAGTGGTGGCCACCTCAGTTTCTTTTTGGATCCACAGACTCTGCTTTTAACTGCTGTCCTTGGCTTCAAAAGTAATTATCTAAACATATTATTAAATATAAAATTATACCACACATTTTTTTTTACCATATTGCTAGGTTAAAATATTTATATTTTTGTATGTGTTTTATATATTTTTAAAACATTTTGATCAACTCAGCTGCTGTTTCCAGTTTAATTACATTAATAAAAAAATAATAGTTGGGATGCTAGCATGGTGCACCTAAAAATGTCACCACATTGTTTCTGTTGCTTTAAAATTTTGGAATATTTTTTGTATGCAATTTATTCTATTTTTATCCAAAAATGAAAAAAGAAAAGGAAAAAGAAAAATATTTAATTTACATTTTGACATGCTATTCAGCCTGCAATTAGTGCTTTCTTGAGGTTGATATAGTAAAAAGTATGTACTATAGAAGAAGGAGTAGTAGAGATATGAGCATTAGTGGAACCTTTGTTTGGGGGGCGTTGCTTCCGGGTTCGTTATGGGTCGGACTTCCTGTTTGACTCAGGCAATCTGAATGCAACAGGCAGTGGTTTGGTCGTAATGGGTGAGTTCTGTTCTACTATTCTTCAGGTCAGTACATGGTGAAAACACACCAAAGCTACTCTGTAAGATGTTTTCTTCATTTAATCAGTAGATAGCACTATGATACGGTTTCTGTGCAGTTTCTGCTAATAGTTGTAAGTTTTATCAGCCGAGGTTTAGATTGGCAGGATGCCAACGCGCAGGTGAAGTCTTGCTGGATTTGATGATTAAAAGATCGTGATATCTTATTAGCTCCAGGTTTTAGGAGTTTTATTTTGCTTTTTTTGAATAATATTCAGTGCATGTTGCTTGGTGACTCATAAAGTAGCTTAGAGCATGAGAGTAAAGTGAGTTTAGATGACGTTAAAGGTAGAGAAACTATTTTTTGTTCATGAAGCGTGGGAATTCAGAGGTTAAAGTTGGAATAATGCCATGTTCTAAATTTTTTTGTAGGTCTTGTAATTCTATTTTTGATCATTATTAAGTTTGGTTTGCATTTTGATGTTTGAACCAGTTAATATGCAGCTAAATGCAGTAAAGCTTTAAAAACAGTTAATTTATCATGTTTAATACACTATGCCTTGTTTGTCTTCATCTAAGTGAAGGAGGGTGATGTGAAAAATGTGTGAAGTTATTACTTGTGAGAAATGTAAACAAGGTTTACAAAACAAAGGTATTGTAAAATATTAGTATTGCACACTGTAAAAGGTAGGGGTGTGCCGATCAGGTTTTTTTGTTGCCGATTCCGATACCGATCATCCATGAGGCCAATGTCTGCCGATCACCGATCACTTCAGATCGCCTGGAATGGCCATTAATTTTCTGCTTTAGGTATAAATGATGAAGTGCATTTGTTTATAACGTTAAGCTGCTGTTTTATCAAGGCTGTTTTCGTTTCTTCTGTTTCAGGAACTGAGGCTCCATGTGGTGGTGATGGTGAACCCTGGTGGCTTGTGTTTTTTATTTTTTTTGAAGTGCCAAAGGTATTCCCTATTCTTCACTGGATTTTGTCCCCTTGATTTCATAACTTCTCTCATTGGTAAGCCTCAGTCTCCCCTGACAGAATAAAATATTCATTTCAAAGTTAATATTTGAACTTTGAGGTTAAAATATGTTAGAATATCTGTTCTAACATACATATTTTGTGTATGTTAATATATATTCTAACTATATGAAGTTAGAATATGTATTTAAAAATAGTTAATACATATTCTGTGTTTTATTACAAATTTTAAATACTTTTAAACGTCTTTTGTGTTCCACTTTACCTGTCAAAATACTTGGCACACATTATTTGAATCTGTCTCCTTTTTCTGGTAGGACAAACCTGTGTTTTACCATTTAGTTTTCCTGGAGTATGATTCCAGGTGGCATTTGTCCTCACTCATTGCAAATTTATCATTGAATAAAACCCAGCCCAGCCTGTCACACAGGAATTAAAAGGAAATACAAACAAAATAAACCAAAGGAAACAAAACAAATCTATTGTTAATCTAAAGCACGTAAACTAGATACTCCTGTTCTGGTTTGCTAGATAAGTATAAGGAGGTATTATCTGGACTTTCTAAGTATGCATTACATTTGTAAAAGTAATGAGTACTCCACAGTTTCCAAGTAAGAATAAAAACTAAATGTTCCTGTTCTTGAAGATCTTTTTTCTGGATTCTAAGTTCATTCTAATTCCTTTTCTGGGTTGCAATAATAAGAGTCTCTCTGCATAATAATCTAAAAATGAATCCAAGAAGTATAATATTGATCTGGATACTGAGGACTCTACAGTTTCTAAAGAAATAAGCTAAAGAGTGACTAATCTAATTCCTTTTCTGGGTTAAAAGTGAGCACTCCACAGTTTCTAAATAATAAAATAAAAGGGTTAAATTGCCTTTGTAATAGGATTTATGATTAGCTGTTGTCAGTGTGACTATTATACCCAGACAATAATGTATTTCTCTCTTGCTTTTAAACTCTAAAGGCAGTTTAACACAGATAAAGATGCATATATTATTTGACTGTCTTAATGAAACAAACTGTAAGAACTTAAAATTAACAATTCACCCTTGCAGCTTTTACAGTGTTGTGACTGCCGTTGTTGATCCCGAGGTCAAAGGTTGGAAACGCCACAGGTTCCAAATATGATTTTAAATGGTTTTCCAGTGAATAATTTTCAACCTGGAAACTGCCTTGTTTTAATTTGATTACAGGGAATGTGATTTGAATGTTAATGTGAAATAGTGGTTTAATCTGAAAAGTTTTGTCCTAATGCAATGCAAAATTTTCATTAGTGAAAAAAGTAAATTATTGGTGTCTATCGTAGCATTAAATCTAAGAAACACTTCACATCTGCTTAAACAGAAGGACAAAACAGTTTAATGAAACAAAAAACACAACTCCCACACAGTTAAACTTGTTAACATTTATTATTTCAACACTTTTTTCCTTGTGAATTTTCTCTAGAATCAAAGCTTTTAAAAAAGCTTTTAAAAAAGCTGAATTATAAGTTATTCCAGTGCAAAAAAAGCTTTCAGAAACAGAAATTACACAAATGTAAGAGAATATTCTATCAAACACAGAATTAATTTTCAAACCATAGCATTTCCCTTCTGTATTTTTAAAGTTGGTACAAACAATACGTAGGCCTCCTAATTAGATTTAGGACAATGGGCTTTTTCAATATGTTTATAAAGCCATGGCATATTAGTCATAATTGAAGCCTTCTCACTTTGTCATTTAAAAACCTGTATTTACTTTGCTTCTGAAAGCAATTTGTGTCACTGGATTTAATTTTGTTTATTAGCTCTTGCCATAATTCATTTCTAATATATATGACACTTTATTTCACTGTTCAGACTTGTGGAATGTAAAATCAGAAAGTTGCCTAGACTTTGAGGGAAAAAAAAAACCAAGAACAGGTAAGACAAAGCAATAAAAAAACAGAGAAGACATAACATAGCTGAAACTATAAAGACGTGGATAAGATGCAGTTAACATTTTGTCGCCTACAAACTGGGTACTTGTAGATTCTAATGTCAGCACATGGATTATATAAATGTTTAGAAGTGAGACACATACACTGTGGTAAATGTTATTTACAGTTTTAAGCCTCTTACCTCTTCAGCTGCTAAAAAGAAAAAATAATATCACAGTAAATCTTGACATGTCTATTTAGGCTTTTCTGCATTCTTAATTATCTCTGTATTGTTTCTGACAGAGAGACGGCCCACAGCAAGGATACTTGACTCACTTTGCTAAAACTCATAAAGCATTGTATTTGTTCTGAATCATTACTTCATATCATCACATCAAAACCCTTCACTCTTCAGTGCTTCAGAGCATCAATAGCAATCATTTTTGGTTTATTCTCGGCTGTCTGTGAACCCCGACAGGAAAAAAAAAAAAATCCAGTTCATTTCAATTGTTGGTGGGTCACTAGCCAGCATGATAAACTTTCCAGAATACGTGCTGTTTTTAAATGTGTATTCTCTCTTTATGCAGAACATCAAACACACTGGAGGTAATGCTAAGTGTAATAAACTAATTTTGTTAGCGATATAACAGCTTGTGAACTGAAATTAATTTGTACAGATTGAGAAGACATCAAGAGATCAGTTGCTGTCATGTAGCTATCCAAGTTTTTACCACATAGATTACAAACACTAGCTTCTAGTATGAGAACATTTACCACTGTTTAAATAGTAAAAAAAATGGCAGTTTATCACTTTATTGATCTAAATAATACCACATGTCAATATTAACAGAATCAGATACCAGAAATTGTGTAGCTCCTTCAATAGTTTTGTCCAGAGCAGAACAATGTGAAACTCTGGAAGTCAAGCCAAGTATTATCTGAAGAAAGTTTTACATTGCAATGTTCTTCAGTCATTTTGTATTTGTGGAGTAAAACATAAAATCTCAACAAAGTTCACATTTCTGCACATTTTCATCAGCTGTCAGTGCTATTAGCACAGATGATATTGATTACTGTAACAACAGATTCCTGGCATATCTCTTTTAGATTGCAAATGATCCATCTTTTGTCTTTGAATGGGCTAGTAATATTTCCAAATCATTAGTGCTTCATAAAACTGTATCTTTTTAAATGAGCTCTACCATTTTTAAAAATCTATTTCAGAAGCCAATTTATGGCTAATGGACTGTCTCTTTAACCTGGAAAGGGAGTAAATAATGGTTTTATGTATTTACTTTGAATCACTTGTATAATTTTGACCCCCAGATTCATATTGCAATATTGATACTTTAGATATGAGAAAGTTCACTTCAAACTTGTGTATCCATTTTCTGTTTTTAGAAATCACTGATCTTCTTCTTATTCCTTTTATCTCATCTTTGATATATTTACCTTCAATGGAAAGTCATTAGTGCTTTAAAAATGTTCTCTTTTTACTTTGATTTTCAATTATTAACTAATCTAAGACAAATACTTGAACAACCCACTGTCTTCAAAAAAAGAGTAAATATTAGAGGTTAATGGTACACACATTATAATGTGCCTTCTTTATTAAACTCTGCTAATAAACACTGTTAGCTAGTGCAAGTGCAATTAATGGTTTTGACAATAACACAGTTGCACATTGTGTTTTGTCCAATCTCAGTCTAAAAAACAATGAACCATTTACATGCATGAATGTGATGTATTGCAGTGAAAATAAAATAACACCATACCTCATATGCTTGAGGCTCTGAATCGATTGGTAGTTGCAACATGAGCTGAAGAGTACTGGTGCATGAATATGTGAGTCTGTGTGTGTGTGTGTTGAGGAGAGAAGAGAGAATGATTCATTGTGAGAATGGCTGGGGGGGAGGTTTAGGGCTGATGATGAAAATCGATAAAGAATAATAAATGAGAAACAACTGAGCAGATTATAGAGGTTATGAGGATGTGGAAAAAAGACTGACTTTGTCCTTTTAGTTCACACTTTAGTACAGCGGGAGACAAAGACGTGGAAAACACCTTGAGTTGTGGGAATGTGGATTATGCCGCAGTAAAGGATGTCCCCTGCAATTTTTATTTATTTATTTATTTTTTTTCAGAGGGTGGTCATAGCTTCAAGGTTGGAAAAGGCAGGATTATAAACGGAAGGTCACAGGACTGAATGTCTCTAAGTGTAGGGGGGAGGTAAACAATCTACTGCCCCAAACTAATTAGATGCCCTTGAGAGAACTGTTCAATCCCCAGTGTTTCTATGTATCTGGTGAACAGTGCACTGCACAGACCATTTCCCAGGTGTAAGTGTTTGATCTGTAAATAGAAGCGCTCTTTCTTTTCCTAATAAACACATACAAACACAAAACTAGAGCTGCAATGCAATGGGGTTTGCGTGTGGCCCAGCAGATTTCAAAAGTTCCAAGACTACACACAGAGCTGGTCGAAAACACAATCATCTGCAAAAAACAATTGGTGAAAATTAAAAAGCACACCTCCCCTGCCTTTGCTTTGCGTTATCTTTAAGAAAACATGCAGACACTGTCGGCAGATTAATTAAAATCCGTATAACGCAGTGATTAGAATGTGCCTGTAGACGACTACTTACAAATAAATAGACAGCTGGTCCTTTTTAAGAAAATTCTCACGCTTTGACAAAAACAAACTCTGAGTTATTTTAACAGACAGGTGAAAACGGAGATAACTAAAAGGAGAGAGTTAATCTTCATGGAACAGCAATAAGAGGATGTGTGGGCAGGGATACAGCAGTTTTTAAAGGATGTGTCTGGAATCTTAATCTTTCCATTGACAACATTGTCGGCAAATAAAAATATATTTGAACTCATTAAGGTTTTGAGACATATTTCCAAAATAATTTCTTGTACAAATTATGCGGCTTGAGATATTATTACTGCAAAGTGAAAAATTCATAATTAAAATTTGTAATTGTAGTAATAAATTTGGAACCTTATTTTCAAGTCATATCTAGAGGTACAATGCCTATGTTATTTGGAATTGGGCAAAAACAAAACTTTTTTTAAACAGCTGCGTAAAGATTAATGATGAATTCATCCTTAAATATGACAAATATAATAAACATCCATGTTGGGAAATATACAAAAAAATCTTGATCTAGCATTTTTCAAGACATTTTAACTTGGAGATTTATCACAGTTCAGATGTGTTTAAAATGTCATATTGTCAGTGTTGGTTAAAATCCAAATAACGCAAAAAAAAAAGTCATAGAACTTGTTACACAGTAACATATTATTGGAAAATCCTCCTGTGTGTTGGCAAATCTATAAAATGTGTTGGCAGTTAATGTAACATACTATATCTTGTAGAACAATACATCTTTAGTTTATGTCAGAAACGATTTCTCTCTGCTAAACCAAATACTTGTGACATATTTACTACTGCGGCATATTAATTACTTGCCTAATATTGTACTTCTTATAATAGGTTATATAATGAGTCTATTTTAAATTAAAATTACTTAGTTGTAATGCTGAAAACCATTTTAAAAATGAAGTTGCAAGAGTAAATGTTTATTTTGACATTTCTAGACATGGGAAACACACTAGAATGGAAGTTATCTTATCAGCTTTTACTGGTCCTAATTGGTAGCATCACAATAATTACTTTCCACTGACTTCTTCCCTGATAATGCTAAGCTCAGGTGTGGAATTATTCCTACATTCCAGTTTCCGCTTTTGAGTGGACTCAATATGTCCTAAACTGAATCATTCACCACAAATAATGCTTCTTATTGTTCTTTCTTTTTCTGTAGTTTTAGTTATAAAGCAATATTGATTAGTTCACCTTTAGATATTTTCATGTCAATTCTGAAGCTTGCATTTTTGATAGAGCTTAAAAAAGTAATGCAAACTTCTACAAAGTTAAAGCAAAAATCAAGTAGAGCGAATACAATTCACTGCCAAGAAAAACTCATAAAATAAAAAAAAAAGTCTTGTTTAATTTAGCATATTGGAGCATCTGTAGAAATGGGTATTGTGTAGTTAGCCAGCCCACATTAATTCACATTTCTCAATGATCCACTCTCTTTTGATTGCCACTTATTGTACTACCCACATCATGCATTGACTCCATATTGTATTATGAGGTCTTGCATTTCAAGAAACCCAAGGGATGATGGCCTTTGGCCTTATTTTAAAGGAGCGACCAGATGGTTAGATGAAATTGCACAGGCCCTATGCAGCTGGCTATGATGGATGTTGTGAATGGACTGGTCAGAGAGGTGAGTGAGCTGGGGGTGTAGATGTTGGCATGGGCTTACTGTTGATGCAGGAATAGTCCAGGCATAAAGCACACCTCAGAGAGATCCATCTGTTTTTTGTTTTTTTTCATTAAGTCCTGATGAACATTAATCACAGAGCCAAGTTCTCACTGGCTGTCTTCCTTCTTGGAAATGCACATTAACATATACACATAGACACCGTAAAGTACACACACAAGCTCCTGATTTAATTGAAAACTGCCCTGAGAATCTGTGAATCTAAGAAACTGCTTTCTCGTATTCCATGCTTCCCTTCACCTTCACCTTAAGACCTTAGAGCCAGCCGTGTGCTGGCACCAACATTCAGCATTTCAGCAGGGCGGAGAATCACTGTAGTTCTTTTAATGCAGCTTCACCAGGGTGCTCAGGGCTAATTCACCCACACAAAGAAAGCCGAAACTATTCAAAGATGACATGTAAAATTCTGTTTCCATCGCTTTTGGAAGGAACATCATAACAGGCTCATCTTCAGAGGCCAGGGGGATTTATCTTAGAGAAGTGCCTCTGCTGTGGGTTTAAAATAACTATTGACAGCAGAGTTGCTCCCTAGATGAGGTCTCAAATTTCATTAGGATGGCACTAGTTACATCTTTTGCGAATTTGAAAGAAGGCAGAATATTGCTTTAATAAAAAGTTTACCTTGTCTTGTAAACATCCTCCTCTTGAAGTTCCCTCAAATTTCCTCACGTTAAAACAACTTTAATAAACCAAATGATAATTGGTAAATGGCTTGTACTTGTATCATGCTTTATTAAGTCCAAAAGACTAACTAGTGCTCTTTTAGTCTTTTAATACAACCTTTTATACTCAGAGCCTTCTTAATAAAATGCAGTACAGACCGTAGTCTTGGAAAATCACTTCATTAGTCGGGTTAGATTATAAAAGAATATCCTGCGTGGGAAATGCAAAGGCCCCCCATGTACTTGGATGAACCTAACTCAGTTGGAGCTATGTGCATACTCAAAGTGAACGTCTACCCGACACATCCGCACAGAGGTACGTTTTTATGACAACGTATGTGGTGCGCCTGAGTATGTGGGACGAGCTTCAATCAAGCACAAGAATGCAGAAGCTGATATTTAAACTTAAAACTTACCAAGACACATGACTATCCACCTGAAGTGATTGGCTGGGCAATGAAAAAAATGCGTCAGACTAGCAGAAAAGAGGCTAATAGTAACTCTGACCCGGCAAGAATTACAACTCAGGTGGAAGAAACTGTCAACATGAAAACTATCAGTCATGCACTGCATAAATCTGGCCTGCTACATCTCAAATTGTGCATACAAATCTAATTGGGAGCTTTATATTGCACTTACTGTAGTTGTGAGTCTCTCTGCAAGGTTGTCTGTGTGCGTCTGTGATTTTATCCTGAAAATAACTGGCAGCCTGTTGAAGGTATACAATGACAGATAAGTAGAAACAACGGTGGATGTTTGTCTTTTTCAGAATTGAATTTATTTTTACCAAATACAGATCAAGTGCAGAACAGAGCAGCACATTTGCTTTTGAAGCTAAATGATGAAGTATACGTTGTGATCTTGCTTGTCAATCAGTGAAACCTTTCTGCAGGTTTGATCTTTTGATCTCTAAAACAAATTGTGAGTGGGTGCAATCCTTTGTTTTTGAAGCTGTATGTGCAAAATATGAGAACACATAGTTCTGTTTCAAAGTGTCATTCTAACAAGCTCCAAAGACAATGAGAGCTTTGAGGACAGAGGAACTTTTTCTGTTCATGACTGCTTCTGTTAATCTATTCTGCAAGAGGAAAACCCATCTTAGAAAGAGTAGGAATCATGCTTGTCATATAATGTGACTGATATGTAAAACAGAGTTTGCATAACTAAAATATTTTTCCACAACACTGTGATGGTGATGCAATTAAAAACCAGTGGTGTGGGTTATTATTTGGAGGCAAAATGATATTCCAGAAATGATCACATTGTTTTAAATTACGAAAACATAATGGTTTAAAGGGGCTTGTAAAGATTAGTGAAAAAAGGGTTTTTTGAAACATTTTCAGTTTTATTTCTTTATTACATTTCTTGGAGTTGAAGTCACCTCAAAATGTCATGTTTTGTGGCATATAATAGACCTTAACATAAACCAACAAACAAATATATATTTATGTAAAATTCTAAATAAGGCCTTTTAATTTCTAAATTCAATTTAGAAATGATATTCTTATAATTTCTAAAAAAAAAAGTTAAGTTCGTTGAGAGCTGAAGTCAATAATGGCCTTTATAGAATTACTGGAAATCTATAGCATCATTATTAGTAGCATAATAAACCATTTGCTATTTGCTTTCTTATTTTTAATTGTCATTTACTATACATCCACAGGCTCATTTTTGTACATTTTGTTTATCCATGTTGAGAAGATTTGCACGTGTTTTACACTGGAACTGATATTCACTATGTGAGATCATCTGGTTGATGGGCATTAAACATAATGCAGAATGCAGATGAAGCATTTCCTTAGAGCATTGCACCATGGGTTTCGAGAGTTCCCTACAACATTTTCATTGAGTTTTTAATGTTGCCTCTCAGCATCCAAGCATCCTGTATTCCAGTAACAATGGAGCAGGAACCTTCACTCTGATCAATCCGTGATGCACTGTTGGATTTTTTTTTTCTTTTTTCTGATTTTGCTGCCACAACCGACTATTCTGCTTAAGACTAGAAAGTGCTTCCATCTTCTAGTGCTAACCAAAATTCCTTCTACGATCTAGTCAGATGGTTTCTGATATTTTCTGCTATTCATGTGTGCAGTTTTCTGCAGAGGCAGATTGCTGGCCCATAGTTAGATGAAATTGCCACTCTCAACAGTCCAGCCTTGGGTAAATAGCTTTGGATGGGTTCTATCAATTTGTAAAGGGGTTCATTAGTTTTTGGCATTTGTGGAGAACAATTGCACGGCTTTTTTTGCCAGTAGGTGTAAAATACGGTTGAACATATTGCATTTAAACTCATTATCCTTGGGTGTCTGCAAATAAAATGGCCTATGCTTGGGGATTCAGAGGGTTTCTATGGTTGTTTTTTAATTCCTCTCGCTATGAAACGTGATCACATATTATGCTATCTAATAGTTATATTGTTGGATCATTCATTTTTTGTCTTACTACACAATAAACAAGCTAAGTTATGATAATATTATGTTTAACTAAAGAAAATCAAGTTAAATCTGCTTTTTTTCGATTGAAAAGAAAAATGTGGAGTGTGTCAGCGAGAAAAAAACACACAGAAAAAGAAATTCACAGGCCATCAGTCCACCGTCTCAGTTTAATGGGCACATGCTGTATATTACAGGCCACTGGGTGAGAGGTCTTTAATGCAACTGCCTGAGAAAATCAGAGGCTGTAAAGAATTAATAAAGGCAGTGATCCACCCTTTTAACCATTTTGTAATTCACAGATTCAAATCTCATTTGTAAGCTGTAATAGCAAGGATATCCTTTCATAACACCAGTGTGACAGGGAGCTGCCTGCCTCAGTTGGACCAACTCATGCTTGATAGTGCATTATCATTAACAGGGAGCTGCAGATTAATATTTCATTAGGATTGTGGCTTTGAAGGGGCTTCCAGGCATACCAAGTGATATGTTATTCCCTGCTTCACACCAATCTCTCTCTCAGGGCCACAGACGGGATTATTATAATGGACAGAAAGGTGACGCAAGGTGATCAGAAAAAAGTAATATCCCTATTCAAAGGTGACTAAGTCTGGTGAGCCTAAAACGTGCTTAAAACATTTAGCGTAATGAACCAGTGTTGTACTTCTATGGCTCCCTGGGAGGGTCAATAGTGATGGGCCTCTTGTGGTGTTAGCTAATCCATATCCCCCATCTCTCCAAATGAATAAGTTTGGATGAGATTTTGAAACAAAATCTAACAAAAAAAATTAGAAGAATAAATAACATGTCAAGCTTCTGGTTATTTATTTAGTTTTTTCAATTTTAAGAGGAAGAATGTAATTTCCATTAATGTTTAATGGAAAAATAAATCTCACCTTGGCTACAATTTCGCAAAGCTGCTCAAGGAGAACTCAAGATTTTAAAATGTTTTCTGAAAAAAACAATCAAAAAAACAAACAGAAAAACATTCCAGTCTTTGTTTTTAAAGTGCAATAATTGGGCCCTGTAGTATTTTCTTGTTCATAAAATCAGAAACATTTGGCTCGTTTCTCTAATACTGAAAACCCACCATCATTTCCATCCTTTATTGTTTTTTGGAGTTGGTTTAGATTAATAAGTAGTGAAGTGTGGGAGGAAAAGATTGTTCTATAGAACCACTGAAAATACTTAGACAGCTGTCTCTTGAGTGACCATGCTATGGTCTTGCAGCTGTAAATAATCCAACATCTTGTCCAATGAAGGAAAAATACCAAGCTAATACACAATTGTAGCTTGTTTCCTTCCAGTCTGCTCTTATCTGTTAACAGTTTTTCTACCAAGCTACTTATGATTTAGTAACCAACACAACCACAATGGATGACTTGCAGCAAATACTGGTTGAAAAATGGGTTGTCGTCCCATAGCACTTGTGACCACCCTGGTGACCATTGGTGACAATTGAGGAATCTTGGTCTACCAAAGTAATGTGCATTTCTGCAATGCTTCCATTGTCACATTTTAAATATTAGTTTTACCTACAGTTTAGCCACAGACAACAGAATGATCAAAAATTATATACATATACAGGTGTGCAGTTTATTTGCAGGTGCTCAAGGCGATTGCTTAATACTTGACGTTTTTATCCACAGATTCGGAAGGGAGACCAAGATTTCCAATTGAGGGAAAGAGGAAGAGGGATTGCAGACTGAAGCAGAGGTCGTCTGTCACAATGACCCAAGGTGAGGACAAACAGAGGGAATTGAAGAGAATCTGGAACCAGGAGTTCCTCCATTAGTCTACTGTTGTTTTGAACAATTTCTATCTAGCAGAAAATGTACAAGTCTCCAAACCTTAACTAACTGCCACACTTATTAGCTTAAGCTACTTCCTTCTTAAAAGAACTGACCTGATCACTTTCTTTTATCTTGTTCTGTTTTATATATTGTAATTGCTAAACTATACCATCTGAACTCACCTTATTTACACCATTGCTATTAGGGCAATGTTTAAGTAATGTCTATAAATTAGTTTTGTATATATAAAAATTGCATTTATTATTTTTGTACCACCTAAGAGATATAATACCCAGATGTAAATTCTTTGTGTGGGTTACACACTCAACCAATATACCTTATTCTGATTTAATGTAAATTATACAACAGTCAAATTTTTAGTTAAGTGGTGCAATATTTGCTAATTTACCTTAAACATTCAATCTGAAAATCCAGTGTATGGTATCTCTTTTACTGTGCCTTTTCAATGATTCTTTGATAGGTGTATGCATGTCTTGGCTACAAGAAATTGACTTTTTTTCCCTTGAGTTTGAGTTGGTTACACGCTTGGCTATGTTGAACAGAATTACATTTCATCAAGACAACGGTTTGATAAAACCTAAGCAAATCCTTTCCTCTGCAAAGTGTCTGTATTATTTTTGACATTCCCTTGAAACTGGGAGTCTTCAAAGACGGCACGCTTAAACCTCGAACCATTTGAAATATCAAAGTGGTGGAATGGCAACTTTCTAAATGTCACGGTGGGGGATCTTCCAGTCTTTTGATGCTCATTTCTTCAGGAACAGTAGTAATGGGTCTGAAAGTATTTCAGCAATCCTGTCATTGCAGCAGTGCTTCTCTTGTGGCAATTCTCCCTCTCCTTGAACACTTACATTCAGAAAATGAATGTAGTTTTTATATATTTGGACTGTTGTGGATCGTAGATATCAATTGCTCCCATCAGAAGTGTATTTTACTCAGTGAAACATTATGCAAATATAACTAGAATATAAATCCCCTGAAGGAAAAAAATAGCTGATAACCTTATTTATATCCTAGATATGGATTTGGGGAATATTAATCAGACTTCTGATCTTTTTAATGTCCTGATGGCCACAAGTGTTGTTGTGTGGTTCACAGCTGTTTCTGACAGATTGAGTTATGTATAAGTGAATAGATTTAGCTGCAGGGCTTTTGTGTTAAATGCGATCTCTATTATTGACTTGATTGACCCAACAGGGAGTATGTTGAAGACCAGTTTAATTCCACCATGTTCTAATTAGCAACTTAAACAACACAATTCTCTTTGTGATGGTTATCCAACACAAGGAAGGCTTTGTCTGTTTGTGCTCTGGCTTGGTTTCATTTATCAGTGTGCCTTCAGTTCATTTTAATTCATATCAACACTCATCCCATGCTCCTCATAGAATATTTAATAGGTGTTAATTAAGTTGCTCAAACAACTTCTTTTTCTTTTTTTCTCTACCATTCTTTTGGGATCATGAGGGCCCTGGGAAAAAAATAAACAAAGGCCTATCATTTCTAAATAAATTAAAGTATAGCAAAAAAAAAGAGATAAAAGAAACACAAGGGACATGCACGAAGTAAAAAGGTGATATTGAAAAATAAACAAAAGGAAATTATGTGTTTCTTGCAGAATTCAAACCAAAGCTCTGAAGGGGCAGCCAATATGTTAGAGACAAACCATCATACTAGAGTCTTTATACTCATGAATTTTAAATAATGATGAATTAAACAGATTAAACTAAAAAAACATGCATAAGTAATCCAGGTATCTTCACCCTTAAATTATAAAAGTCTCAAGGCAACAGCAACTCAGATATTTTTTGCTGAAACATTGCTTTGGCAACTAAGTGCACTTGAACTTTTCTACATGATTTAAAAGAGCAATTATCATTACCAATATTTTTCAAGAGGGATAATTTTGTGATTATGCCATGTTCAGGTTTTTGCTGAAGCAATTTTAAGAAGGAATGACTTAGAAGTACTCAAGTATATAAATGGTTGCTTCAACTTAATCATGAAAATAACTGTAAGGTTCTTCTACACAAACTGTCACTCTTTGTCATATATTTAGTAAAAATCCAATGTTAGACAATGCTTTCAATATTTTTTTTTTACTTCAAATATATTGAGTTGCCACAGTTGACAAACCTCAAAACAACAAAATTTAGTCAGGACAACTTTGAGGACAGGATCAAAACATGCATCCATGAAATATATCCAGGTCCTCTAAAATTGCTTTATAATTCTGTTGTTACATGTTCTGTAAAATTAGATTATGGTGTACATATTCATTTTAGCAAATCAAACTGGCACTTCTAATAGGTTCAAAATGTATCAAGACAGTATGTGTAATATTTTAGTTTGTTTTATATTTTCAGTGGCGAGCTGCTGGATGGGTGCTGAGGTGTACTGTTGCCTCTACTTGCCATTGCATTTACCATTCAGTTTTACATTCAGCATGGTTTCCCCAATGCTCCCAGCCCTTTGACCCCTTCACAATATTCTTCCAGACTGTTTCTGACTCTTTCTGACCTTGAGCTGTGAGCTCAGCAGACGTCCAGAAGAAGGACTGGGAATCATCTGCCTCTTAACAGCATCAGCATTTCAGGCTCCATGTTGACACATTCAGAAATCAAGTGGGAGTAAGCTGAATTAATTTTGCTTATAGTTTCCCATTCTATTTTTAAGAGTAAGGACAGCATAGTCATTGTCACATTTTTATAGAAATAAGCACAGTGTTAGGATTAAATGCTTAATGAACTACTAATCTGGCTACCTACAGCTTGATGGTTTTGTTATACAGGTAACCAGCTTTAATTGCTTTTTACCTTGCTGTCATTCAGAGCAGACAGGAGCTATGACATGTGGATTTCTCAAATTACTTTTTTTTTTTCAAAGTTAGCAAAAGCTCCTTCTACTTAGAATGCTGAAAAAGTAAAATTCCCAGGGCACTTTTGTAACAGTTTCTGTGTAACTCTGTATGGTTGATGTTATGGCTTCAAGAGGGTCCTCTGAAGTCCCAAGCTCGTCAGAGCTGATGCAGTGTGGAGTTGGAACCATCAGAAAACAAAGGGCTGAGGGAGCATAAGCTCTCATTTTCCAGAGAAAGTTAAAAGCAGCACAGCTTCTTTAATGCTCATAGGCCTATTTTAGATATTCTGAGCTTTTAATGTCAAACACATGCAGCTGGGCTCCCCGACAATGTCAATGATGGAAAAGGGGCTTAAAAATCTAAATCATCTAACAAGTAATTTTCTACTCAAGTGGGAAGCTGTATGCAAAGTGGTGCAAGGAAAAAAAAAATCTTAGTTAAAATGACCAAATATCTCTGCATATTGTAACTGGTTACAATTTAAATATTGTTTGGATAAGTAGAGCATGCTGCCATTTGAAAAGATTTGGTGCACATAGAGGGAAAAATATCTGTTCATTTTCTGTAGCCTCGCCTCCTGCTGAGGATTGCAGAGATGTTGCGGTCTATGTCAGCAGGAATTAGATATGAGACTTTATGCGCATGGAAGAAACACATTGTCAAGTGCTGTGTTCTACTCCTAGATTTAAAGCTCTATATAAAAGAAACAACTTCAGATTTGTCTTGCATCTTTATCTTGAGCCAGCTGCATAGCAAATATATGGAGATTTTAAAAACAATAAACAAACCAGACTCTTGTCTCAATAAATGAATGTCAGTCAATAAAAAGACATTAAAACACTGTAAATACACATTATGAGAAGGTTTCACTCTTATTACCCATGCTCTGTCTCATATGACCTTGAATTTCAACTACAGGGATTCTTTTCAAAGACAGGAAACATGTTTAGATTTTAAATTAACCAACTCTTAAAGAATGCAAAGAATTCCTTATAACTTATTGGTGGTTATTGCCTATTTTCATTATCCAACTAAAAACCTTGAAAAAGTATTCAAAATTGATAAGAGTCATTGGGCCAAATGCATATCAATAAAAATGTTGCAAACACAGCAGTCATAAAGTTCGTACACTTAATTTTGTAAAAACATTAGGAAAAGAAACTTTATTTTGCTTAACAGTGAGACATTTTAAAATGGTCTACAAGTATGTTTAGTAATGAAGTAGTTGTAAGCATATCACAAGTGTCACTTATTCCTTTAAAAGTGTAAAGAAACTGATTGGGTTGCTGAGAAAACTATATTCTGCTGCTCACAGTACATTTAAGGGATTTGTTGTTGTTGACTACCTTCCTGTAAAACAAGGTTGTCATACATGGTTGATATGAAACTGTGGCTTTGAGAATATAAGATGTATTTTTATCACTGCTGTGATGCCTGATGGGTACTGAACTTAGATGGAAGTGGAACTACAAGTTCCCATCAAATCTTGTTCTGGCTTTGCTGAAAGGCACGCATTTTGACTTGAATAACTTGTTGTTGAAGGGTAAAAGTCTGCAGAGGAACATTGAAAACCATTTATTCCAATCCAAAATGTCAACAATTCTACAAACATGACTGCATTTTCAGAATACCCTCCAAATACAGCACAGGTTCCTTATTTTTTTTTAGCTCCTCTTATTTCCCTTTACACCCCAGTGTCTTAAGCTTGTCTTTGCTGCCATTAAGCATAAACACCTTTTAAGGTTTCCAATGCTATCAACATGGAATATTTTAAATCTACATACAGAATAAACTTAACCTGACTTTAAGTTGACTTTGCTTGTAAATACTCTGCTCTCATACGTGGATTTAGTTGTTTTTGAGTATATCAGGCTCACACTTCCATCCTCCTGAAGCCGTTTTTAATCTTAGCACTTTATATCCTTTTTGTCACTTTGTTTCTGTTGCTCATGAGAACAGTTCCCTCACCAGCCACACTGTGTAGCCTACAGTGATGTGTACTAGATGTCTGCCACTTTTCCTTAACCTTAAATGTCACTCCGGGAGATCATGTTAGAAGGGATAATACACTCTCAGCCAATTCAATTGGTCTAGCTTCCACACTGCAGCTTCATTGTGCTAGGAGAACCCCATGATAACAATCAGCTGTACTGATCTGTAATGACAGGACAGGGGTATTGGGGGTCTGGCTGAGTAGATCTGATGAAGGAGTGGAGAGAGGGACAAAATTGCAGACAGAGAGCCCCTCTTGCCAGAAGAGGGCTCTGCATGTTAGAAAACTAATGGCTCTTCTTCACAGCACTAAATGTCAGTCTTCACAATTATTCAAATGAGGTATTCCTGCGATCATCTTTATCATCATCTCACTCGTTTTGTTCATCTTCTTCTGTCAGTTCACCCTTTTACCCCCTTATTCCCTCCCTGCTACCGTTGCCCTCTTCTCTTTATCCTGCACACCAAGAAACCGAGCATTAACACCCTGGTCGAGTCTGACTTGTGTTGAATATTTCAATATGGCTCTGCTTATCAGCCAGCCCCTATGACCTGCCTGGATGAGCAAGTGAGAAGCAGAGATTCGCATGACGAGCTGTGGAATGGATACTATACACAGTCATATATAAGTGAAGAGCTTGCCTCTAGGTGCACAAGCTCATGAATACCAGATCTACTCCCACGCTCATTTATGTGGACGAATCCAAAAATTCTTGATCAGACAAATTTCAGATTGATTTTGTCCACTGTTTAAAGCCAAGCAAAGTACAATCTTGGTATATCTTCTTTTTTCTGTGATTGTTTTCTACATGTTTTGCAACACAATAAAAAAAAATAAAATGGTGAATAGACCAGAACAATAGCACTGATGGAGCTTGAAATCATTTCCCAAAAGAAATTAATTAAATTGTGATCAAAGCACCATTGAAAACTCTGCTGGTGAGATACACAATGCGCTAGGTTTTGGGTGGTAACCAGGGGTGGAAATTAAAAATATTTTTCACCAGCCACAGTGGCTGGTAGATAAGTTTTTTTTTTGTTTGTTTTGTTTTTACTAGCCACTGTTTTTATTTTTTGTGTGTAATATTCCTCTTGATTACAAGCCCCACCAATCCAATTCAAGCAACTTCTATAAAACATATTATAACTCTAAGAAAACCAATTAACTACAGACTAATTTAATATAAAACATGACCACTAACAACACAGGTGTAGAGCAAGAACTTAATTTTAAGTAATTACTAAAAGCAAACTTTATCTATACAACCCTAACATTTTTGCAATCATTTCCTATGTTGAGCATTTCCACATTTTGGATAAAACTTCCACAGACAGTATTTCATGAAGATGTGCTCCATGCACACCTTTAGGTGTGACTTTATTGAAATGTTTGATTCTTGTTATAGAAAAGAATGATTTTGTTGCATCTGGTTGTCTGCGTAGTCGAGGTTTATACACAGACTGAAGATGAATCAGGTTGTTCTGCTATTTAGTTTGTCATCATTTTTTCAACCTCCTGCTCCAGCATAGGTATTTGGTTTTTGATAAAAATCCAACTGACAGTGTGGATGCAGTTATATCAAATATCTGCAGTTATATCAAATATCACTTTTAAAACAAGTATCCAGAATTGCATAGATGGGGACTGTTATAGGAAAAAAATGCATTGCCAAGCACTGTTAGGTGAAAATCACTCAGTCAGGTTTATTTAATACCATGCGCATGATATGAGAGCCACCAGATCAAAAACTCATGAACAGGTCAGAATGAAGCTCCAAGTAAGGCTCAGTGGTTTCTGTGTCGGCTTTATGTGGACTCCAAGTTGGCAGAGCCAACTTGGAGTCCACATAAACTCAGAGTTTATGTGGACTTGGACTGCCATCGTCAAAACAGTGCCATCGTCACTGTTTTGATGATGGCAGACAACATAGCAGTTTTATATCATGAATAAGAAACCTTATGGAAAATTGCTAAACAGCTGAAACAGTGAGTTCCTTTAAATCAAGGCTAAAAATACACCTGATTAGAGTTGATTGTGAACCATAAAAAAATAGAACATTGACCAACATATTTGATGTGCATTGATGACAAAATGTAATGTTTGTCACTGGTTCCTCACTTGTTGACTTTATGGTGTTCAAAGACTTTATATTTTTGTGTTTTTATGATGTGAAGCAGTTTGAATTGCCTTGTTGATAAAATGTCCTGTACAAACAAACTTGATTGATTGATTGAGTTGCCCTGTGTACTTCGCCTTTCGCTGTCTGACCACTGAAGTGTTAGTCTTTGCAGTAAAGTCAGACCATTGGGATATTGGTCAGTGAACCACAAAGAACAGGAGGAGGCCCTGGCCCCCAAATCAAGATTTTCAGCCAAACATTATGATGGCATTGCTTGAGGAAAGGCTTGACTCAAACCAATAGTGGGGAGTTAAAAGGATCATGGGGTAGCACTGTGTGTGTGACCAAGGAGGGCAAAAGACACAATGCAGCCTCTAATTGGTTTTTCTTTCTGAAACCACTGCTCTTTTTCTCTTGAAGATGTGCTGCGCTCAGACAATCACAACTGAGAGGCCTGCAAAGCCTATTGGATTTAAAGGGAATCCGTATCTTAAAGGGGTGCTGTGCTGCCGAGGGGAGGGGCACTGCAATCAATAATTCATAAGGCCTTTCCTTATTAGGATTTCTCCTGACTGGGCTTGCAGTTTTTATGCCCAGCTCTGTGTCGGATGAGAAGGTTCCATCGAAAGCAAAGCCACACTGGAACTGCCTCTTCTTCACTGTTGCAACGGCTGCCTACTTTGTCATTCCCACCATGCACTCACAGCTTTTTCAACCTGTAGAGATCCTTTGTTACTCATGATTTCTCAGACTTTTTAAATACAAATCCGCCTTTTTAGCATTACAATGAGGATACTATAGAGTAGTGGTTCTTAAGTGGTTCTTAACCTGGGTTTGATCGAACCCCAGGGGTTCGATGAGTCGGTCTCAGGGGTTCGGCGGAGCCTCTGCCGCGGAAGTAAAGACACACTGTGTAAAGTCGTGATGACACCCCGCTTTGCCATCACCTTCTGCAGAGGATCACTTTACATTTCAGTGCTAAGCAATGATTGGCTAAGCTCACCGTTTTTACCAAATTTTGTAGCTTTCGGTGTACTTCTAAATCTGCTCCTTAGTCGCATCTTTTCGGAGTTGGTACTGCCTCTAGTGGCGTGGGGGTAGTGACACAACTAATATAATTACATTACTAAATCAGAATACTGCAAAGTCTTTTTTATTATAAATTTTTCATTATCTTAAGAATGTAGAGATAATTAAATTACCTAAAGACCTTAAAGTGATTCCATTTTCTCTCGATGTCCAACCTGTTGAAACTGTGGCAAATTTTAAATACCTTTCATCGTTCCGGACAGTCAGCTCAACTTTGCTGAAAACACTGACTATATTTTGAAGAACTGTTCTCAGAGACTCTACCTTTTAAGAAGACTTAGTGATTATGTTTTGAATTTGGGGGGGAAGGGGAAATCATATTTTATTTATCACTACAGAAGGGTTCAGTGAATGCGCATATGAAACTGATGGGTTCGGTACCTCAAAAAAAAGGTTAAGAACCACTGCTATAGAGTATTTAGTATGTAGAACTGCTGTCATAGCCACAATAGGGATTTTAAAATATCCTTAAAATATATCACAAATTTGACTTTATTGAATATATTTACAGATTGATTTAAATCAGTAGGTATTTAATTATTATTATCGTTACGTGTTTATATGGAATGTGTCAGTCAGTGTGATGGTACATGTATACAAACATTTATACCTACCTTTAAGCTTGTGGACTGTCTTTACTCTGAACATTTGACGTCTGCTGAGCTCAGAGTCACTGGGAGCTTCTGGTCAGATCATTCTCATTACACTGCAGCTGCAGCACATTAGGAACTGATAAAATACTTATCTGCCATGTGTTAAGAACTAATCACACACACAGGGCTTCGCTGGATGCCTCTCTATCATTAATTCTCCCTTATTTTCTCCCACACCTTGTTTGGCTCGTCATCCCCACCCATACAATCTGTATCATTTATTATCCTTAGTTTAAATTATCTTCCAGTTACCAATCCTTTAACCAGGGATGATTAAAATTGCTTCAGTTTGCCTTATCACATCTGTAACTATACTGTTGTCATCCTGCTATGATGAATGAGATTTTAAACATCCTGCATTACTGTTGAAGTCTCTGAAGGAATATCTTCCAGGCGGCCTGAATTCCACATGTTCATTTAATGGCACTAGAAGTGACTGCTGTGCAGGTAGGAGCCATGATGCGAAACAGATAAACAGTGATTACACTCACCATGATAAATGAAAGGGCAGCTCGCCAATGTGAGGAGTTTTGCTCATCATAGATCACAATTTGTAAATGCTGCTTGCTCAGGGTGCCATAGTGGAGTGGAGGGCTGCTCTCCTTAATTCAATCAATAGGATTTTATGCAACTGAATGCTACATTAAAAAAGTGGGTCCAAACAAGCAGTTTCTAAATGGAGCATTTTTAATCCATCCTAATAAAAGTATTTGTCATATGTATGAGATTGTGAGGGTAAGCGAGCAATAGGTGTATTTCAGTCTCCAACAAAAAGCCTCTTTTAAAATATTCCACCTTTTTTGTATGTCCTTTCTGGTTTTTGTGGCAATTTGGTTCCCTGACAAAATGTCATATGCTAATATTTTGAATAGCTTGTTATCTATCCCCAGTTATTTTTTTTTTAACATGTAATTTCATTAGAGCCAAAAGAGTCTTGGTGTGGTAGATGACGCTTTTCTTTCATCAAATAACATCTAAAATTTACAAGACGGTATGAAATGAATATATGCAGCAGGAACTAAATCTTACGTAATATGAAAAGGTTGCAACTTTTCTCCACAATACTTGTGGAGATTCACAACTCTCTTTGTGATATCTTGCCTGATTTATTTAGATTTTCCTGAGATGTCATTGGAGGAAGCAGTGTGTTTGAAGTTTTGCCTTAAAATACATCCACAAGTGTCACTTCATTTGACTCTCATGTTGTGAAATAACCAGAAGCTGACAAGTGCGTCACGTCACGAACTGGGATTTCTCTGATAATTTAAAGGCCTAATAATCTTACTGTGTATAAAGTAAAATAAATGAAAGTTATAAGATCTGAACAAAATTCTCAAATTATTCCGGTGTTGAATTAAATGCAATTTAAAAAGCCTTGCAAATATCTTTAATAACATGGTTAGGTATTACAGATACATTTTGCATTGCATTAGTTACTTTTCTTACAAACCTCTTAAAGAGAGAAAGTAAGGACAAAACCAAGACAGAGATTAATAACAAAGTGACCGAAATAATGTATGTGCAAGAAGGGGGTTACTTTGATTGTTTCTCAAAATATCAGTTTGACAAGTTTTTTATCAGTTCTCTTGTTTGCAGGAGGTCAACAAGTGCCATAGAGAAAGAAAGGGGGAAAAAATGGCCTTTAATACCGTGGAAAAAGCATAAATGTGTATGGGGACAAATTCCAGACATAAATATGTGTGACTTGAGTTTGATAACCTTTTACATTAAAATGGCTGAGAATTTTATTTTTGTGCATCCATAGATAAGAAGATATATGTGTAAAAAAAGATTTGTATTTGTAAAAAATAATTGCACAAAGTAAACATTTTTTGGTCTTTTTATAGATACAAATAAAAAAACCCAGCTGACCTTAAAATTCCTCCCAGAATTACAGAGATATACCAAGCTAGTGATTTCACACCAAGTGTTTTAGAAGCTTGGAAGCCATTCATATTTTAAAACAGAAACTCAGAGTTAAGAATTCTTGTCACACATTTTGTGTCTTGGAGCAGATGAGAAGCTGAACAGGAAGGGGTAAAAACCTTACGTGATTCCAAAAGTCCTCTTTCCCATATGTCAGTGATGTTTCCCTCCTTCAGCATTCTGGAGTTCACTGAATGAGTCATCAGCCGTCTTCAGTAAAACAGGATGACGCAGGACAAGATTATTCAAAACAGCTGAATTGTGTTGCAGCAAGAAAACTTGTAGGATAGCAGAAGTGGGTTTGGGACCCGGGAGCTGAAGTCCAACCAGCGGTGGATAAGAAACAAGTGGGCTGCCAGTGACTGCCATAAAGGAACAAATCACAAGCATATAAAGATATACAAAACACTTTATTTTAAAATTCATATTAATTGGCTATACATTGGTTAAAGCAGCTGCACAGTGGTGCAGTTGGTAGAGCAGTTGCCTTGCAGGAAGAAGGTTCTGGGTTTGATTCCTGGCCTAGGGTCTTTCTGCATGGAGTTTGAATGTTCTTCCTGTGCACGCATGGGTTCTCTGGCTTCCTCCCACAGTCCAAAAACATGACTCAGGTTAATTGGCCTCTCCAAATTCTCCCTAGGTGTGTGTGTGTGTGTGTGGGGGGGGGGGGTGTGCGTGTGTGTGTGTGTGTGTGTGTGCATGGTTGTTTGTCCTGTCTCTGTGTTGCCCTGCGACAGACTGGCAACCAGTCCAGGGTGTACCCTGCCTCTCGCCCAGAACGTTAGCTGGAAAAATGGATGGATATTGGTAAAGCCACTTAGTCATGATCTTTGGGACTTTGGTTTTGCTTTTTTGCAATTGTGAATGCTTCCTGTGTTCAATTTAGTTCTCAGTTTTAAGATTCTTCTTGCTGTTGGTTTTGTACTTTAGTATCTTGTCTTTTATTCTTTGTTCCTCTGGTTCTTTTCTCCTTCGGTTTAATCAAAGATATTTCACAATCTGTAGTATTTAAGTCTCTTTGCATTCTGCTTATATTTCCTGGGTAAACCTGTGTTTGCCCAGTGTCTCAGTCCCCTGCACTACACAGCTGTCTGCTTGTTAACTCACCTGTCTTGCAATTTAGTCTCCCTGGTCTGAGTATTGGTCGGTTCTCTTGTTTGTGTCAGATCCTCGGCCACTGCAACCAGCCTGTTTTTGTTATTTGTGGTCCAGTTAAAACATTTTATTTTAACCATTTTGAATCTGGATCTTAATATTATCATTATATAACTACATGACACAACATGCTCTAGGACTTGTAAAAAAAAATGAATCGTTTATTTCCTAAATCTATTAGAAAAAATACTTGTCTGTTTTAACGTCGGCCTAGACCTGCTAGTGAAGGAATACTCAAGACTTTCTAATTGATTTCTACCCATCTCTATGGCTGCCCAAGTTTTCAATATTGTCTTGCCAGGGTCTATCATGCCAGCAGACTTCTAATTTCAACTAAGTACTCACTCCAAAATGTGCATTGAGTGCGCAGATGGAAGCTGAAATTGTTACATTTCCATGTATCACAGTCTTAACCCAAAATTTACTCTGAATTATTTTTTTTTCTTTCTTCTCGTCTCTTTTGCCTGTTTTTTTTTCTTTTTTCTTTTAAGTATATCTGGCATTTTCTTTTAGGGTTTAACTTCTTTTGCTTCTGCTTTTTCTGTAGTTGGCAGCTGCTGTATTAAGTTTACAAAAGTTTAAAAATGCAACAACAAATCATTCTTTTTTTAGATTTGGGTTACAATTGACAGAAGACATGTTTATTAAAGACGTATTACAACAACCAGGTTAATATCGAATGTAGCTTTGCACTGGAAAATGAAACAAACAAGGCATTGCATCTTCTTGACAGAAATTGTTTATACTCCCTGCATTCAAGTGCTTTTTATACCCTCCCCCCTTCATCATTTTGTACCTCACTTTTCGGATAAAAAATGGTACCGTTTATCACGGGTTATTTGCAAATGGCCATGCAATTCAGACCCACCAAGGAGATGTTTTGTTCTGACTGTGTTTAAATTTGTACCCACTACAGGAACTTTTTATAGTGACACAGACAACATATGATTTTATAGTAATTTTCTGTATTCTATTCATAGTCTGCTGCAGGAAAATTTGACTCCTCTAAGCAGTATCTACCGGCAAGTAGTCACTTAACATTTTCATCATATAATTTTTATTGTAATCTGAGTCAAAGGGCCCAACAATGAATCAAAACCAAAATAAAAGGTGACTGAAAATTGAAAAGTGAATCTTTTTCAGATAGTATAATATAATTTAATGAAAATATGTGAGATTGTAGCATCTCTGTCACAATTTATTTCGTCTTAAAACAAAAAAGAAAGAAAAAAGCATGACCTAAATTGCAATGGTTAAAGTACATATTTAAGTGAAAATGGTTGTTTTTAACCATGTAACTGAGACAAGAAGTTACCACATTTATTGAAGTTGTTAGAATGACAATGAAGTGCATGTGTGTGTGTGTGTGTGTGTGTCCGTGTGTGTGTCATAGAGAGTGAAAGAGAATCAATTCATCAAGAACAAAAAGTAGGTTACACAAAAAGGAGAAAAAACACTTTAAAAGTTATAAAGTTGCTGCAAATTGTCATCTGACCTCAGGGACCTACATGATCTCTATCTGACAAGTGACTCAAATGTATTTTAAATCACAAAAAGAACTCACAAACTAAATCATTAAATATTTTAAGTATATTCAATTATTTATTGAATTCTATTTTTGATGCTTTGCTATTTTCTGATTTTTATTTTCAGAATGTTTAAGTTACACTTCATTTGTTTTGAGGGTTTTTTTCCTACTGAAAATGAATGAATTGCTGGTTTCTTTCATGCATTGGTTTATGCCCATGCCTTATTTATTTGTTTTTTATTTTTTTTGTCTTTGCTGTCTTGTGAAGCACTTTGGATTGTCTTGTGTATGAATAATTCTATACAGGTAAACTTCCCTTGCCTTGCCTTACCTAAAGACTAGCAAAATGTCAATTCTAACTTGGATTCTTGCAAGATTCACAATATCACAAACACAGGAGAATTCATTTAGCCAGACTTCAAGCTGTGACTCTGAAGCCAGAGCACAGTTGTTTTTGATCAATCAGCATCTTTTACTAGCTGCTACAAGGAGGCTTTAGGATGTGATGACAGTCAGGAGTGGCAGGTCCAGGAGATGTGTAGGAAAAATGTGGCTTTAACAGCAGTTATATTAGAACAGGAGAGCATCTCTGTTAAAAAGAAAAAAGGCAACAGATATTTACTAAAAGCTTCTCTGTGCAAAGATCTATGTATTTTTTAAACGCTTGCACAGACTGGCCAAAGCACAAATTGAATTTCCTCAACTGGCTCCACTCTGTTGATTTGATTGTAACAGATGGTTCAACTAATCACCTGCCAATTATTTTTTAAACACTTGCCCTTCTCCAAACTGACTTCTCCAATAATTCTTTCTAACAAACCATCTGGAGCATTAGCTTAGCTGGTTCCCAGCACTTTCACTTCTGTCCTTAATGAAATGTACAATAGAAAACTAAAACATCAAATAGCTAAAGATAACTTCATAGTTTTTATTGTATGTGATTATGTCACACACACACTGTTGTTTTGCTCAAACAATGGAAGCCAGTTGAAACGAAAACTGGCTAATGGACTTTTATACCTTTTAAAGACTCATAGCCCACTCATAGAATTTATGAGGATAAGACGCCTTAAAATACAGAATGATACAAACAAAACATACATTTAAAAAATATATTTTTTGACATTTATTCATATTATGAGTGTCATACTATTGACTGTTGCCACACTTTGCACAAGTACATACACCTTTTCACAAACGCATTCAACTGACAATAAGAATATGTTAAAAGGACACCAACTTCAGAATGATAATAGATGCTGACCATGACCCAATAAAAATGTATTGCTAGCTGGACTTTATGCAAAAAAAAATGTCCAAGTTGACTAGCTCGGGCTTTTCTGGGCCTTGCAGCTAAATCAGTAACTATAAATAAGATGCCGACTTCAACACTGTAAGGACTGAACTCAAAAATGTAACTTTTTGAAACTGTTACTTCATGCAACAGAAGTTAGGTTAGCATTCACCAACATTTTGGTGACAAAATGACAAAACGAAATGAAGACAAGAAAGATAAAGCTAAATGGTGAATTTATTCATTTATTAAAACATTTATCTTAAACATATTGCAAATATTTGATTACAGGTACAATACACATCCCCAGCTACTCATGTAAAATACAAATAATATCAGTAAATGTTAATGGATTAATGACAGCACATTTATTTTGAACATGTATTTATTTTAAATAAAAAAGAAAAAAGGACGAGAAAAAAACATCTCTGATCTCACACATAATTTGGTAAAAAGTGATAACTTTGCATGATTTTGTAAACTATGATAATTGAATGCAAAGTTGGAATTTTTAATGGACTTTCAATGCAACTTTTAGAGCAACTTTGCATTAATAGTGTCATTATTTACCGAATGACATTTCATGACAACTGTCATAAGCATTTATAGACTTCTTCATGTTAATGACAGATGTTATGTCATGTTTATGACGGTGTCATGTCAGTCTTATGCACACCCCTTCAAATAAAGTCTTACCCATAATTTGAACTGTGATTTAAATTATTGACACTCTGCATGCCCCTGTCTAAATTCTAAACATTATTCTAATGTGTCTTATGTGTGATAGTTTTGAAAAAAAATAAAAATACCCCTGCTTTGCTGTAACATTAATGAAAATGAAACATATGTCTTACACTGACATCTTAGCTAAAGGACAAACCAAGAACAAACACATATTACCAATACAAACTTTGTATTTTATCTTCTTGCTTCAGGGATTTATTGTTTGTGTCTAACAACAACACTATCATTAGTTGTTTTATCGTAATAAGTGTCAGAATGGGAGAGCGAATGCTGCATGAAAGACTTCTTTGTACACTATGAAGGTATTCCAAAATAATCTCAAATAACACAGGAACGATTAGACGTTTGCGATGGAAATTAATCAGGCTTTTGTTTATCAAAAGTTCATCTTAATGTTGTATTCTCTTTGAAATAATGAACCGCACCAAGATAAAACACAAGTTAATTTCTTAATCCATTCATCATTTTGCATCGCCTTATTACCCATGAGTATTGACCATTTTTTGTTGTTGTTTGTTTTTGCTTTTTATTCATGTGTTTCTAGAAAACAAACAAAAATATTTAATTGCCATTTTATTCCAGGCTTGCTTGGAGGATAGTTTGGCCTCTGCTATTATTTAAATGTGTGAGTTAAGTTAATGTTCCATGTTTTAGCGCTGCAACATAATAAATTAATAAGGTTGATGCAAGGCATGATACAGACTATGGGAACCTACAGTTATATTAATATTTAATATTTTCCTTCATTTTGAAAGTGGTTGTATTAAATCCTAATGTACTGTGCTACCCAAGATAAGAGTTAAAAAGTTCAGATTTTTGTTGCTGTTGTTTAACAGCTATTATGACTGAAGGGAAAGGCTGCTGTTGACTTCTCTCTACATCAACAATAGAACAGCGTCCTGTCATAAAAATCATTTTTGCATCATCATCACGTAAAATGAAAAGCGTAAGTGTATGCCTGTCCATTCACCTCTCATTCACCTTCTGTCTGGGTTTTGTGATAACAGCTTACAGCAGGCGGGCTTCTCCTAAAAAAGCTGAAGTGACACCTAGGCAGCGTAATAGCTTCCTGGTTAAACGCAAGCTGACTGCTCATATGCATGTATTGTGTTGTCAGGAGGTTTGTTTTGTTTTCTTTTCCATGTCTGTACCGATGGATTCCTACATGCTTCATCTCAGCAGCATCACCTGCTTGTCGGGGAGCTTTAAGCTGATATAAATAGCTCCACTTTCTGTTGGTGTGTTTTGTTAGTCAGTGTTGCTGTCAAAGCCTGTTTACGCCATAAACAGCCTCTTCCTAAGGTCTGCGGTCCTCATACTGTCACATGTGATTGGCCGTCTGCTGCTCGATGGCCCATTCTGCCGACACGCAGCAGAGGGAGGGAGGAGCTGCCCCAGAAGCACCAGCCACCGCTGTCAACTGTGGGCCTAACTCTTGGCGAAAAAGCAAAGGTAAAGATTGATAGATGACATGAACAAAATGTTGTTTAGGAGGCGGGGAAGGGGGCAGCTGACAGAATATGCTTCCGAGGTCCTGAGAGGGCTAACTTGACTTCAGCCACACATGACTAACTGCCCTGAAGGCAGGTAGAGAAAAGGCCCTGTCATAATCTATTACTGCATCTCGGCTCTTGAGGGAACATTACAACTACACAACAAATGCATCTGAGCCTTCTGTACTGAGATGAGGACACAGAGTCTGCAGTATCCATGTTGGCTGTACTAAAGTACGAGTTCTGAAGCTTGTTAGACCTAAAACAAGACGCATTGCCAGCATCCCCTGAGTAATGAGTGTAATGAAGCTGTTTTCATGACATGTTTATCATGCAAATGACAGCAGAGTAGTCCAAGAAACACTTGGAAGGAGATGTGTCACATTTTGAGGTTGAAGAATTGTTTGGTACACAGTTTACCAAAACTGCTGTTGATGATGAACTTGCATAATACACTGGTTATAAATTGTTACATGCTTCATATTGCGGTGAGCTGCATCAGTTGCTGAGTTCCAATGCAGCACTTTTCCACATTGACTCCTGTTGAGGTTTATCTTGCTACCGGGTGCATGTGTAATCTGCGGCAGGATTTGGAACGTTTTATTTATGAACGAGGAAAGAAGTGGTGGTGAGCTTTGTTTTAATGCATCTCTTTCACACCTCTTTTCATTACCAGTTATTCTGATGGACTGAATCTCAATGTGTACTTTATCAGGTATGTTTGATGCACACATGGCAACAATGTGTTGCATTTAGGGATCTAGATATTAAGACAATATGCAGGATTTCTAACAGAATCAGAATAGGGAAGAAAGGAATGAATAGAAAACGATCTACACAATGAAACGTCCAGTTCTGTGGACTAAACAATCTTGTTTATATCAAAAATCAGATGAGAATTTATACTAGTTCCACATGATGCAAAGAAAGCAAGGTATGGGAAATAACAACGTTGTGCTGAAAACTGGTTCAAATTTTCTATAAGCAAGTACTACATAATTTGTTATATTACTTTATCTTAATTTATGTGAGCTAGATAATCTAGTCTGGTCTAGAGGACCACATGAACAGTTGTGACGGACCGGATTTGGCCCACGGATCTTGAGTTTGATTTTAACAAAGACCTCCTTTTTGATCCTTGACAATTTGATAAGTTTTCCCGAGTTAGCAAGGAAAGCTGAGAGCTGAACGTGGATTTGCTCTCCGTAATTCTGCTGTGATTTCATTGCATCGACCAGGGCAGAACATGTTGGCCATGTTATTATAGGTTTGCACAATTTTATTTAGCAATGCTTGTGTAATAGTCCACTGCTGAGTGATAAGTGAAATATTTCATATGTGAAGCTAAGATTTGTGTTTTAATATATTAGATTATGTTATGTTGAACCTTTTTTCATGGTTTTATGTAAGCACACATGGCTTGTAAACCTGTTTAATCTCACTGCAAAATGTCTTAATTTTCTTGACCTCACAGTTCAGTTGTGTGCTTCAGGGATTCTTCTGAATTGTTTGAGATATATTTTAAGTGAAAGGACAAACAAAACTTTTTTTTTTGAGAGTTTAAAACGCATTTCTGTTATCATTATTACTCTCCCCTGTTTTTCTTTATCCAGATGGGTGCCTTTCACCTATCCATAGAGTGGTCACTCAAGTGTCACTCCATGAATAGGAGCCTGATCAAGCGGAGGCTGTTGTCATAGCAACTGCCAAGGGGAACACAGGTAAGGGCACAGATGATTGCCTGAACTGAAGAGCGCTTGATGAGGGGTAGGGCTGCTGTACAATCACGGCTCAGTGAGTCAGGTCTCACGTGACAAAACTGGAGGGAAAATTTTTTTTCCAAATTTTTCGTGACTTCTCTGGTTGTGCGTCCGTCTTAAAGCCCTCTGTTCTGACAGCCCACAAAATGTAGACAGGGACACTTTACTGTGATGGGCGTTTTTGAAAAATAGTAGAGTTAAAAAAAAAAAAATGATGTGTGTGTGTGTGTATATATATATATATATATATATATATATATATATATATATATATATATATATATAATCTCCACCAGAAAAATGATTGTAGGATCAGGAAAGTTTCCTCTCTGCAATACCTATTTATCTAGTATTATTTCTTTTACTCCTGACATTATCCTTGTCCAAGGTGTTCCAGACTTTCTGTGAATTATAAGGATGCTGCCTCATGTAGGATTATGCCTCTAATAGACCTCCACAGGTGCCCTATTATTGATTTTTGTACAGTGGGAGAATAGTCAGCTTCATGTACCAAGCCACTGAAGCAAAACTGACATAAGCCAAGGCTCTCCTTTTAACACAGGTCACAGAGATAAATCTCTGTCTTAACATCACAGCTTATATTTGAATCTTAATCCTGGCTAATGAAATTATGAAATAAGGAATGCCTTTTTTTCTGCTTCCAGTTTTACTAAACATGTTGAGAGAAAATGTGCAAACGAGAGACAACATCCCAGAATGGCCGCTTGCACAATGCCACAGTGTGGAATTTCTATCTCTTTTGTTAAACCCTGCGTGAAGTCTTTGTGACCATGCTCTGGCATTGCATCAAGTGTGGGGAGCAAACGGGACAAATGGCACTTAAAGTCAAAATCAGGCTTGTGAGAAAGAAAAGATGTCAGCGGGTAAAAAGAATAGCAGGACAGCTGCATTTGTCACAAGAGGTGTGAAAAATTTCCAGTGCTTTTACAGCTTGGTTTGTCACACTTTAAGGTCATCAGTTTCTTAAAAACAGAACAGAGGTACATTTTAGTGGTGAATTTAGAATTCCCACTTTGTTCATAAAAAAAATAAGTTATTTTTCTTATTTTTATACTGCATGGTTCATTTTCCTCATGCAGTGAAATATTATCAGGCAAAACTAGTATTTACTGCTGTGTATTATATTAATAGTGCCTTTTAAAAGTATTTGCTGAGATTTATATATTTTTTTACATTTTGTCACATTACAAATACAGATATTGTGGTGTTTTGAGGGTAATGATAATCTGTGACAATGGAGCAAATAACAGAAGTAGAACAAAAGAGATACAATGCCTTAGTAGGTTTGTTAGACTATATTAGTAAGAATTAAACAGTGTAATCAAGACCAAGAAATGTGTCACACACTTCGGAGTTAAAGCTATAGAGGAGGGGAAAAAAATAAAATCCCAGACTATTCAAACCACAGTCCATCCATCCATCCATCCATCCTCCCTCCCTCCCTCTATATCCGTTTGACTGTGTATTGTCATAGAGGAGGTGGTACTGCTTATCTCTATTGGTCATTGAGGACAAGCAGGAGACTCTAACAATAAGAGAATTAACACATTTCAGTTGTTGTCTATCAAAGGTCAGAAGGTCAAGTGAAGTATATGATAACATGAGGTTTGTGTAAACAGTCACCGGCAAAACTTGGACACAAAAATAATTTCCAATGTGCAATGAGAGATGGCGAGATATATAATTTAAATCTGAAGCTTGAACAACCCACCATTGTTGTTCTGAAAAAAAAAATGGTAAGAGCTCTGATGGAGCGTCACTGTTTTTTGAAAAAGGCTTATAAACTCTCGTGTATGTAACATCATAAAGAGAGTTTCATTCAACGTTGTCAGTCACTTTATTTTTTTTTATTATTATTATTTCTTATTTGGTCATCCTCCTATTTCTTGACATAATTTTATTTGTAGAAATCCTTGACTGTTCAACTCCGTGAGCTAAAATTCAGATGTTTTTTGACACACTTAAAATGTATGTCTCAGCAGGCGTCCTTCTTGCTGATGTCAGCAGGTATAAAGAGACCTTTTCCGGACAAGCATGGCAGTCATCTCTGATGGGACGGCTTTTGCTGACATTTGTCTATTCAAATAGCGTCAGCACCAAATACTGTTTGACCCTGGACGTCCTTCGTTCAGTCAGGGACAGCATGCAGTTGGTCAGTGTGATTGGTGCGATTAAAACAAACTTCCAGTGTTAGTCATGGCAATTTTACATTTATTTCTCTGCAGTAAATTTTGAATTGTAAACGTGAAGTGCTGTTTTCTGTTAATTGTCTCCAAAATATATAATAGGTAATGTGTTTTGTCTGGCTGTTTTTAAACAATGGACAGATTCACAGAGAGTTGGAAGATATGTACATAAAGTTTAGCTCACAGTAGGCGTGTTATTGTTTTCCAACTTGCAGAGGCATAGGATCTAAATTGCTCCTTTTTTGCGCCATGATTTTGTGATGCCTGCAGTGAGTCTGTCTTAAATTGGTATGAACTGAAAAATTAGAGCAGCCAGCATGTATACTGTATTTCCTTATATTTCTATGTGTGGACCTGAGAGGGAATATGAGAGTGATGATTGGACCACTTGGTGAAACAGATTATTAGGTAGACATTTTAATTTCAATTTTGAACTCTGTGAGCACAAGCACTGGACTTCAAAGAGCCATTTAGTTCCTCCACTTCATACATTAGGATGGTTGGCTCTGGACAGAAAAATGGTACTTATCCAGCTGATAGAAACCAAAACCACTGCTTATGGAACTTATTTCACTTTAAAAAATAAATAAATAAATAAGCTATATGGTTACAGGATATATTACAGGAAAATCTGTATTCATGTAAAATCGGACATTTCCTCTATATAGTTTTACTTTCCTACTACAACGCTCAGAACTTTAACGTTTATCATTTTTTACCTTTGACGTACACATAATATGCACCAGCATCATCACAAATGTTTGCAATATTTATTTTTTGTTTAAAATAGTTGTCATCCATGAATATCTTTCTTTGTTTTAAAGCATAAAAGGCAATATATGTAACATTTAAAACATATTTTATAACACTCACACATGACTTGTACTTTTTTTCCTTAAGAGATTTATTAACAGATAAAGTCTTACTGTATTTTTTTATTTTTTATTTCAATATAGTTTTTCTAATGTTTTTGGCTTTTGAAATAATGCTCTTTTTCTTTTCTTTTTTGTGTAAAATACTTAATATTCATGATTATTTGAGAGAGAATGGCATTATCGTTTTGAATATTTGTTGTCCTTTTAAAATATCCTGAACATTGTTTTAATATATATTCCCTTTTAAAATGCTAATAGTGAAAAACTTTTTTTTTCTCACATATTATTTCCTATGAAAATATAAAAGCAAGACTTAGGACACTGTCCACATTTTTTGTTTGTTTTTATATATTGATAAACACAATGGCAAACAGTGCAACTTTTACAGAAGTCCCTGTACTGAACAGGTAAAAAGTAAAAGCTAAAAAAAAAAAGCCTGATATGGAGGCAAGAGCAGCTCCCAGAGTCCCCGAGTATTCATTTATTATCATTTGTAGGTCCAATTCTATGAAAATGGTTGTAGCCCTGTTGTGTGCAAGGAGCTAATACATTCCGATTTGGTGCTTTCTCTTGAGGCAGACCTGAGGTGTCAGACTTCATCCACTTCCGTGCTGCTGGAGGGGATATCTCCCGGTTTGATATATGGTGAATTCCTGACGGATCGCCTCCAGTCAGTCAGTACACAGAAAATAGCTCAGAGCTCATATGACAAATGTTACCCTACCCACACACTCCATTTGACCTTAGGAAGGATGGACAGCCTGCCTTTTTGTTAGGTTTTTTTTCCTCTATCTTTTTTAAACAACATGCTTAGCTGTCAGTAATGCTAACAATTACCACGTCCACCCACCAAATGAGTACATTTTCAGTGGACAGATTTAATCTGGTTAACATACGCCCGGATTGATTTTAAGCTGCGGAATCATTAATTAAAGCACAGAACATTTCCTGGGAAGCCGCGCATTGATGGAGAGCAGATCATTAGTGGTCCTTTGGGTCCTTGTAATATACTCTTCTGACAGTGGCCAATTCAGCATGACTTGGGTAGGAGGACCCAACTCACAAATCAAGCTTGTTGACCTGTAATTTGTTGTGGGGTGGATTTTCCAGCTGCTTCAAGAATAAGGAGCTATTCCCTGTTAGGGAAGTGGGGATTAAATGTCTAATGAAACTACGAAGTATCTATCTATCTATCTATATATATATATCACAGGAGGTGAGGGACTTGGTTCAATAACTATGATCACCAATTTCACAATCAATTATGTCCTTATTTCCACACTTGTGAATATTGGCATTTTGATAGATATCCTAACTTCAGGGTGTTGCATGTAATGAAAAGGCTTTATAATAAAACTTAGGGTTGCAAGGCTTTTTATATGAGGTTTCATCACTTTTACATTCATACCTTGGTGGGGAAGAAGAAATATTAAATGGCAGAATTTCTGAGAACATGAAACAAAATGATATTCAGTGTCCCTGCCAACACTTTGTAAAGTGGTGACCTTTAAGAGAGAGAAGTGTTTATACTCCATCGACAGAAATCTCATATATAGAAAATGTTCCACTGTTTCACTAAAAGGAAACAGAAAGGGACAGCTGTCCCTTTCTAAAAATGTAGCTCACGATAGTTAACATTTATTTCCATCACTAAGTCATAATGTCTGCAAGGTCAAACTCAAGCATCTTTGCATGAGACAGTGTCCAACCAAGACAAAATTGGTAATGGTAAAGTCAACTCAATTTTTTTTATTCACCAAGTGAAAATTTAGATTCTGAGATTTGGATATCCGGTAATCAGAAAGTCCAGGAAAAGAAAAAAAAGTCTGGTAGTTTATAGACTGAAGAAAGTGGCACCCTATGGAGGAATTGCTTCAGTTCTGCCAATTTACCTGATGGTAACTATGATGGATGCCTGTAGTATCTGCAAAACGTTTTCTTCTTCTTTTCACTTGTTTGGTTGAAATGTAGAAAAAAATGATGCAGCTGATGAACAATAAAATGCATTTCTTGATAAACATTATTCTCAGACAACACCCATTGTTGTCTCAGTGGTCTGGCTGTTGACTCTGCTTAAAGCTGTCAGTTGCAGCTGTAGCATGAACTGTGTTTTGTCCACATTCATCAGTTTTTGGTTGTTTTCACCGTTGGATATAATGTCCCAACAGAAAGTGGTTAAGGAGAACTCTGACCTACCTTTTTTTTCACTATCTCTCCACCTTTTTCTGCCAATGGGGTCACTCATTTACTTTTTGATTACCATAAGAGATGTCCAAATGGTGCTGCTACAGATGCTGCACCATAATCCAACTTTGTAAGTTGTTTCCCGTTTTCCTGGATGTGGCTCATTATTTTTGTTTCAGAAAATGTTTCAAAATTACTTATCCGCTTGTAAGGTTTCTAGTTTTTTGAGAGGCTCTACATTTGATACATGCCGTTGAAAAACTACAAAACATAAGTAATGAATCAAATAGAGGCCTGCCTTTAAAGAAATATTTATAGGTGATTAAACATTTTAGTGGTTGCAGACTGGAAGTTGTTGAACAGCACAACCTCAGGTCACAAATCAAATTAAGTCCTTGACTGCAACCCCCATTGATTTCTTGGGTCTGTGGATGACCACAATTCAATGCCTTGCTTCTGATTAAACACCAGCACCATGTTTTAAAAAAAAAAAAAACCAGACATTATCTCCTGCATCCCTGTTATACCATTGGGAATTCAGTCGCGATATCTCCGTGGTTCGCTCACAGAACAGTTTGTTAATGACCAGCCCCTCTGACATATAGGTGGTTTCCAAAGATCGTGATAAGCCGAGACCAAAGTAATTAAAAACCTAAACACCACAAAGCCATGTGTCAAGACAACTAGTTTAATATGGTGATATACAATGTAATTTTGTAATAAATACAATGTAATACAATGTAATTTATATATATATATATATATATATATATATATATATATATAAACTTTTAAGCCTACAATGTAAAAAAGATAAAACTAAATGAATAGATTCAAAATCTAGCTGTACCAATATGTATGACTTTATCGAACATTTTTATGAAGCAATATTGACCCACTCTTTTTTTATAACATTGCATTAGCTAATTTAAGATTAAAGGGAATTATTTATACACCGTTCTCATTAGGTCCCACTACAGCATTTAGGTCCAGTGTATGTCTGAACTTTGACTATGCCAGTGCAACACAATAATAATTTTCTTGCTCTGTTCTTTGTCATTTTGTTATAGATTTGTCTCTGTGCTAAGGATCATTACTTGATTTTAGACCATGCCTCATTTGTCAGTGGCATCACATAAAACAGAGTTCATGGTGAAGTGAGTGAGTGTTTCTGTGGTCCCCAGTTTCCCCCAAATCCTCACTCTTATCCCTGCATTTGGTCCTATCTATTGTGCTTTGTTTTCGCAAACATTGCAATGTTCATTGTGGAGACACGTTTTATGTAGTCTCCTATGTCCTAATGAGATTGTTCCAAAAGTCAAATTGTTAATCCAGAAGCAACTTTACAGACATGAGTTATGCGTTCTTCTGTGAATATGTTCTCACAACCCTATCAGACATAATTTTTTCATCTAATTTCAATGTCATAAACTTTAACATCCACATTTAAAGTGAGGGCTGTTGAGTCTGAGATTTAGCTATTGGGTTTCTTCATTTTTTTTTTTTCTTGCACACTCTTAAATTTGTTGGGATGCTAAAAAGTTTGGCATCTTTTTGAAATTCTCTGCACTTGTAAATAATAGTCCAAGCAGTAAAATGATGAAATTCATATTCCTTTCCCTTCCAGAGAAATTAACAGCAACAACTGCTACTCTAAGGTTTTTTCCGACGTTGTTGCCATTTGTATACTCCAAACCAGCAAATTGCCAAATAATAAGTTGCATTTTAATGAGCATCACCTGGCTTCAGGATTTTCTCTCCTGAATTTCCTGTTAATAGCAACAGTGTTTTGTTTTCCCAGTGACTGTAATAGAATTGGACTGGATTCTAACTGTAGTCATCTATTTTTCCTCATTCCCACTGATGTACATGGAGAAACTAAATTATACAATCTGTTCAGGTGCGTCTAATAGCAAATCATGAGAGAATTTCTTACCAAATATAACCCCATAACTTATATACAATGCCCTTCCTTTAACTCAAGTCATGTTGTCCCACTTAAGCATTGAAATATTTGGATGAATCAACAAAACATGTTCCTGTGCTTTTACTTTTTAACCCTAATAAAACAGCACCTTTTGCCTAGCTTTTTCTTCACCACAACATACCATACCAATGCTTAGATTACTGCACACAAAGTCCCAATTTCTCCTCTTCATTTTAACATTTGTGAAAAAGATACAAAGGTAGTTGACCCCCCAGGTAAGGGGCGGTCATTTACCCCAATCTATTTTTGTCCAGTTGAGAACCATGAACTCAGGCTTCAAGGAACTGACTCTTATCCCAGTAATGGAGTCCAGTCCAGTCCAGAGCATGCTCAACTTTGTGTTAGGTATACACATGCTACTCTTGCTTCAGGTATGCATGAACAAGACTAAAAGCAATCCAAGTACCGTATTTTCCGCACTATAAGGCGCACCGGATTATAAGGCGCATCTTCAATGAATGGCCTATTTTAGGACTTTTTTCATACATTAGGCGCACCGCATTATAAGGCGCATAGAATAGACGCTTCATACTCTATTATTACACATCCACATTAATAAAGAAATGGTCCCCGAGTACTTTATATAGTAGGCTGGCCCAGTCGTTGTTTCACTCACGGTGTTGGTGTTGCGATATTATGCCCAACTGCTTTCTGGGTAACACAGACCAACCGACACGCTGCCGCTGCAGTCTCTGTCTCTCTTCCCCTGCCCCTCCTTTAAATGTATTATCAAACTTTATTAACAAACCAGTGTTCTGACAACTATCCCAGCATGCACCGCGCACTACTTCTTCTACGGGGAAAAAGAAGTTGGCGGCTGCTTACCGTAGTGGACCAACTATGTAAGCAGCCTACTGCATGTCTGTGTAAACATGACGTCTTTCATTTCGATCTGAGTTAATTAGCGTAGCATTTCTGCCGGATTTTCACAACATATCAGCCACGACAATGGACAGGGGAACCAACAAGTTCATGTCATCTTTTTTGGACGACATCAAGGTGTTTGAGCCACTGGATGCCTCCAACATTGTGCGCGTCACAGCTAAAAGCTACCGATAGATGAGGAAAACAGCAGATCCTCACACCCTCAGCATAAATATAGCTGTGGACAAGATCACTGATGCCTATTGTTCTTGCAAGGCTGGGTAAGTCGGCATTCATGGTTTTGATGGTCCACAATGTACATTAGCATATGTTTACTACTGTAGCTTGTGTTTGTGAGACGGTCACGCACGTAGTAGCTGCACTGTGACCTAAAATGGGCATTAGCCAATGAAACGCGGCCCCTGTGGTAAGGTCCGTTGCTGGACCTGTTGTGGCTCAATATTGGTCCATATATAAGGCGCACCGGATTATAAGGCGCACTGTCGGCTTTTGAGGAAATTGAAGGTTTTTAGGTGCGTCTTATAGTGCGGAAAACACGGTACCTCATATTCATGCAGCGCTGCACACAAAATACTTTAAGGGACCTGGTTGAAAGCTGTTCTCAGTTTCAAAAATTGACCAAACAACCAAATTCCCAGGAACTCCTCAGAAATTTGGCAGGGATCTGGCCCACAATTACACATCCAGGACAAGAGCTACCCTGTTCCTCCTGAATCCATGGTGAAACAGATGGTGAGAGCCTAATTTCCAACATTCTGGTTTAAAAGAAAATGTGGAATCATATTACAAATCTGCTGCCATTTTAATACTGTGGTGTTTCTGTGCTTATGATAAAAAAATGGGGAAAAAAATTGATTGATCCTCCAGAAATGCAACTTGCACTTAAAAAATTGTTAGGACAGTGTTCAGTCTTATTTGATAACTTGCTGAACACCCAAAGAAAATGTGCAGTATGGAGTTTTCTCCTTCAAGGAGGATGTAAACGGATGGGGTGCTTTGCTAAAGTGGATTTGGGGGAACCAGCAGAGGCTGACTAATCAGGGGGTGCTTGGGAGAGCATTAAGACAGACGTGTGGAGGGGAAATGTGACACCTGGAAATTACACAATGTAATGGAATCAGCCAAGTGGTAAATGTAGCTTTTAAATAGGTTTTGTGTTCTCCATTAACTTGCCAGACACTGATTGGTCTTGACAGCAAGGGAAAGTGATGGTCAGCATGTTTCCCCCTCCCTTCAGTACTAACCCTCATGCACAGGCATGCACAGACACAGACACACAGAGTTTTGAGTGTGTGACATAAAGTTCTTTGTAGTTAGAACAGTGTCTGGAGTAAAATAAAGGGCTGGCAGAAGCTCTTAGTACAGGTGATCACAGCAAAGTGCTGCAGTTATGTTAAATTCATCCTTTTGTGGTACTTTTGTAACAGCTTGTCTTTTAACGTAATCACTTTCAGTCAGAAAGATGGCATCTGAAAAAAGATAGAATATGTGATTTTTATGAAAGGCATGTAAGAATAACATCTTTCTTTTTTATAAGAGTCCTTGGTCTTTTTTATTTCTTACTGTCCTGTGTACCTTTTTTTCTTAATGAAAATATTATTTTAGTTTTCAGATATAATTTTCTGCTCAAAGTCAAGTTGGCCTGAATTTTTATGTAAAATCATTTTATAAGTATTGAGTACAAATTATGAGATGTAATAGCAAGCTGCTCATTCTATGAAATAAATATGCAGATTTGGCTAGTAATCATGAGCTACCAATCAACTATTTAACTATTTTGTCATTTTCAGTATTATATTATCATAATTTGACAAATATCTATATAATCCTGTTCCAGTAACTGTTTCAATAGAGACAAGCCACTCCAAGAAATTAATCTGGTATCTAAAAGTGAAGAGATGGGTTTATTGATGGAATAAAAAATATGATGTAGTTACAATCAAATTGACAATATGCCACTGTTAGTTAATTTAGCAAAAATAATTGGTATTTTAAAAGTCAAGTCAAGTTTATTTGTATATCACATTTCAGCAACAAGGCAGTTCAAAGTGCTTTACATGATGAAAGAAACTCACACAAGTCAGTAGACAATTATGGAACAACCAACAAACATTACATTTTGTCAAATGTCATCATATAATTAGACTTGAAGTAAGACCTCTGCTGTTTTTACCTTTGTGTTTCTGTCAGAAAGGCATTCAGGCTGCATTACATGGATTAAATTTAAAAACGATACATTTTCTGGTTGACTCCAGGCGCAATTCCATCACATTTGTAGATTTATTGTTGACTAGACCAGGATTCAAAGTGAAATAGATGACTGTTGTTAACAGCTGATGTTTGGACTGATGATAATGGTCTTCTTTGAGTACACTTTAAAGTGCATTGTGGTGTTGAAGGACAGATGTTTTGCTATGTCTCAAAGACACAATAATTAATAATGAATAAATGAGTATTCTTACAGCTATAGTATCGTAACATGATGTCACAAGCATCCACTATACTTCCAGTTTTTCATTGGTTCACAAATTGGCATCATTTCTGTCTTGAAGTATTGTTTTGTTTATAATCACTGAAGAACTGATCATTTATTTTGCACATAGGCACCCACTAAGGTTTGCTAACAAGTCCGGCATTCAGTTTTGTGCAGATGGTTATGCTGTTGACTTTTTAAGCTGTGTTTTGCATCCCTTATTAGAAATTAGCATATGCAGCCACTGATGACCATTCAAAGCAGAATAAATGGAGAGTTTTCTTATTTCATGGTGGATCTGCACTTTTAGTCTATTTTGTATAAAGGTAGCTTGAGAAGTAACAAAATACTGTACCTGAAATAGAAAACTTTTATCAGTTTGGTGACTGAACCTTACCAGTACTTGTGATTAATTTTAGACTGGCAATATATCACTTCAAATAGATGTAATATTCATTTTCACTTACTCAATCCTCAGTGCAGATCAAATACTTCTTACCGATGCTACTCTTTTGCCAACCACAAAAAAATAATATCACAAAATGCTTCTATAGTCTCTGTTTTAGAAGCAAAATAGACAGAAAAAAATGAAGATGCATCAAGATTCCCTTTAGCAGACAAGGGGAAAGATCTACAAAATAACTGAGAATGGAAGGGTCAAAATGACTGAATACTTAGCAGTGACTAATACCTCCGTCACACTGTTGCGTATGAGCGTTTTATTTTAATAGTGATGAAAGACACAATGCCCTAGGGAAATAATGTTCTTCATCTCTCTTTTCACATTTAAAACTGTAGCACACACACATTTTGATCACTGCCTAAACCAGCCTGTCACAGATTTTTGTGGAAAATGCCAAAAACTTCTCCCGCTGCAGTGCTTGCATGCCAGCACATAAACATCAGGATCAACATATGCATAGTAATGTTTTGCCCAGTAAATACACACATATGACGACTCATTACCATAACCCAGTAATAATCACTTCATCTCACCCAGTGCTATACAGGTGGCATGGTTGAAAATTGTCTGTCAGTATCAATTAGTTCCACATATACAACCAGACTGCACTTCAGCAATGGCCAGGGCGACACTGAATATATAGAGCAGGACAAATTGAACTGTAGCTGTATTCTCTTTTTGTGCTTACAAATTTAAAACACCCCCAAAGTAAGTGTAAGATTGGTTTCCTAAGCAAACAACTGTTTAACGTTCTATTTGACTCTGATATAGTAAAACTGCCGTAACCTGAAAGTTATTTCCTGCCAAAAATATTCAGCACCAACCAGCCAAGTGAAATACCACCAGACCCCATAGCACATTAAAATATTCGGTACTTGAGTATTTACCCAAGTGTTTGCATTATGCATAGCGCCCTCCCCCCCCCCCCCAAAAGAAAAGTGACTGGGAAGAGTGAGAGCTACTTTCCAAGCCAGTGCTCAGAGCTCTTACATGTTCTCCAACATGTGGGAGTATCAGCTGGCTCAAGGGGGGCCCACACATTGACATGAAGCTCATGAGCGTCAGCCTTCACACAAGCCCCGCAGTCCCTTTCAATGCAAATGAGAGAGGAAAAGAAAGGAGGGCTTAGCTGCGTACATTCAGTATCTGCCTCCCTGCTTTTGCATTTCAAATGAATATAAGATAAAAGCTCACTTTTTAGTCAGCTGGTGACTGTCCTTTCTCAGTTCTCTCTCCCTTTACTCAACATCCCAACTCTCCGCTGACATACAATCGTTCCCATTTTAAGTTTGCTGTGACTTTCCCATGACTGCCAGTTTGTTCACCCCATTATTAATCTGAAGGCTCTTTTGCGTAACTAATGCTCGTACTAAACAGCTAATTGGACCAGATGCTGTTCATTTTTTTGCGTTATACCCAATTCATTAAAAAGACCTTACAGCTGGCCATTGGAAAGAAAGACAGACTGAACGTGGGCTATTAATAAATGGTTTGTCAGGCTTAGTTTCACTAAGAAATATCTGCATTTAACTGTGGCTCAACTGTAATAGGGTGGTAATACCTATCCTCCCATCATTATTTACACCTCTGCTCTTTAGCCTTAGCAGCCCGTGCTGCAGTCTGTACACATAGAAATAATGGCCCATTATTACTTTTTTCTTTTTTCCCAGAGAAATACTGGATGGCCATGTTCACAGAATAGTGGGAGGGTGTGTTGAAAACTGTGCCCTTCCTCATGGGATGCGGGGGTGGAAAAGAGTATGCCGAAGTCAAACACCAATTACCGTAGGCGCCGAGAGAAATACTTGTTGGAAATCTGTAGACTTGTTCACATGTATCAGTGTTGGTGGAAATTTGTAGTATGTGAGGAAAGAAATGATATGAGTTTATCAATTTATACTGTTGCTCTCAGAAGCTCCAGATCAGGCATAAAGTGAGAAGATTTTTCTTTAGTCACTAAGGGCAATTCAGTAGTACTGTATTATGCACTATGTATACACAACAATAGACATTTATTTTATTTTTATTTTTACTATTTTTGGTCTGGTGTGATTCTAATTGTCCATAAATGCACAGTGCACCTGTTGGCTGGTAGAGAATAGGTAATTGCTGCAAAGAAGTTTGTTAAACACAATATAAGTATACATGGAAATAACAGGTATCAGGTGGAGAGATGCAAGAAAATGTCCATGTCACAAAAACAAGAGCATTACAAGGCATTATACTATGCTTCGCATGTGGATCTACATATCGTTGAGTGAGCATAGATTTCTAATTTCAAGGGTCTTTTAGTTTTATAGTTTTTGAGAATGATTGATTTGTCTGTGCCTTATAGATCTAAGCCATCTTAGTTTTTGCTCGTTTTCTTTAGGAAACGTATTTGCGAGTGAATTGCAAGCTTCTTCATAAACTGTTGTGTACATTCATGTGCATGACAAATACCGTAATTTGCAATATTTCTATTTCAAGCACAACTTCCATGTAGCTTTTGTGGTGTTTTATCAACTAGTGGAAAAAAAAACAGTGAAGCAGTGATGGGAAGAGAGCAGCGTTAGCTTACTGAACGCTGGAGATGTATGTGTTGCATCAAATTTGTCTTTGGAATCCGTTTCGGCTGAAGAGTTTTCAGAAATGTATTTTAGCTTTTTAGCCAAGTTAGCTGATGTTGTGCAGCATATTGATGCTGACCTGCAGAATCTGTGGTTTAGATAAAATTTCTGTTGCTGCTTCCAGAAAGTGGATGGTAAAGGAGCTGTCTAATGAAACTGATGAAATGTAGTTATATTTTTACTGCACTCTAAAGATGCCCACAATTTTACTCAACTGTTTTCAAATTACTGTAATAGGCATTCAAGAGAACACCTACTACAGGTCTTTGAGAAAGGAGTAATTTTTGATAGTTTGTCTCTTGATTGTAATAACCTTTTTATATAGACATAAAAATGCACCTGCTGTAACATTGATTGCCCATTTGGGACTTGAATAAATCTGAACTGAACTGAACTAAAATGAGTATGTTTGCCATGTTTTAGCAGCTTGCATGCAGGAAATAATAAATAATTTTAAAAAAATCACTGAGATGTTAGTGTAGCCTTTAGGAACTGCATGTTGAACAAGTTCTTAGCAGAGTTTTGAATATTATGAGGGACATGTTTCAGAACTGCAGGAATCACCTCATTATGCTTAGTGGTGCAGGGCATATGGTGACTGTGCCTCTGGAGAGCTGCATAAGATACATTAAGTGAAGAAAGTTGTTTACAGTCACTAAACTACAGGCAAAGGATTTAGCTGCTGCAATTTTTTTTGTTAAATCACTAAACTAAAGGGAACTGACACCTCCCACTCCTAATTTGGCCTGGTAGTTTTCTCTTTACCCTCCTGACACGCATGCAGATTGGCAAATAAGCACCAAAAACTGACTGTGCCTGTGCTTTCGCTTTGCACCTGTGTGAAGGAATGAGTAATACAGGATGAGTATGGCAACATTTTCCAGTAACCAGTCTGAAACTGATGCAAACAGATGCAAACATGCCGCAGGCTTCACACAGACAGGAAAATTGATACTGTTCTTCAGGAAAAAAAAAAAATCCTGAGTTTAAATAAAACTACTTCAGAAAAATAACCACAAGGGGAAAAAATAAAATAAAAAAACGACTAGAAGACAGTAACAGGAAGAAATAGAGCTCCTGTTGAGTTCTGAAATCAAGAGTTGACACACAGGAAGACTGCACACAAATCTGACCACTGAAGGTTGTACTTGTGTGTCTTGCCATCCACAGAACCAGAGCGGCAGGATAAATTCACTGATTCACTGACGAGCAGGTAGGATTAAATATCACCTCATGGATGTCTGGATATACATGTGACCTAGAGTGCTCCTCTTCAACAAGACAAGAGTGCTTCCAACGTTAAGACAGTTCAGAATGTAAACTGGGACATGATCTGACAAACCTAACATTTTCTATTTCTATTTTCAGCTGAAAAATTGGGCTGTGATTGCATGAAGGTGACACTGAAAAGAAGCCCCATCACTCTGAATCCTGAATGATGCTTTTCCGGCAGACTTTTCATCCCCAGGGACTCACTGAAGAGTCACAGCATGACATTCATCATCATTCTCTGTACCTGAACTCTATGATGTTACTTTGTATAAAGCATGTTTTTGAAACCTGGTCTCATGAATTTGCACATGAATAGAGTGCCAGATCATGTCATGTGTCAGTGCAATGGATTTTGCATGTTTCATTTTTCATTTGTCGCTGCATGCCATGTCCTGCAAAAGCATGGCATCACTGAGTTTAATGTAGCCATGAATTATTACTTTATGCTGCATATTGTATGGCATGCTGCCCTGTTACCCTAATCAAATGACAGATCACTGTAACATAGCATAATTGTTAGCAGTAGTAAACTAGATTGAAGATTATAAATGTGTATTTATTTTTTTATTTTATTTATTTATTTATTTATTTATTTATTTATTTATTAAATCAGAAAAGTGCTTCCAGTCCCTCTGAATCCAATTACAACTGTAAGTTTTTGGATGCATGTCCCAACCAGCGGATCTAGAGAACCAGCTTTCTGCCCATTCTTCTTTGCAAAATAGCTTGAGATTGAATGAAAATTAATTTCTAAGCACAAATGTTCAAGTCAACAAATTCTTATTTGGATTTAGATGTGGACTTTTGTTGGGAAATTCACACACACAATGTCACACTGCACTGCTCAAGACTGGTGTCTCCCCTGGTTCAAGACCCCTGAATCAAATGACTGGATTGTCTTCTCACCACCAAGATCCACAGAGTCCTGGTAATTATGGGTTGAAGTTTCCTGAAGCAGAGACGCTTCTAAAAGTTGCAGGACGCCACCACTCCAGGAACGGAGTTCGACAACCCTGATCTTAGGCGTTCCACAGTTACTTTGGCTCAATTTTTGGGTCCGTTTCCTGCTGGAGGTTGAAATCCATCGCCTAGCTTGATTATTTTGCAGGTTTCCAATACTGACATATTTTGACCTATTTTCACCTTCTCATCGCGTCCGACCAGCATTCCTGTTCCCGATGAAAATATTCCCTACAATCAGATGGTGCTACCATCATCTTCCAGTGAAACATGTTTTCTGTGTCTCCTTGATAGCTTGTGGCAAACTGCAAACATGAATTTGTGGGGCTCTTTCTCATTAATGGTTTTCATTAGTGTGTGACTAATAGTTGACCTACCAGCAGATTCTTCTACCAAGACTGCTTCTCTGATTAATACTCTGATTGTTAGCTTAGCTGGAGGGCAAAATCTTAGTAAGACTGCATTTGTGCACATGATGTCACAGTGATGTGCCAAAATCTGACCATTCAAAGGGCATAAATAGTTTTTCAAGGAATTTTATTGCTCAAAGATGGAAGCTATAAGGGCCTATTGTTTTGTTACAAAATGTACCAGCATCATCAGACGAAAACACAAAAATAAAGTTGATGTGAAATGTGAAAAATTTCTGAACTCAGAAATTCCTCTTCAGAATGTACTTAAGACTTTGAGATTGAACTTTATTCATAATTGATGCTAATACAAAAATGAACATGGTCAGAATCCTGAACTACTTGTAGCACATGATAAAATTAAATCTTAATTTTCTCCTCGTTTTTTTCCCCTTAGTTTTGACTACAGACAGTTTGCATGCTAAAAATCTGGGACAAATTCATTCATTATTGATACAGCTTTTATTTCAACACTTTCTCATTTGATTATCCACTGTCTGGTATGGCAGCGCTCATTTGCCTTCATCCATTAATAATTCAAGATTTCCACTGGTTCTCAGACACAGAGAGATTCGCACTCGAGGTGTTGTGTAACAGTGATTCCACAAACACTTTTCACATGCAGTTAGAGCTCCTTGGTAGGTTTTATTATCAGCAAAATCTCAAACATTGATGCACTAGTTACTTTTTGTACTATATGTTTTGATTCCTAAATAATTTTGAGGTCTGGTTCATTCTTAAAGAAACTCTCTGATAAATTGTGATAAATTATTGATTTATTCTGATAAATTAAGACTTGTCATTTTTTCTTTCTTTTTCTCTTGCATTGTTTGGTCTTTTCAAGTGCATTATAGAGACTTATTCACCCAAACAAGTTTCTTCTGGTTTTGATTATTGTAATTTTTATTAATTTTTTTGCCTAAATTAAATAAAAAATTGTGCACTCCATAGGCTGCAACTGATACAAACTGGTAATATTGTTTTAATTCAAGGATTTTGGGGCTCATATTGTATTTTTTGCACTTGAGGTTTAAGGTGATAATCTGGGAATTATGTGTCACTTTTGACATCTTCTAGTCTACTTCCTATTGTCAGCTTGTTCTGTCAAGGGAATTTTTTGATTCTACAATTTAAGATGTAATCAGGAACTTGGTGTCTCGTGTGGAATTAAACCAACAATAAGAGATTAATCACAGTTACTTTATGATTTGATTTAACAAGGGACCAATCATGGTTTTGACATTGGAATAGGCCTTTTTTAAAATATATATATATATATTTTTTAGTAACCATCAGTTTAAAAAAAAAACTTTTGTGTGCTAAAGTTATCTTTGTCTAATAAAGTTAGTTTGATTATCTGAAATATTTTTCAATGAAAAAAAATCAACTATGGAAACAGTTCTGTATAAGGGAACAAATACTTGTATGAGCATTTCTTAAAAATACCTTGTTATATAAACTGCATGTGCATTCAGATGAAGGGTGTAAAATTCATCGTTTTATTTAAAATTCATCTTGGGCTTGAAGCTCCCAGGGAGTTAAATTAAGTGGATTTATTCAGAAAATGGTAGCAGGTCTAATGGCATGTTGGATATCTGTTGCTACATTTGTGTAGCATTTATGTACATTTTGTAGCAGCGGTCCCCATAAATTGTGATGTTCGAACCCGCGGACAAACCCACTTGGTACCCATATTCTAGCCCAGTTTAGACCCAGTTGGGGCCCAGGTAAAAATTAATGAAAGCACCCTAGTGGGCCACAGATGGGCCTCATGTAAGATACCCATCTGGGCCCCACTCAAAACCCAGTCTGCACCCATTTAAATTATCTGGGCAAACCCATGTGGGGCCACTATGGAACCTGCGGACGAACCCATTTGGGGCCCATATTGGCAGCCCTCTTTTTTCCCATATGGGGCCCACATAGGCATGCTGGCTGGGTCTTGACAAAGAAAAAACATGTCCAAAACAAATTTATGGCAGCCAGGTTTAGCTCAAGGTCACATGTGTGCAGCAGTAAAAGGTCAAGCATTAATCATGTATGTCAACATAGTTTTCATTCACCAAAGAAATACAAGAATACACAATATTGAGATGTGTGTGTTTTATTTGTTAAATAAAAAAAAATCAACACAATATTCTCTCTTTTTCCCTTTTTCCCAAATAACACATCCACTGAAATCATCCACGCCTTGCAAAAATGTTCAAGCCATGATGCAAGACAGGTCTTATCAGAGAAGACAGATGGGATTGTTGATAGATGACAGACATGCTGATAAAGGATTTTGATTTTTATCTCTGCTCACTTCATAGGGTGGGAAACCTGACAGTCTGCATCTTCAAAGCAAAGAAAGAAGGCCAGAAACTCGCCATGGTGCAGCAGATGGAAAGACTGTGTTTTTAATAACCTCGGTTCCTCAACTGCCCAGCAACGACGCCAGGCGTCATCGTGTCAGTGAGCAACGCCACACAGTTGTGCCTACTCGCTTGTCAAATCTGTAACATGGCCAAGGTGATAACGTCTTTTCTAGTGTTACAAAAATTACAGTATGGTAGAATGAGCACTTGCCATCTGGAATTTGCTCTTTCTGCTCGCTTTGAAATGGTAATGTCTCCTGTTTTACATGAGGTCAGATTTAATTATCAGCCAGCCAGGCCAGATGTCCAGTCGCAACTTTGCATTCCTTTGAGGTTTCTTAATTTAAACACACTGAATTCAATATTCCTACAGCTGATGCTGTCAAGTTCATATTGTGCTCCAGATATTTCGACTTAATTGTTTTCTTTTTTTTTTTCTTTTTTTTTAATGCAATCTCTCGCCGCAGTTTTAAAAAGTCACAATTAATGTCAGGTCAATGCCACTGCTCTTAAGTAGCAAAGCTCAGCTCATGTGACATTCACACAGCTGGGTTGATGTTTCACAAGGTGCTTAAACTGCGTCTGTGACAGTTGGAGGAAGAGTCACAGCTGACCACAGAACATTAATGTAGACTGAAATGAACTCTAATTTCTAGAGACGTGCTCCTTTTCAGCAATCTGAATCACTGCATTGGTTTATCATGCTGTTGCTTTGGGAATGACTCACTGCTGCAGGTTCACTCTAACATCAACAATCCGTCCTCCCTGGACTGAAATCAAACCAAAAGGATCATCCAGAGCAATGAGAAAAGGATAACTGAAACAAGAACATCATCTTTCACGTGCCTTCGATTACATATACTGCCTTAAAAAGAGAAACAAAAGGAGCTGATTATACAGTGGCCATTGATAATAAATGACTTGACAATATCAGTGGAATGTGTTCTTAAAGTCTAAGGAGTTTGTTTAAAGGCTTTGATAAAGCCGACATTTAAGCATTTGCAAAACAATAACAAAACAATTTAAATCTATCTATAATTTAAATTTTTTGACATGCTTGCCTACATATTTCTTCGTTTTTCAGAAGAGCATGTCTCATTTTGACAAGGGAGATATTTAACTTAATTTTAAAAAAAACTTATTTGTTGAAATCCTGAATAATCCATGTAAAACTGTTTGCTTTTGTAATTATACTTCACTTTTTTTTCTAAATATTAAGGTCTCCAAGAATTTTTAACCAGTAAATCATCATTTCTACAAATGTTTAACACAATTTAGGTCAACACATTATTGTGCTTTGATGTTTTGTTTTCTTTTTCTTCCCTAAATGAGTCAACACTACCTGAACAACATAATTGTCCTCCAAAATAGCAACAGACTGTTGATGAGCAGCGGGAACCTCAGGCTTCAGGAAGGCACATCTGTCAGGTAGTTTTGAACAAAAGCGAGTTGAAATATTAATGAAGTACCGCTTGGAGGCCAAGCCCAGGGATGGCATTTGACAGAGAAGAGCACATCTCTTTCTGGTTTGTGGCACTTTATTTAAGACTAAACTCAAAGACTGAACTGTGCATGAGTTTTAGAGTTCTTCCAAATTGACTTCCTGTAAGCATAAGTTTTATTAATTAGCCTCTTTTCCTACAAATTTCAATGCACTCTTACCCTGCACTGCTTTGTGGTGCTTTGTCAAACAACACGCTTGAGGCTGTTTTAGAACTCATTAGTTTAATTGGCAATAAACTGCAATTATTCTTTGCAACTACAGACTGCATGTCGAAGCACCTACATACACTATAGACGTACAAATGAAAAGGATACCAGCAGCAGATTCCCCAGATCCCTCCCTCGGTGTCCTGGACAGAGCAATAATAATTACTGCTCAAGGGGCAGATAGGTAGGTTCAACCAGAACGTTCTCTGCACCAAAAGAGTCCCCTGCTTTAATAACAATACATTTGTAGGCTTGTCAGTGGCCTCCGTGACTCAATAAGAAATAGATGAATTAATAATAGCCTCAATTGAAGGTATCTGGTTGACATTCATGTTTCATCCAGCTTTTTTTCTACCTTACACTGAAACCTCCCTTTTCCCTGTTCACATAAATTATTCATGCATTTAGGAATGCAAGTGGGTGGTTGGAAACCTTACTGATTGGAGGATTTGTACAGTCATTGATTACTGTTGGTAGGCAGACGTCTGATTTTCTTTTGTTTTTATAAGCTTGTGCAGTTATTAAACACACAGGTTTTCACGGTAAAAACTGGTAACCATTGCATTCCAACTTGTGAAGGTGTTATTTGTAAATATGAAAAATGATAGTTGGCAGGAACATGAAATCTAATACAAATAAAAGTTTAAAATTCATCTGATGCCAGTTACCACAAACTACCTAAAGAGCCAGCCAGCCAGCCATCAATTGCTTATTGATTTAACCATCCATCCTGTGGTCTGTGCCTTTTGTCAGTTTCCCATTTAATGTGTGGTCACTGTTGAAATAACTGCAAAAAACACTTTTGCATTTATATTTTTTCTATTTACATTTTAAATGTTTTCCAAAATAAACTAAAAGCTTTACAAATGTGAGCCTGAAAAAAGTATGCTTTGTTTTTCCGACATGGAAAATGTGTTGACACCCTCCAGCTGGTCTGGTGGAGCTTGTTCATTTAACCTCCGTGAACAAACCGTTTAAGTCAAAGGTTTGGATTTGTTGTGCATTCATGTATGTGCAGATTTTTTTCATGGACCTGTTTTCTGCGTGTGCATGTGTGATTGTACATTTCTGGCAATGAGACCTTGGACAGGAGAGTAATTGATTCAGAGAATCTTCAAATCAATTCTTGGACAGCTGGGGCCGAGGAGATTAGAAGTGAAGCACAGGCGGCCTGCAGTGCAGTCAGACAGGCCCCAGAGCAAACAGTCATCTCAGGATTATAGACCTGGGGGGGTTTGGGGGGGGATGTACCTGTTTTCTCCTATTCCATTCCCTCCTGGTCTCCTTGCAGTGACAGTCTATACTCACTACTAACCACTCTTAAAATAAAAATAGCAATCCTGCTGTCCATCTTCAGTGCTTCTCAATAGAAGAATAACCAAACGCTCCTCCTGACACTGTGGTGAATTATGTGAATGTAAGGCTGAGTGATGTATTCTGGCGAAAGGATTTTGACCTTATGAATCTCCTCATTTCTACAAATAAAGCCAACTGCAAAAGTAGCAAACTCAGGGTTAGGTACATATCATATGCCTGCGTGGTTCAAAGGAGCCACTTACCCTAATGAAGTAAATAAAGTAATGTGTTCAAAGGTCATTTGTATAATTGTTTTGGTCGGACAGGACAGATGAATTGGACTGACCTTTGTTCCAAGTCTCAGATATATCTTACCTATCCAGAAAATTGATTCAATTAAATCAGAAAAGTAAATGTGGCAGCTTGATGGCAGAAAAAAGTGGGCTTAGAAGATAGAGAAGAAAAAACTTAGAAAAAATGTAATGCCACAAAATGAGCACTTGACACAATCTGTTATATTTTCAGTTTAAACTTGATATGTGAAGAAGCTTGAAAAACGCTGTCTCAGATAACTGAATTGATCTCATACCATAAATTCTGACTGGTAATATAATTTTATGTGCTTGTTTGAATAGAAAAATACATAAATAAAATAAGCATTGAAATCTTGTTTTCTTAAAAAAAAAAAAAAAAAAGCTTTGAGTTATGGGACTTAAAGACACACAAAAATAAAATGTGTCAAATGTTACTTAATGGTGGCAGAAAGCAAATTTAGTAACAACATTTGCTACAAACAACAGCTTCCTAGGAAACATATAGTGAATCGGGATGGATTTCTTTTCACTCGTCAAAAAAATAAAAGTTGTGAGAATACAACACAGTTCATGGCCTAATTATGAGAGAGCAGTCATGCAGTATCAACAGCCAGACAATGAGTTGACCACAGCTGTTTTTTTTTTTTTTTGTTTTTTTACAACCATAGAGTTTATCAGGTAAGAAAATGCTTTCTTTTACTGATAATTAGGTGTAGCAGCATCATTATATGGTGGGCCTGAGGCTGCAGGTGCTGTCTGAATATGTGAACTCTCCTTCCAAGCATGTCAAGTAGCTTGTTTTTTTTTTTTAGGAAAAATAACATTTGGTTGTAAATTAATAAAGTAAATGAGACAGAGCTTGACTAATCCAAGTCCTGGTCGTAACATTTTGACGTTGGGACAACTTTGACAACTGCATGAATCCATAGTAATGAATTGTTGTAAACCAGCTGTTTACAATTGCTAGTCAGGACCACAGCAGAAAATGCATGGCTACTTGAATGTTTGTGTTTCATATTATGGTTTTTGTAGCAAAAAGGTTTTTGCCTGTTTTTAGGGAATTATAGACAGACTTTGTTCAGAGAGCAATTTAAGCTCCTTCACAGGGTGGCAATTTGCTTAGTCGCTAAGTCATTGCACTGACAAGTTTTCCTGGCTTCTTCCTTGTCACTGCACTTTGCTGTGAGAAATTTTATGTTTGATTTGTGTCGGTTTATGCATACAGCTGGAGACAGCAACCACCTCAGTTATGCAAGGATAAGCAGGTGTAACTGTGATTGAGCGACAACCTGTCCAAGATGCAACCTGCCTCTTACCCGGCCGTTGGAGATAGTCACCAGAAGCACCAGTTGGGCTGAATGGATGAATGGATGGATGATCCACTGATGCCTAACAAAGCTTTGCAAACGTGCCAATACGTTTTTTCATAACTTCCTGCTGTGTTTGACAAATTCTAACTGACTTCTTAAGGCTGAGTTAAAGTTGTGCTTTATTGCACTGAGCATGTCTGAGCTGAGCAAGTGTTGTGGCTCTCATAGTTTTTACGTACCTCGGTGCAGTGTTCTTCAAAAATGAGCCCTCATAGAGATTTCATACAAATGCCAGTGCAGGTGGACCTGCTCTGCAAGAGCACCTACTAAATCATACAGTCAGAGAGAAAGGTGGCACATGCTGCAAAGATTCAGAGGAGCACAACAACGTGTTAGGCCAAGCAGGTTCAGTGAAAGTAGGACTTTAAGAAAGACGTCCTCCCTGTTCTTTGTGTCTGATGCTGGCGGAGTTACCTGACCATAAAGGTGCTCCCAACAATGTATAACACCTCCTACACAACCCTCCCTCGTAGATCAGAGTTGGGCATTAGAATTATAAATTAGACCCAAGACATTTTGGGTTTCCGAGAAAAAGAAAAGCTTCTGGCATTGTGTAGGTTACAAGTGTTGATTCAGTCCGTTAAATGTTTGTTTTTAGACTATTTCTGTTATCTAGTGGATTGTTATTTTTGGATGAAAAATAAATTTCCTTTGCACTTTTATTAGTGATCAACTGTTGTCAGATTTTATATTTTTATTGAAGTGTCACAGTTTATTTTCATTTTAAATAAATTCAGGATACTTAAATGCAGATATATCCGAGTGATTTGTTTTAGTATCATTTACAGGACTTACTGGAAATCCCTGCGCCACTTGATTTTGAAAAGTTGTGAGAGTGACATGCTTAGAAATATTCACATAATTTAACTTCTTTGGAAAGCTTCCATTCAGAACCATTCACGCTGTACTTGAAAGAGTTTAAATTGTAAAAAAGTAACAGATTCAGGTGGATGTCTCTCTTGTAGCCACATAGATGAGAATGGTGCTTCATCAAGGACTTGCTGGCTCTCAAGGTGATTACTGGGTGATTAGCTGTACAGTAATCAGAAGATAATTCTTGATATGGATGTGATTGTTTCTCTGGGGTTTGTGACCTCTGCAGATGCATCCTTCATGGAAAAATGAGGCTGGGCAAATGGGAAACCTCTGACCACCCATGCAGGAACATGATACATTTGTCATACAATAGAGAGCTGTCAGAATGAATCTGCCTGCTTGTCCTGGAGTCTAATATTGAATCTGTAGTGGACAAGAACTTTTGGATGAATTTTACTGTCTTTATTTACAGGTCAATTCTGACCATACTTGTCAGAATTGACAAGTATTTATGAAAATATTTGTCAATTCCACAGTTTTATTTAAAGTTTTTAAGTTCAATATTATTTTTGATGGCTATAGAAACTTTTTCCAAGTATTTTACTGTGGCTGTTAATATGGCCTCTGTGTTAGATCTATTCGATTTCAACATATTTTTCATATTAAATGCAGTTGCATTTATTTGTACCATATATGTGGTGAAGTGAGCCAAATACTAAGAATTATGGTACCAAATCAACAAAATGAGGGAAAACATGTGCTGTTTACCATTACCCTGCAGTTCTGTTTGCTGGGCTCGCTATTTGTGTGTTTGTGTTCATTACTAAACATTTGTGCTTAGCAACGCTGCAGAGGGTCCAGGGAGGAGGGCACCAATGAGCAAATATGGACCGCTAGATTAAACCTTTACTTGAAAAGGCAGAAAAAGAGAAAAAGAACAGATGAGTGTAATAATCATGTTTCTGCTTTCAAAATCTAACAAGTTTAGCAATGAGAGCTCTGAGTCCACTTCAAGAATCTACAAATTGATTCCATGTGTTCCTTTTGTGTATTTGACTGCAATTTAAACAGCTGGTAGATTTTAAACATGAGATCCATCAGTAAGAGTTTTGATGGCGAGATTTGATTTTAGATAACCAATTATGCAAAGCTCTCAACTGATAATATAAATTTTACTTGATTTTGATTACTTTATGAGAGCTGTTTACTTTTGGATAAACTAAAAAAAACAAAAAAAACAATTAATAATAATAATAATAATAATAATAATAATACATAAAATGCCAATTTCTTTACAACAGTTACAATATACTGGTGTTTCACAGTCCTGGATTCTTTGTCCTGCATGTTTTAGGCGATTCTCTGCTGCCACACATCACTTAAATTAATGAATCACTAAAATGCTTCTCCAGCATTTGATGGCATGCTAAGAAGTTAATGCAATCAGTTGAATCAGCTGGACTGGAGCACAGGCGCATCATGATGGGCAATGGGCCCCGAGGATCAGATATGAGAACCTCTGCAGTAGAGTATGCCACAGAAATATTTAAACAGATAAAACCCAAATAAACAAATTGCAGTGCATGTGTTTGCTCCTGTGCAAGTCAGATTATAGCTCATATGTTTTTATTTTTTTCTTTATTTATTCCACGCAGCTTTTGCATCATTATATTTCATCAGATATGCATCAGTTTTTGCTAGCAGCAATCTCTGGGGATTTAGTAGAACGTTGTCTTAAGTGTGAGATTTCCAAAAGCTTGCCAACATTTTGTAATCCAACATGTTTAATGACATATAGAATTTGACAAATTAAAAGAATAAAACCAAGCAAATCTGTTGCAATATGTTAATGTTTTTGTTGTCTTCTGGTGATGTCAAACTCCCGTTGTGGCTGCCAGAATGAACAGCTAATATGCCTGAAAATGAAGTTTCCATTTTTAAGCCTCTCTTACACCTTTATGCTTCCTCTGATTTCATTTTTATCTTTTAGTCTGTTTCTTGTAGTATAACAACTTACACATGACAGAGTGTTTTTGCCAGTGCAACCCAATAGTGCTCATATGTTATTTTAACTGATTTTAAAAATATTCAATTTTGTATTCAGATGTTCAGAAAGACGGCTCTCCTGCTCTGTCATCTTGAACAATAAGATTGTGCTAAAACAAGCATCAGATCATTAACAAAACAGCATTCTTGCAGTTTTTGACTGCTTGTTTAATTTTTTTGAGATTTGGATAAGAAAGAAAAAAAAACTAAAGAAGGGCATTGATGAGCGCCAGAATTTCCAGGATATCTAAAAATGTAACTAAAATTGAGACGACAAATTATATTTTTATACAGACTCCCATTGGTTGCCTAAAGTTAAAAACCATGCTGTGCAATTTTTATACTTGTCAGAATTCATAGAAGATCTTTCTCATGTAAATTGAATTGACAACAAAAGCTAGGGGGCAGGAAAGGCAGCTGAGGTCTGAGGTTAACCAAAAATCTAAATGAGCTGTGAGGTTCCTCCATCACTCTCCTGTAACATAGGGGTGGGAAGGATGAAATCCCTATACCTCACTTGTCTATTAATGCCAGTGGCAGTCTGAAAAATCAATATGTCCAAAATAAGACTCTATGATCACTCCCACGTCATGGATACTTTCTGCAAATAGTGTCTTGGCTTTTCTGCCTCAGATAAATTGATTTGAGCCTGCAAAACAGTTGAACTTGTTCCTTTAAAATCATAAAGGAAACCTTGAATGTGTCATGTCTGTTTAACAAGTCTGTTTAACTTTTAGAAATTAATAGCACCGTTGTTTATAGCTATTGTCTGAAGAACATTTTTATTTTTCAGACTTCTTACTTCATCAGACAGATGAAGAAGCTGGCATCAGGAGGCCGGCCAAAGGAGAAGGTGAAGGGAATCACAGAAAATATTCAAAGGGATTTCTCCAACAATTAAAGGAGATCTGTAGTTGTGGGCTGACCTGCCAGTCACACATGTAACCCACCAGCCTGCATACAGCGTTGCGGATATTTAAAATATTATTATTAGTTCTGAAATAACTTCCTTGTGGAGCAGTTGACAGAAATAGGCTTTGAAATTCACCTCATTCACACACAGCTAGTTTACCTTGCTGTCTACTTTGCAGAACCCACCTTGAAAAGAATCTGTACGGTAATGGCATCAAACTCAAGTCCATGGAACAGGACAGCAAGAGAACATCTATAGATTGATATACATAAGAATGAACAAAAAATTTTTTGTGGGGATCACTTGTCCCAGAAATCACAACTACCTTCAATTTAAAGATACATGAGCTTAGCAAAGCTAGAGATCCCTCTAGGGCCTTCATAAACTTTACCATACTTTTATGTATTCCCTATTGCAATGCATCTTTTCATAGCGAATCAGACAATCTGCCTGATACTGACAGATTGTTCAATATCAGACGCAACTCATGAGTATAATAAATAAGGGGAAACAAATCAAAAGTAAACAAACTTTTGTCTCTACTCGCAGTTTAAAGTATTTTCTTTCTTTCAAAGTATTTGGCTTTCCTAGGAAGCCAGATGATTAACATTTTCTATACAATGCCAGTCCTTTGCCTTTAGTCCCCAACAAGTCCAATTTATTGCAGTGTCATTAGCCATCTATAGCTGGTAAATCCAACTCATTTCTCCTTTCAGTGTCCACTCCACAGAAAATTGGAGTACCACCTCCTCAGCAGCTTTCCCATGGGGAGAACCAAACAGCGTACAGAAACTGCCTCAGTTGTTTCTGAAAATATGAAACTACAATACATGACATCACTTAGCAATAAAAGGACAGGTCTTCTACTGGTCTGCCATTATTGAAAGAGCAAACACGGAGCCTAATCAGACCTTTGGAACTTTCTGAGAGTGAAACCCTTTAAAACTTGGTCTGTTGAGCTACAGACTGTAAGACTGTTCTTTCCAGAACTTTCTAGTACTCATTAGGTCTTTGTCCATTGGAAGACACAATTTCACCCGTTTTATTTTCACAGCAAATGTTATTTTATGATGATGCCATCTATTTTGTCAAGCGCACCGATGATCTTCCTCATATGTTGTCTAATTTCCTTTGATTCTTCAATTATGTGGAATAATTAAGGAATCTGTTTGAGGTGTTGCCTCTAAAACACTCAAAGAATATGAATTACACAATCAGAAACTTACAAAGCCGTAAGATCATAATCTGGGCTCACAAACATTGAAAAAACATTGAATTCTATTTGCAAATAGAATTCAGCAAATCCTATTTGCTGAATTTCCAACATTCAGCAAATAGAAAAATAAATTGAATTCCCAACTGACATGAAACAGGATATTTATAATGTAATTTAGTTTAAGAAAACCTGAATTTTTTTTAAATGTTTTTATACAATTTATGAAAATATATCTTGTATTTCTACATGTTTTACGTTTTTTTTTTTTTTAAATATAGCTGAACCGGAAAAGGTGAGGGAATAAAAAACAACAAAAAACCTAAAAGACCTTTAGATCTGCTACATGCACCCATATTATAGTTAATCTGTCAACTCTAAAATGCAGAAGTAGATCTTTAAGAGTTTTCATATTAATACAACACCAGCAATTGCGTGAAACTATTTCCAATCTTCAAGCTATGAAAGAAACACAGTCAATATCCAACTGTAGCCCTTAAATAACTGGAAAAGTGATAGTGTGATGCGCAGGATAAAGTGAGAGTGATTCCTGTAATTCAATATATGCAAATATCAGACTGGCATGGTTCACGTGTAGCGATTATCCATGTACAAGATCCTTGATTAAGCCAACAGAGAGCAGTGTACATTGATTAAAAGGCCACATTTTCAAATGGCCCTTACCTCTAATTACAAATCTTTTTTCTTAACCCACTCATTGATTACTAGGGAGTGTCAGTATTTTAAATTCAGTAACACACTGTGCTGTGCTCAGGTCACCATTGTAAGTGAAAATCTCAAACATTCCACCAGTTCAAAAAAGGCTAAATAAATAAAATAACAATAAAATAAACCTGTTGTCATAATGTTCTTTATCTAGCCAACTTATTTTGGCACGTCACCAAGTATTCTGTCTGTCCAGAGGCGCAAAAAGTGGGTATGCAGCGTATGCAACGCATAGGGGCGCAGCACCAGAGGGGGCGCCAAAACCCCGTCTGGAGGGGGGGACGCGCCGATTATGTTTTCCCATACACTTCAGCACCTCTCATACTTCACGTATCATCGCCTCGGGGGGTGGGGTGGGGGGGTTGGTCAGCGTCGCTCCTTCACCCTGACGTTCCTTCCCTGGGGGGGGGGGGGGGCGCCGATTTATGTTTTCGCATCCACCTGAATAATGTGTAGTTGCGCCACTGCCGCTACATATAGTTTAGTTAGAAACATGCTCGGACGTGTTCGGACTTATCCGCTCCCCTGCAGCCGCTGGCTCGTCTCGCCCGCTCTGTCAGGGTGGAGCGGCTCGTTAAGCCGAGAGAGAACCACCGTTTCCCGCTGGTTTTCGGCAAGGAGTTAAAAGCAAAAATAAGACAATATCTAGTGTTAATGATTGCTAATTTTATTATTATTATTGTTACTATTAATTACAAAAACATTTATTTAAAGTTGGTGCTGAAAGTTATTCAGCACTAAGTTAGTGTTTAAGTTAAGTTTTGCTTATAAATTAAATTATATGTGTCATTTTATTTTATTAAGTGCTATATTTATTTTTTAGGAACATAAAATTACTCTGAACATTTGAAATTTCTGGCTAATTACAAGTTATTTGCAGTGGAGACAGCTATAAGATTGAATTCAGTCATTCTTATTTGTGATTTTCTCTTTTCTGATAGATTTTGTAATTTTACATCCAGGATCTTCAGGAGAATTGACCGAAACCCAAACTCCTTGTTCTCAACGAAGACCTTCTGTATGGCCAAGAACATGAGTCTGCTCCCTCATGGCATTGAAGCTCAGAAGAATAACATGTTTTCATGCTTTTTAGTCACTGCAACATTTTAACACTAAAATGTTGCAGTAACAACATTTTAATATATTTATTTTTTGTTTTTTATGTTGTTTCCTCATTTAACCAAAAATTATTTGCTACCTTTCAACTGATGCTTTTAATTTGAAAGGATTTTTAAAGGGACAAGGTTGCTAAGTGATCTACACAAACTTCTGACAATAACTTACAATTAACTGTTTTGGACATAGTGCAGAGAGTAAGAGAGCGTACGAGTCACAGCTAAAGGGAGATAACTAGGGAATAGTCCAATTAAGGTCTAAACAATTAATTAGTTAGCGCTTGGTTGATGAGGGAACAAGGTGAGTGTTTTGATGAAAGTACTGTATAAATTGAGCATAATGTTTGTTTCGACATGAAATTGTGTTAATTGATTAACTGTCGAACAGTTGGAATATGTTTTTGGTTAATTTGTAATATAGCAATATTAATTAAATACATGTATTGTAAGTTTAATGTTATTACTTAAAGTAAGGTTTATAGGTTAAGGTAAAAGGTTAGAACCACAAAGAGTTACTAATGGTATTTTATTTGTATGTTTGTAGCTCTTACGGTGTGTTCATGTACAAAGGCTGTTGAATAAACAAACGTGAACCATCAGTTTGAGAGATCATCCTTTCAACCGGGATGCTACACTGTATGCTTTTGAAACAACTAACTTATGTTTTGTAACTTTTGTAAATGAAATCTGCTGGCTCTCTCTATATCACATGGAAATAAAAGAAACTTTAAATTTAGATTGTTTTTAGTCTTGTTTTTATTTAGTGAAATTTAATATGAATACATTTTTTGTTTTTTACCCAACTATAGTGGTATAATAATCCTTGTGTTGAGTTATGAGTTTCAACCCAATTTTGGGTCAATTTAACCAAATTAAACAAGTCAATTTAACCCAACCTTTGGTTAGCTGCCATAACCCAATGTGCTGGGTCAAATCATCAACCCAACCCAGTTGAGTTAAAACAACCCAGAGTTGGTCGGTTCATATTTGAGCCAGCGCTGGGATACGAATTGGGTTATTTTTAAACCCAGTAGTTTCTACTGTGTGTGTGTATATATATATATATATATATATATATATATATATATATATATATATATATATATATATATATATATCCCTCCCCTCCCACACACACATTAAGTTTGTTTGTTCGTATTTCCATCCCAATTTAACTTCCGTCCCCCCAGAACTCAACGGTACGCAAGACCCCCCCACCCTCTTCGCACCTTCGCACTTCCAATGGCACGCTAGTCAACCCTCAACGTCTCTCCGTCGCCCTTCCATCTTCGCTTCCCCCGACCCCCCCACCCCCTCTAACGATACATCCGCCCCCCACAGTCCGCATCCCCACCTTCTCTCCTCCTTCGAACCCCTTCTAACTATACTCTAGCCCCTCCAGTCCACCACCGTTCCCTCGTCCCCCTATTCTCGCTCTTCGGTAGGCTCTACCCACCTCGCTCTGACTGTAACAGCGGATGACTAAACGTTTCAGGTATTCTCAGACTCAAAACTTGGAAGAACTCTAAAGGCCATAATGATCCACTCCCGTGACTTGTGAAGTTCTCCTGAAGAAACGCATCCAGTCTTGACACTTCTGACAATGAGTCTCTTCGTTGGTGACAAAAAATCCTGGAAACACCGTGAGGCATGAGGACTCGGAGGCTGGTCCTGACCCAGAGACGGGTCCTAACTCGGAGGCAGGACCTAACTTGGAGGCAGGACCTAACTCAGAGACAGGTCCTGACCCAGAGGCAGGTCCTATCTCAGAGGCAAGTCCTGACTCGGAGGCAGGACCTAACTCTGAGGCAGGTCCTGACCCGGAGGCAGGTCCTGACCCGGAGGCAGGTCCTGTCTTGGAGGCAGGTCCTGACCTGGAGGCAGGTCCTATCTTGGAGGCAGGTCCTGACCCGGAGGTAGGTCCTGACCTGGAGGCAGGTCCTGTCTCGGAGGCAGGTCCTGTCTTGGAGGCAAGTCCTGTCTTGGAGGCAGGTCCTAACCAGGAGGCAGGTCCTGTCTCGGAGGCAAGTCCTGTCTTGGAGGCAGGTCCTAACCAGGAGGCAGGTCCTGTCTCGGAGGCAGGTCCTGTCTTGGAGGCAGGTCCTGTCCAGTAGGCAGGTCCTTACTCTGAGGTAGGTCCTGACGCTGCCGTCCGTCCGTCCCCCCAGCACTCAACGGTACATTAGACCCCCCCCCACCCTCTTCGCCCCCTCGCACTTCTAATGGTACACTAGTCAACCCTCAACATCTCTCCTTCGCCCCCTCCTTCTACGTTTCCCCCGACCCTCCTAACAATACATCCGCCCCCCACAGTCCGCCCCCACCACCTTCTCTCCTTCTTCATCGAACCCCTTCTAACTATACTCTAGCCCCTCCAGTCCACCACCGTTCCCTCGTCCCCCTATTCTCGCTCTTCCGTAGGCTCTACCCACCTCGCTCTGACTGTAACAGCGGATGACTAAACGTTTCAGGTATTCTCAGACCCAAAACTTGGAAGCACTCTAAAGACCATAATGATCCACTCTCGTGACTTGTGAAGTTCTCCTGAAGAAACGCATCCAGTCTTGACACTTCTGACAATGAGTCTCTTCGTTGGTGACAAAAAATCCTGGAAACACCGTGAGGCATGAGGACTCGGAGGCTGGTCCTGTATCGGAGGTCTGTCCTGATATGGAGGCTGTTCCTGACTCAGAAGCAGGTCCTGTCTCACAGGTCTGTCCTGACCCGGAGGCAGGTTCTGACTCTGAGGTAGGTCCTGACTTGGAGGCAGGTCCTGACCCGGTTGCAGGTCCTGTCTCGTAGGCAGGTCCTAGCGCAGAGGCAGGTCCTGACCCGGAGGCAGGTCCTAGCGCAGAGGCAGGTCCTGACCCGGAGGCAGATCCTGACTCGTAGGCAGGTCCTTACTCAGAGGTAGGTCCTGACCCGGAGGCAGGTCCTGACCCGGAGGTAGGTCCTGACCCGGAGGCAGGTCCTGGCCCGGAGACAGGTCCTGACCGGGAGGCAGGTCCTGATTCAGAGGCAGGTCCTGGTTCAGAGGCAGGTTCTGACTCGGCGGCAGGTCCTGACTCGGAGGCAGGTCCTGTCTCAGAGGCAGGTCCTGAATCTGAGGCAGGCCCTGAATCTGAGGCAGGTCCTGACTCGGAGGCAGGTCCTGACTCGGAAGCAGGTCCTGATTCGGAGGCAGGTCCTGACTCGGAGGCAGGTCCTGTCTCGGAGGCAGGTCCTGACTCGGAGGCAGGTCCTGTCTCAGAGGCAGGTCCTGAATCTGAGGCAGGCCCTGAATCTGAGGCAGGTCCTGACTCGGAAACAGGTCCTGACTCGTTGGCAGGTCCTGATTCGGAGGCAGGTCCTGACTCGGAGGCAGGTCCTGTCTCGGAGGCAGGTCCTGACTCGGAAGCAGGTCCTCTTTCAGAGGCAGGTCCTGTCTCGGAAGCAGGTCCTGACTCGGAGGCAGGTCCTGTCTCGGAGGCAGGTCCTGACTCGGAAGCAGGTCCTGACTCGGAAGCAGGTCCTGACTCAGAAGTAGGTCCTGACTCGGAGACAGGTCCCGTCTCTGAGGCAGGTCCTGACGAGGAGGCAGGTTCTGTCTCATAGGCAGGTCCTGAATCGGAAGCAGGTCCTGACTCTGAGCCAGGTCTTGTCTCGGAAGCAGGTCCTGACTCGGAGGCAGGTCTTGACTCGGAAACAGGTCCTGACTCAGAAGCAGGTACTGTCTCGGAGGCAGGTCCTGTCTCGTTGGCAGGTCCTGACTCGGAGGCAGGTCCTGACTCGGAGGCAGGTCCTGACTCGGAAGCAGGTCCTGACTCGGAAGCAGGTCCTGACTCGGAGCCAGGTCTTGTCTCGGAAGCAGGTCCTGACTCGGAGGCAGGTCCTGACTCGGAAACAGGTCCTGACTCAGAAGCAGGTACTGTCTCGGAGGCAGGTCCTGTCTCCTTGGCAGGTCCTGACTCGGAGGCAGGTCCTGACTCGGAATCAGGTCCTGACTCGGAGGCAGGTCCTGTCTCGGAGGCAGGTCTTGACTCGGAGGCAGGTCCTGACTCGGAAGCAGGTCCTGACTCGGAGGCAGGTCCTGACTCTGAGGCAGGTCCTGTCTCGGAGGCAGGTCTTGACTCGGAGGCAGGTCTTGACTCGGAGGCAGGTCCTGACTCGGAAGCAGGTCCTGACTCGGAGGCAGGTCCTGACTCTGAGGCAGGTCCTGTCTCAGAGGCAGGTCCTGACTTGGAGGCAGGTCCTGACTCGGAATCTGGTCCTGTCTCAGAGGCAGGTCCTGTCTCGTTGGCAGGTCCTGACTCGGAGGCAGGTCCTGACTTGGAGGCAGGTCCTGACTCGGAAGCAGGTCCTGACTCGGAGGCAGGTCCTGACTCGGAGACAAATCTGACCACTGAGTGAACCAACTTGAGATGCCCAAAGGGTTCTTGCCTCTCCTCTGTGTCCGAAGCGTCTCCACAACAGGCAGCCTTCTTGATGATCTTCCATGTCTTCTGAAGGAAGCTATCTTGGAGAATGACTTTTCGCGGCCGTGCCAGGTTCCTTCTGAAGCTCTCCACCACCTTGTACATAACTACCGGGTTGTCACTTTTTATCATCTTGAACAACAACTCTCGAACCACATCTTCATTGCCCCAGAGAAGTTGTAAGATGTCTCGGCAGAGTTTTCGTTCCATATCCTCAAAAAAGACGAAATCAATGTCTTTTACTTCCTCCCAGATTTTCGGAGCAAGCTTTTTATGTACCGGTTCGGTGTGCTTCATTTGGTAACCTCCATAACTAGATCTGAAACTGGACTTATAAATCAGTCTCCAAAGAATCGTTTCCACCATGACTCTCCTTTCATCTTCGGTTCCACGTCTGAAACCCATCTTGTTCGCTTCCTTCAAAAACTCTTCAGGATCCATCCCTGCCTTAGTAAACTCGTCACTCAGGCAGTTGTCATCCGAGTACAAGTCCTCATTAGGAAAAAACGTCTTTCTGATCTTACTTTTTGTAGACTTATACCTCTTCTTTGGAGGAACAGGATTCTCCAGGTGACGCTTGAATTTTTCCACAATTACGTCATGTCCTTCTGGGTAATCCAGCAGTGCAATTAAATGCAGTCCAGAGGCAAAGTGGAATGCATCTCTCGCAGTACTCTGGAAAATCCGTTCACTTAGCTCTTCCGATACCTCCGAGAGTACGTCCACGTTTATTTCTCCAGTTTTTCTCAAAAGCAGAGTCAAAATCTTGCTGTGCTGTTCCTCAAATGTCTGTCGTACCAGATGCAGAGTCGGATCATCTGCGGCCTTTTCGATCACTGCCCACAGAAGTTCACTGAGAAATTTTTTCTTCTTGTAATCTGGACTTCTTTGTCCAGGATGAACTCTGTTGGACAATGTTTTTTTTACTTTTGTCCAAAATGAGACCTGAGGCCTCACATCCATTTCTCTCTGCGGGCTTTCGTCAGTCATATTTTCTGAGCTGAGCTAAAACGTCCAAATGAATTGTGTGTTGACTGACTTGTTAACTGATTTGTGTCGACTGATCAGAGAATTAACTGATCAGTTGGTTATGTCATGGACTCTATGACATCACAAAGTCATCCTTAGAAGGGCCTCATGACACAGACATCATTTGAAGTCATGCTGATGACATCATTGTCAGCAGCATGGCAACTGTTGCTAGGGCTAATAATAGCACGCAGTGAGCATGCGCTATGAAAAAAATAGAACCTGTGGGCACTACATGCATTATTCCCACAAGTCTGCGCAGTGATCTGCGCAGCTTCGCCGGAACAGGAGGGGCCAGGGAACCACTGGCTTTGGGCCAACGGGTAGGGCACTTTACTGCCTTACCCATTTCTGTCATTTGGGTTTCATCTCCCAACAGGCATAGGGCAAGTGTCAGTGGAACCGCTACATCCAACCAGTTACTCAGCAAGTCCACCGCTTTAACCCAGAAGGGTTTAACCACCTTTCTATTCCCATATTCATTGTAAAAAAGTTCCTACTTTTCATCTGCTCCCCGGCGCAGGAATCTGCTGCGAATGAACGGTAGATGCTCCGCTCGGTTTGGTCGCAGTCACAAGGTCATATTTATAGTTTTTTCTTCATATTTTACAAAGTGATTGCCTGTCACCTGGTCATCCAGGCAAAGTCGTGAAAACGTATATTTTCTCATGGTGACTCACTAGTCTCAAACGTTAGGCGCTTCCAACACTACGCATGCGCACAGCAGATCAGACAGAGAAACCAATCGAGTCTGTTAACATCAGCTCAGGTCCTGGGAGTAGATATAATTTTTAATACAGATCTTACAGTTAAAGCAACTTAAAACAAAAAGTCAGCATCAATGTAAAATTCCAAATATATTGAAGCAGTCATGAAATGTTTATTGAAAAATTAACTACCAAGTCAAATTCTATTTGTTACCTTTTACTACCTTTTACTGGCCTTAATTTGAGCTAATTTAATTTACTACCTTTTATTCCCGCATGGAAACCCTGTTACATGAGGCAAGAAGCTTCTGGCCTACTGTAACAATTTATAAACCATTAACTAACTAAAGTTTTACCACAGATGTAACTTCAAAACAGGTCAGTTTTTGCCTTCTCCAACATTCATAGCGATTAAGATGAAGTTTTTTATCAAAGACCTGTGTGTTCACCAGTTGGACTCTCACACCTAGCGCAGCATCACAGTAGTGTGATGACAAATGTGACACAGTACTGTCTCATGTTTTGTAGTAGCAGAGGCGCAAAAAGTGGGTATGCAGCGTATGCAACGCATAGGGGCGCAGCACCAGAGGGGGCGCCAAAACCCCGTCTGGAGGGGGCGACGCGCCGATTATGTTTTCCCATACACTTCAGCGCGCATCACGCATCACCTCTCGCACATAACGAGGGGGGGGGGGGCGCCGATTTATGTTTTCGCATCCACCTGAATAATGTGTAGTTGCGCCACTGTGTCTGTCCAGTCATGACACTTTGTCAAACCTACCCTTTTATATCCATGAAGTATGTATGTACATCACTTGCAATGTAATCCTATCCTGTGTAGAAAGTGTGTGTAAAAGGGAGGGTGTGAAAAGTACAGTGTGCTGCATCACACAGAGAGTAAGTTACTTTAAGATCACAAACCATCTGGGGATGACAGTTCAATGCTTTGTGCGTCCTGTATGACTGCCCCCTAGTGGTCAAAGAGTTGTTATCTTACTTAATCATAAATTAGGTCATATCTCCATCAGTTGAGGCCAATTGAGGCGTTTTGCATTCCAGGGTGAGTGAATCATTAGCAATCCTGCTAGAGAAAATTAATATTGTGAGAATGTTTGACCTCTAATGTCACAGCAGTAAGTTCCATTGCAGAGACATTTTTTTATGCAAATAATACTTTCTCAACCTTTTTGAAATTACGGACAAATTATTCAACATTTCCGAAAACCAAAACATCTTTACCTATAAATCAAATTGTGTATGCTAAAGTTTAAGATGTGTAAAAAAGCAATTGATTATTGACATAAAGCAGTGTATCTTCAGACTCAATTTAGATTAAAAACTGTGTGATGGGGATGACAAAATAACGCCCATCTACGTCTCTGCATTTTTTTCGTTTTTCTTTGTATTCCTTGGGTTGTACCATTCCCATTATTTTGACATTTTAAAAATGGCTGAAAGAGAGCAGTTTTGCTGCACTGCTATCCGACTTCCTGTTATCTACATTAAGTCTTGCTCTCTCTTTCTCTCTTGTAGCCTGAGTGCTACTTTTTCTCTGGTTTCCACTGACTTCATTGATACAACACAAAAGAGGGCAACTATAGGACCAGCTGATAGCATTTGATTGAAGGACAGATTTTTGATCAGTGAAAGGGTGATTTCCTTTAGATATAGTTATTTTTATTGTCTTCTGTTTTAAATTTCAAATTATTGAATTAGTTAACCCATTTTCGCAACATTTTATTGAACACAATTGCAGTTCATGTGCTGTAAGTTGGCTATCATTCTATATATTTAAGCAAATATATTAAAATTAAACTTGATTAGGGTATGTTTATCTCTTGTGTCGCTAGGTAAAGCTGTTTGTTCTCAAGCAGTCACACCTCAACAAACAGATTCTTTAACTCCAGTGTGACAACAACCCAACATGTAGCTGTGAGTGACTGACATGCTGCTGGCTCCGACAGACTTTACTTCACAATACTGCTCCGAGACAACATACTCATTCATTATTTTCTGAATAACTTTCAGAAAAGGACTGTGAAATACAAAAAATTATCCATAATGCTCCTGGGCTATACTAAAGTGGGTTTATTTATTCATGTTGTGAGCAATATTTGTGATGTTTTGGCTCTTTAAAAGGAAAAAAAAGTCCCGCTTTAAACTACATTTAGTTCCTTTTTCTATTCAACTCCTTGATAAATTTACCAAAATATCTGGCCCAGCAACAAACATCACGCTGTGAACTCATAAGATTGGTAAAAATATTTTCACGATTTAAGGAAAATATTCACAACATGAGAGAGATGGCGAGCGAGACAGAGACAAAGAGAGTAATTATTAAAGACTCCAGTCATTAATGCTGGAGAGAAAGTTCACTTTGTAACATAATTAAAAGTTGTTCAGGAGCAAGCATTGCTGCAGGGTGCAATTACTCATAAATGCCAATGCGATAACATGAAAGTGAATGAATCCATGCATTGTACGCAAATTCAAATAAATTTGAAGTTGGCTCAGACACACTTTCCTTTACACACTGATCCTGAGGAAAAGTGCATCAGATTAAGACTTAGATGAATGTGATAAAAACGCAAACACACACACACACACGCACGCACGCACGCACGCACGTACGCACGCACGCACGCACACACACACACACACATGCGCACACATAGAAACATGCAGCCAACCTACATGCACAACCTTTAATTGATGAACTTTAAACATCAAATGTTATGATTTCTTTTACCAGAGAAACTTGAAAAATAAACAACCTGGTTTTCACTCTTCCAAGATATTTGACGAACGCGTAGTCATCTTGCTGGGGGAGAAATGGTAATGGTAAATCAGTGAGCAGCTGGATTCCCCCGCATGCACCTGCAATTTTCCCCCTTCCCCAATACTAGCCCAATGATGGCGCCTGCAGATTTTCTAATGGGCCATTATTTTGGCAGATTCAAATGAAACCAAGGTGAAATTGCCTTTTTTTACTATTTATAATGCATATTTGAAGTAGCGAAGGTTGTCACAGTTGCATGAGGCATACAATTATTTTCTCATTGTTTGCATTATATAGGGTCATTGAGGTTAATTGAGTCTTACTTCAGTATTCTGACGGGAAGTCACACAAGCTCTTTTCACAGCGTATTCATTTTAATTAACGTGAAAGAAGTAAAAAGCTGGGCCTGCTTGCGCGACGATGAGCAAACGTATAAACAACAATAAAGGCCGGCCCTGTTCGGCTGTCTGTGCAGTGTTTGAAGCTGTGGAGCTAAATCGTTCTCTGTCTGTCGCTACTGCTCTTTTACCGTAACTGAAAGATGGGAAACTCAAGTGAAATGAGTAGAGAATTCAGATAACCTTCTAAACAAAGCCTTGTGGGTATTGACTGCTAGAGCATTTTGAATCTATAAGATAATACAGACTTTCACTCTGCAGGAGTTTAAAACGCTCTCTTAGGTGAGTTTCTGTGATTCTAAACATTACCCTCCTCAAATTGTGCATATTTTTCCACATATTTTTAACTTTTAAACCTTGCAGTTTATTGAAAACTAAGTAGAACCAGAAAGCTGGAAATGTTACAGTTTAACCCTATTGTTCAGTACTGATTGCAGTTATCTGAAATGGCAATGCAGTCCCGTACTTGAACACATAACAGCAATGTTGGTCTCCATTGTTAAAGAAATGTAGAATGGCAGTGATTTTCCTTCTTGTTTTTTTTTTTTGTGCTTGCAATCATGTCAAGTTCAAAAATAGATCACAAACTCCATTCTTGTCACTGGTTAGATTGCTACCCAGCAAGAATGCTTCCTGTTTGATTTTCGGCTGAATAGTATCTTTTGCAATAGTCCAATGTCCTTCCCCTGTCCAGGCATGTCTGACAGGCAAATTAGAGATTTTCTGCTGTGTTTTTGAGTGAGTGTGAGAGGTCTTGGCTTTTGTCTTATCTGCATCTCTGATGTCCTTTTGATTAACTAGTGGGAGCACTTTTCATAACTGTTGGCATAATTTAATACATGGAGGAACATAGATCAAAACACAGATCTTTCAATTAGACTAGAGCCTTTATGTACCTCTCCTTAGTTTGATAAAACGTTTTTATTTATTTAAATATCTGAAACAAATGTATGGAAAAAAAGAGTACATTATAACAAGCTTAGCAATGGAGATAGATGAGAAAGACAGGGGAAATAAAAAGATTAAAGAGAAAAAAAAAGAACATTTAAAAATAGGGTCATATTCAATTTTACCACAATGTTACAACACACTGATGGATAGGAATACTAAAGCATTTGTCAGTATATTGCACTCACCCTTCCACCTCCCAACCATGACTGAATTGATACAAATCCACAAGACAATTTAACTATTAAAAAAAATAATTTTAGTTATCACTTTGACAAAAACACACAATTTAAAAAAGAAGTTTGCCTTAACAGCAGCCTTTAGTTTGTCTGCATTGTTGGTTCTGCTGTCTCTAATCTTCTTCTATACTTCGTACTTTCTCTCCTGTGGGAAAATTAAATCAACATCTTTATAAAGCTTGTCAGCAGAGGGGTAAGCATGGAGGGCTGTAAAATATTCTTGTTGACTTTGGAAGTGAGAAAACACAGTGGACCAAAAAAATAAATAAATAAATAAAAACAATTAACATGGCTCCCCAAATTGAACTTTACAGCGGATCTCAAACAACTTGGAACCTGTATCGCTTCTTCCATGGCCAGGTAAAACATCTGAGATCATGGGGTCCAACCGACCCCACACACGTAAAACTTGTATCATTTACCACAGTCCTCTACGTTTATCTCGGTCCTCTACGTTGCCTCAGTCCTCGCACACACAAGGGTTGAAAGGGGTTATACACAAACACCAGCACAGTTCTACTCATGTCCTGATGGTTCCTGAAGATTTGAGTCAAGCTGCAGCCACAACTTGTGAAGAACCTTAAACTCTTGAATGGTTTAACTCGTAACCCTCTGAATTCTGCAGTTATTGCCTGTTGTCACACTTTTTCCTTCCACCCAAGTTTCCGTTAACATGCTTGAATGCAGCACATGAAAACAGCAAAGTTCCTCAACATCGACCTTTTGTGGATTATCCCTCTTGTGAAGAGTGTCAATGACTGTCTGCTGGATACTGTCGACTTATTGTCTTCCATATGAGTGCAGGCCATAACATATAATTTAAAATATTATAATAATAATTTCTAAAAAACATGATTTTGTTTAGATTTGTACAAGCCATAATAATAAAAATGAACATAAATAAATGTTTGAAAATGTGTCCCTCCGTGTATAACTTATCAATTCATGAACTTTTTCCATTTTTTTGAACTGAATTAATGAAATAACGCTCCAGTACGTTGAGATGAATCTCAACGTTGTGACAATCAGTCATATGGTGTCACACGACAAGGGTAGCACTGAAAGACAAACAGAATACACACAGAACCTCTGCAACCATTACAACCAGAGCATCTCAATGACTTTGGAAACAGGATGACCTTTGATTCAGAGAGAAAATCATGATTACATTGTAATGACAGTCTGAGTGTAGGTCAGGAGCAGTGCTGCATACAGTACGTTCACAGGTCAGGACTAATCACACAGGGTTTAGTGAGAAAATTAATAGCTCTTTGATTGCGATCTATAGGTTATCGTATTGAGGAGTTCAAGAGGATTTTTACTTCTCCAGTTTGCCTCCTTGACCTGAAAGGTTTTCATGAAGGAGTATTTACATGATAACCTAACAGGTCTGGATCTGTGGAGTGGATGTTTGTGTGTGAGGGTTGTGAGGCAGGCCTATAGAGCAGGCTTTGGAAGTATGACATTCATGATGCTCTTTCCTGACGCGTCCATACACTTGAGCTCCAAATGGAGAATAATTTATTTAAAGGTTATGAAGCTGTAGCCCCCCTCCCCCCCAACCCCCCTGTCATACACATGTATAAATTGCTCTCAAATTTGAAGCTGGCTTTCAGTGGTTACAGAAGACAAATGGCAGGGATGATGAGTATGATAACACTAATAATTCAATTGATAAATCAGGTTGGTCAGAAATCCATTATTACTCACTGCCTTTCTCATCTATAACCAGTGGCTGAATCCCGCTAGCAATCGCTTCCCATCTCGCAGACTGTCTGGATGACTGATCAGGGTTGTGATTGTCTCCACTCTCCCCATCACACCACTGCCACATGCGTCAGCAACAGCACATACATCTTGAGCGGCCTCTAACTCCGAGCCAGCATAGTCTAGAGCCTCGGTAAACGTTGCAATCAGCAGAAGAATTGGGCCAATTCCTCATAACCTTGTCTGCACATGGCACCTCGCCTTGAATCATAAGACTCCGCTGCTGTGGAAAGCCTTGAGTTTGCCGGCACAGAAATTGTATGGCCCAGGTAATGTTGAAAATGGGTAAATGGATATTTAATTATCTGCCTTGTCCCACAAAAAGTGGGAATGGTGGATGTATCGGGGTGACCACAGACTCATGGGTAACAATGTGCACCAAAAAACAAAAAAAAACACTCATGGCATTGCTGCGTGTTTCTCAAAGCGTTCTATGCAGTGGAGAACTGGTGGTTACAAAATAAATGAATAAATAAATAAAAATAAATGAAATCCAACATATTTGTGATCTCTACTCCTTGCATGTACACATAGCTGTTCAAAATAATAGTAGTTCAACATAGCTCACTGGATCAATAACATTTTTGGAAGAAACTATTGATTCATGCCAAACAATTTACAACATTTTTTTTTATCAGTGAGATCTCAGTGTCCCACGTCATTCTGTAAAAAAAAAAAAAAAAAAAAGATTTTACATGCTGCTTGAAGTATATCCCTCTGAAAATCAGAGTAAAAGTAGTAAATCCAGACATTGCTCTGGAGATCTTTGTAAAAGTAATTGAATAACAAAGTGATTGTAGAGGGCTAAACAAATAGAGAAGTGCAAAAATACAGTCTGCTCAGCTCAACAAAAACTCCAGGAAGACAATAAAAAAGTCTTTTTACAATTTAAAGAGATCAAAGATACCCAAACTGGCTTAAACTCAGCAAATTATTAATAATGCTTTCAAGTCCCCTGTGAGTACTCTAACAATTAGATTAAATGTGCTTAAGAGGCTAAAACCTGCCATAGAACACATTAAGTGATCTAAAGACAAATTGTGAAACATTTTGTGTATGGAAGCAAAATATTTGGTAACACTATATTTGAAGGGGTGTGCATAAGACTGACATGACACTGTCATAAACATGACATAACACCTGTCATGAACATGAAGAAGTCTTTATGAATGTTTATGACAGTTGCCATGAAGTGTCATTCAGTAAATAATGACACTCTTAATACAAAGTTGCTCTAAAAGTTGCCAACTTTGCATTAAATTGTCACTATTTACAAAATCATGCAAAGTTGGCACTTTTAATGACTTTTAATGCAACTTTTAGAGCAACTTTGGACCCATAAGCAATGAAGTTAAGCTAAAGTACATCATGAATCATGTAGAGTCAGGCCTCCTGTTATGGGAATGTTCCAAATATTACATTGTTGTGGTAATTATTCAATTGAAATTAATTATGGATAAGTTTGAATGGATCAACATACTTTAAGGGCTTATGCTAACATGTTAAACTCGAGAAAATGCAATTAAATAACTCTTTGGTTATTTAATTGACTCCAAATACACCAGTAAGCGAGCAGCATCGCAATGCCAAACCGACCAGGTTAGCATCAGGGACTTGCCAGGCCCCACTCAAACACAAAACCTGTGGGAGGCATGAAAATGCTTTTTCTGGGTTAAAACCAAGACATTTGGAATGCAGCCCATTTGTCCTGGATTAGAACAGCTGTTCACACAAGACAAAGCTGGTGACAGATGTGCAAAATTCTTACAAACAGAAAAAAAAAAATCTCCAAGAATTTTCCAGTTTATACATTAAATGTTTGAGTTTCTAAAGAGAAATGTAGGCAGTGCTGTCTATTAACAACCTAAAGTTCTTTTTTGTTTGTTTTGTTTGCAGTAGCATGTTTGCGCTGTTCTCAGGAAATAAAAGCTAAGAATTTTGAGCTTTACTCTCTCTTTTAAGCACTGCTATTTTTCAACTGTATGAGTCAGTCACCATTCTCTCCTTTCATGTAATCAATACAACTTTCAAAGAGTTTGAAAAGTTGACTTTGTGGTTTTGATGAAACGATAATATTTAAATAAAGCCCGAGCTGCTACTTCAAAAATATGTACTCCATCAAAGAGACTTCAGAAAAGCAGACATGAACTTTATAACACATTAGACTTAGAGATGAGTTCCCATTCACTATTGTTAAGGGGAGATGTTCGATCTTGAGCACTGCATTCAGTCTAGTGCCAAAGCTCTATGTGTGTTTTTTTTTTTTTTCTTTTGAGCAGAAAATCTAAATCAATAGTGAAAATGTCTCACGTGATTCATTTGTTCGGCTCAATCGAAGCAGCAGCAATTTTTCCAAATAATTATGAGCAATCTAACATCTTGGAGTGCACATCTTCTCCGTCCAATCACAGACTTACGAGCGAGCAGAGAAACACATCATGGAAATTGATTGTCCTTTCTCCTTTCTCAAAGACTTCAGGAAAAAAAAATAAACAACAATGGGCTGATCAATCTAGTAACATAAGTATACCTCTTGTCAATGTCCCTCTCTTTACAATGGGGACTTGATGTTTTAGGAGCTATTTGTTATGACCAACTTGCCAGAAGAGACATCGATCGCCGGCTGCTTGCAAATGCATTTTGCAAAGAAAAACAGAGCTGAATGTGCTGTGCCACGTGTGGATGTGAGTCTTGCATAAAAAGTGTCAACTTAAATGACTTTTTTAATTTACTCAAAAAGAGGACTGATTATTTTAATGGTAGCTCTCATTACAAACCTTGCCTTCCTTTACCCATCATTTTTTCGCTCCTTGCTTTTCGCATCAGTCCACGCTTTGAACGGTCGCATCAAATAACCATAACTCTTGATAAAATACTTCCCTTTCTTTCAGGCCTCAAAGGGAAGTCTGTTCAAACAAATTGTAGAAATTTGTTTGCTGAAGAGTACTGTCTGCTTAGCAGCTTCAAACACGAATGGCTGGGCAGTGCAGTTTTTATTCTGTCGTAAAACCGAGGGATCATTGTGCATACATGATTAATTTTGGTTTAAATATAGATTAGAGATTTTTTTTTTCTTTCTGCTTTATTATGTTTCATCAGTGCTCAACTAATATCCTCCTCTACTTGAATGTGTACACTGCGTAGCACATTTTAAACTTCAATTGATCATTTTAATATTTGTCTTTGCTTGTGTCGACTTTTTAGTCAAACGTTACACTACAACACTTTATAAGAGCATTCAAAGGGCTCAAATAGTGGATGATTAATGGTAAACCTGTTCTACATAAAAACTAAAAACTATTTGGTTTAGTCCAAGTAGTCTCGATTTATGATTAACTTTGCTGAAACTACACTAGGATTCTTATAATTAGTATGAAGTCGTGTGAAGCACGTTTCTGTCGCTGTCATAAAATTTAATATCAATGGCAACTTGGTGTAAAGGAGAGTGCTTTAAGCTCAATGCAATGTATTTGTGTCTCAGCCTTATTTTAAATTATAAGTGGAAATAGTTCTTAAGTTCTTCCCTATTTGTTTTGATAAAATTGGCTAGAGAAGGGGTCAAGCTAACTCATAGCAATCCACGTTTCTCAAATTTCATCATAAAGTCATTTGTATTTCTGAAACTTCAGGATCTACCAGAAAACCTGATGTTGTGACTTCCAGCCTGGTAGTCGAAACTATTGAGTAAGGAATGAGTCTGATGTGAGGCTCACACAGCCCTTTAGGAGGCACTTTTAGCCAATAGACTCAATTTTGCTTTCTCCCCACATGGAATATCAGTTGTGGACCTTTTGACTGCCATGGAGTCAACCGTTTGGAACAACAACAGTGCAGAGGCAGAAATAGAGCAACTTAGGATGAAAGTTATTTCAACCATTTGCTAAATCTCCTTCTTTAAACCTCACACCTTAGAAAATTCTCCTTCTTTAAACCTCACGCCTTAGAAAATTTCACCATTTTACTAGAAGACAGGGGACATACAAAAAGATGCTCTTAAGAAATTCAGTGAATTACTTAAATTAAACACTCATTTATTAATCCCAAAGGGAAAATAACTGCAACTCGTGTTATCCAAGTTTCTTCAAAGTGTTGCTGTAGATGCAGATGGCTGTGGGCAGGAAGGATCTCCAGTAGCAGACTGTATTGCAGCAAAGTAATGAAGCGTCTCACTGAAGAGGCTGTGTTGTTGTATAACAGCTTCATGCAGAGGATGCTCAGGATTGTCTGTCAGATTTTCCCCAGGATTAAAGACCAGTTTTCCAGGCCTGCAAACATCTGTCAGTTCCCTGGAATTAACAGATGTTCACAGTTTCAGGTGGTCATGTTTCTCTGTGCTGGAACCTGCAGACTGCTCTGTCCCTTCCATCAGGTGGCGTCTTTAGTCTGGTCTGTTGTCCAGGTGAGCACAGGTGTATTTATGCTCCTCCACTACCTTCACATCCAGAGGTGCACTCCCTTGAATTTTGATTTAACTTAAACTTATGAATCAAAAGGAAATAATACAAATTATTAATGTATCATAACATTTGATATCCTGCCTTATTTTCCTTAAAAGGATATTACTGATGACAGACCTAAGTACAAAACATTCCCCAGTATTAATGCTAAGTTGTAATAGAGCTATGTTTTGTCCACTCTTATACCAAATGACAACTTTTACACCAAATGTCCATAATATATCATGCACAATAAGGTTATGTCACAACAACACTGATCTGGTCTGTTGCAGCTGTATTTCTTACTCCACTACTATTGCACTAACACTCCCATACTCTATAACTCTTTTTTTTTCTCGTAATAGTAAAGAAATTATAACACTTCATGGCCTATTCTTTCAGAGACAAAACTGAATGTTGTGGGAATTAAAATGTATTGCCATCAAAGATAGAAAAATCATTCACTTCCAAAGTAATTCAACAGCTATTGAAATTCAGGAACTTAACAGAGTTCCTTAATTTTATGCTAAATATTTACTTGGTGGGGGTATTCCTCAAATTTCCAGCTGAGGTGATTGAGAGCACAGACCAAGATCTCTCTATAGAGGGCACCCACAGACCCGGAATGTCTTGTTTGCTCGGCCTGTGTACATTTTGTATTTGAAAGAGCAGCAAGTCAATGAATCTCCATAATGCGAGAGCCAGGCCACATAACTCACGTTGATAGTCCTTACATTGTGCCAAGAGGCGATAAATCTGCTCTGTAAGACATGAATATGCAGTGGCAGTCAGCCTGGCTTGTTCTTGCTCGCGTGTCCCCTGATGAACAGTTTATTCCTCTCCTCTATTCACAACAGAAAAAATTAAGCCAATGAGCTGCAGCACTGTCTCATCAAGAGACTTGTATTAAGCACCAAAATATGTAACATTGTTTATTCTTTCCTCAAATGTTTGCTAATTTATGCAAATATCTTTTGTGACGTATATGGTAGTGAGTGAGTTTAATATCTATCTATCTATCTATCTATCTATCTATCTATCTATCTATCTATCTATCTATCTATCTATCTATCTATCTATCTATCTATCTATCTATCTATCTATCTATCTATCTATCTATCTATCTATCTATCTATCTATCTATCTACCTATGTCTATTTCTTATGCCTGAACTAACCATACTATTTATACTATTTAGTTATTTCTTTTTCAAAGCAGACACTTTTCTTATTTGATTATTGACAGGATTTGTATTATCATTTTCTTTAGAATTGTATAAATTTAGCAAAGTTGCTGTGCAGAGTTATGCTCGCAAAGTTTCATACTGTTATGAGTGAAATAAAAAAAAAAGTATTCTATTCAAACCTTTAAACTGTTCCATAGCAATATGGCTGAATGAATTCTTTCACGGCTTTTGTTTGTGATGGGTCCTCTCCAAGATTATTTGTGGCCCCTATCTGGCCACCTCAATCAAAACTTTCTGGAGGCAGCCCTGGAAGCCAACATTTTGCAGTTTGTCTTTGATGACTCTTTGCGGTGATGAAAAAATGGACAACAGGACAAGCAGAAAGAAGCCGCAGGGCACTCACGCCACCACACACACTAACAGAGTGACTAATAATTGCCGGGAATTTTTTTGGTCTTTTTTTTTTTTTGTCTGACCCTCAGCTGAAATCTATTTTCCATAAGTATCTCTGCTGCAGAGATACTTTGGGGAAAGTGTTCACCTTTTTTGTTTTTGCTTGCATTCTATCGTGAACATGACCCACACGTTTTAGTAATTGGACTTTCCTACGAAAAACCATAAGTGAAAAACAAACAACCACGTTGTTTTATTGTTGCATCCATTTTGATAAACCAAAAAACATTGTCTACTTTATCATTCTTCTGCTACTCCTCAACAAAGGCTAGTGAAGCTATATTTCCCCCATGATGTCAATGCCCATGCGTGGTAGGGATGAGTAGGTTTTACTTTTTTTCTTGTTTTGTTTTTTGTTTTTTTGTTTTTTGATGGAAGTTTGACTTACCTGTGACCAAACTAAAAAAAATGTTTTGTGACAAAAAATGATGTGGGGCACCACTTTTGAGGTGCAAAGAATAAACAGCCCCTATATTTGTCTCAGTATGATCATATAATACCATGGATGGATGGCACAACATGACCTCACTGTATTCAGGTCAATTTTTGTTTTTCTTTGCCATGTACGTTATGTTATATTATCTTTTCTTGTTTTAAATAAGTAAAGAAAATTTTAACCTAATTTAACTCCCAACTAATAGTTTTTGACAGCCAAGTACAAAGAAAAAGATCGCATGTCTATGTAATATTTTAATTTTAAAACACAAATCAAGTAAACACTTGCTTTCGTTTTTCATGTTTGAGGTCAGAGAAGCCAATTAACTAAACATGCACGGACCAAAAAAGTAAAAAAAAATAAAATAATAATAAAAATGCGGTAAGGACGAGAAATAATGTATGGACTGAAACAAAAGCGCCGACAAATTCAGAAAAGTAGAGAACCGGGTGGTGATTCGGATCCCTCTCACCTCCACGGAACACTTGGACATAGTTGACAGCAATGCGTAACGACGCGTGCCTCTAGTGGCACCGTGGAAGCAGGGTCGTCAGACGCACGCAGATACACGGCTGCCCGCATTATATCCCAAACCAACACATAGTGAAACGTTCGTTAATTTAATGCGACGTAGCAAGAATCTCTTTGAACAGATGGACCTTCTTCAGTGACCTCTCTTTTGCCAATGACGGTGCGCAACCGGACCGGAGCGGGTTCCCTGCGTTCGGAGCAGTTTGCAGAAGTGAAGCGATCAGTACTGGAGTGACTAAACCACGAGAAGCATTTCGGAGTCACCGAAGTATGTTGAAATTTCTCAACAATCACAGTACGAGCTGACGAAGACAAAAACCATTCGAGGAGAGCCAAACTTCCGCAGGCGCAGTTCTAGTCGTCCACAGTGGCGCAGCGAAGCGCAGGAGTTCGGCTCGGCTTTTCTGCCTGTAGACAGACGGCACCGTGTGCAGGAGGGTATACAGAGAGACTCCTGCGGGGTGATTGTTTGCAGCCTGCAGAAGCAGGTGTTTTCGCTGATCCGCCTGCGAGGGACGGAGGGGGGCTTTATCCTCATCTTTCTTTCTAAGACTGGTGAGAAGAAAAAAGAAAAGAAACCCGAGGAGAATGTTGCACCAAGAACAATGAGCGCAGAGTTGTCGCATTTTACTCAAATCCACACATGCTCTGTAGTAGAATTCAGTTTTCATGAGCAATTCTGACTCATCTTTGGAATTTTTAGAGAGAAAAAAAGTGGATCCAACGACTTTGCAACCATGCGAAATACTTGGCTGTCTCCCCGGAGTGCGATTTGGGAATATTGGACTTCGCTGATTGCATTCCTCTTTTGGATTCAGTACTCTTGCGGGATGCCTCACGTTATACGAATTGGTAAGTTGGAAACACATTAGCTGTATCCACTCGTGCGAGCACTCACTCAGGTTTGGATGTAACCTTGGAAGTTGCTCCCAGATCATCACATTTACGCGCGAGTCACAGTTAGTTATTGGTGGAAACGAGCAGCCTCTCACCAAACGCTAAGGTCGTGTGAATATTTAGAAATAATCTCAGCGAAAGTGCCGATAAGTAACATTGCAGGAGTAAATTGTGAACGCCTTCTGAACTCAGGTGCCGCGCAAGGAAACACTGTGGGCTTGTGTGACCTCTATGCACTGTGCCTTGTGTGCTCCATTTTCTACGGGCAGCGTGTTGAGTCACCGGCTATATTCACACTGCCTCCTGGAAATGTTTTTTAAGGACGCATTTCTGTATTTAAAAAAAAAAAAAAACTTAAACACCAGGAAAAAAATAGCACCCTTCTAAAGTTTGAAACATAAATTCTTCATGCAAACTCAAATAGTTGGACGCATTTTAGAAAATTTTATTGAATTAAATACTTGCACATGAAAAGTATTGGCAAACACTAAGTAAAAGTTGTCCCCATCAGTTATATCTCGCCACAGAGAAAAAAAAAAAAGATGATGAAGCCAAGTTTCATTAGCTTTCTTTCTCAAATCACTCACTGAGGAAACAATGTGAGAATTGTCTTTCGCAGACTGGCCATGTGATAAAACATTGTGTGCAACTAAGAGACAGGGACAGAATGAAGATCAATATGTTTCTTTTATTTTTTTTTTGCCACAAGGAGTATAGTTTTTTTTTTTTACTTTAGTGGAATGATGTAAGGACAATTGCTCAAAAATGGCAGTAGTCCCCTCATTAAAATGCCACTACTACAGCCAGAGTATAGTCAGGGGGTAAAACCATCTTAAAAGGATCTGGGCTTTTTTTCTTCCAGATGGCTTAAAGTGGATTAATTGGTGCACTGTATATCTTGTATTCTCAGAGCTGGAAATTGTCTCTCTGTTTGATACATCCCATCATCAACACTGTTGTTGTAAATAATAATTTCTCTGCAAGTCTCTTGGGAGCCCAATATATTTATATATGTGAGGTGTGCACAAGTTAAAGATAAATAGGTTTTAGAGGACAGTGAGTGAAGAATGTTGTTTATCTTTATTTTTAATATATTTCTAGCATTTGCATCTAGAGAAATGGAAAACATGAAGTGTAACTTGTTTGCAGCGATGTGTAAAACGAGACATCATCCAGCTTTTGAGGGAGGCCCAGCGCAAGCTGTGATTTTTCACATCACTGTGTTCATAACATATTGACGTTTCAGAAACTGCACAAATTCAAAAGTTTTCTCATTACTGATCTGAACTTAAATTGTTTGGGTCAAGGGTTATTTTCTTTTCCTTCTATGATCTTCTTTTCAAGTGGCAGCAGCCGAAATGAAGACCCAAAATAGATTTGACAAGCTTTGTTTTAAAAAAAAATGTCAAGGTGCAAAGACAAATTTACCCAGAAATGTGCTACAATAGCACCATTGCTTTTTATAGGATCTGTCATTGCTTGTGTTGCAGAAGCGGTAAACGTGAGTGTGAGTGCCAAGAGGTGAGAGATGCAAGAAAAGGTTCCTTCACCTTAATAACCAAAGACAAGAAAAGAATAGTCACAATACATATCTCCTGATATTACCTTTTTAAAGAAAGTGTTTGTGCAAAGTGGCTGGCTTAATTAATTTATTTTTTCCTATGTAAAAATAATACAAGAATCTAATATTCTCTTTAAAAACTTCTCCCACATGAGCTTAATATGTGCATAAATCATGCAAAATGCATATGTAATATTACTGATAGTAAAAGTTTGTTCTATAAGTGCACAGATTATTTATAGCTGAGCGGATTTCTGAAGGAGATGTTAGTAGGTTATATTTCCTGTTTTTTTTTGTTGTTTTTTTCAGATTTGTAGTTTGTTTGGGCGCTCTTTGTCTCTCACTCACTTTGCAGAGGCCAACAGAGGGGTCTCTCATAGTCAACACAGTGTGGCTAATGTTGCTCCTCAGCACTGGTTACCAACCCCAGCGAACCAGTGAAATTCATCGAGGTGGGCGGTAGTGTGTCTGTGCCGTGTCTGCTCTGAGTTAGGTGGCCTGCAGTTCTCCAAGTACACCATCTGGGTAATGGTGGGCATCCAAGGTGGAGTTGTTGCCATTGATTTTAGTGCTTTTACAGTGCATTGCTCCGAGTTGATGCCAGATGGTTGCTCTGTATCATTCAGCAGCTTCTATCTGTTGGAGGGAATAAAAGACCATTTCTACTGTATTTGTCCTCTCACATGCTGCGTTTCTCTTTAGTTTCCCTCTGCTTACCCTTTGCAATTCTTTTTTTCCCTCCTTCCTGACATGTCTTGAAGCCTCCTGTCTCATAAAGGGGCCGTTTAAGCAGAGCATGGAGCGTTTTCTGTAAGAAGGACAAAAAGTGATCACGGAAGCAGAGGGGATATTTTTCCCTTCACAAATATTTTTAGATAATTTGCATGCTTGGAGAGATAAAAGGACACTAATAATGGAGCTGTTTTTGTCTTTCTCCATAACCACATTCTACTATCATTTGAGAAATGTCCTGCACTCATTATTTTTAGCCTCCATGTTAATTCAGATATATATTTATGTGACAATAGCATTATTGCAAGTTTAAGTTCAAAGATAAAAGATAGAAATGATTTATTGAACAATTAATTTTTCTTGGAAAATATATTTCTTTCAACCCTTTTCACATGTTGATAACAAGTCAAGTAATCACCGCAAAGACATTGGAAGTTCATAAATCATTTGTAATAAAATTTGAATGATATGGAACAGCTACTGACATTTATCAGCAGAAAAGCTTTTTGGGTCATAAAAAAATCCAGATGTTTTCCTTACAAAGATGCTGCATGCGTTGCTTAGGTATGACAGAAAGTAAGTGGAGTGTAAAGCAATTTTGACTTATTCTTCCCCACAAACTGTTTTCTCCTCCTAATTGTTCTTGTGCACGCTGATCTTATTATTGTAGTATTTCTCTGGCTTGTTTGTATTTTTTTTGCAACAAGATTTAAATTAGCGTCGACATGCTTTTTCTTCAGCGGTGGAGTTTTGTATGACAGATGTGTCAGAGGTGTAAAATGAATTGCGTCATTAAGAAATTGGACCTGCTCGTTTAAATTATCTTTGGGGTGGTCCTAAACACATGAACAACAATTTTATATTCTTTTGGTTCCTGAGGTCAAAGGAATAATGACCTCGGCACTAGTAGTGCTAACTGGTACTCTCTGAAGTTTAGAGATCCGTCTGTAACCGGTGCCAATAGTATTTTCTGCAGCAGTATGGGTCCTTTGCTTTTTAGAAACCATAGGTTGATTGTTGTTTGATACCTTGGTAAAGAGAATCTTTTCTGTTGGCTGGGATATATAATTAATTAATTTGCACTGATAAGGACAGAATAGGAAGGGCCAACTGGTTTTCAATGCTGATAGACCTAAGATATTATGTTGGTTTCTTTGCCTTCTTGCACTTTATTTTCTGTATGTTTTCAAAACTTTATTATGCATAACTTGATTTGTTTTGTTTGTTTCGCTATTTTGCACACGTGGATTACTTTGACTGTTGCTGAAATATAGTTAGGTTCATTAAAAATATAGTTATAGACAGAAATGCTGGCATGTTCCTCACTTATTTTCCCCAGTGTGTTTATCAATATATTATACAAAGATAATCACATATTATGAGCAGTTTCTTTTATGAGTATAGTGATGAGACTAATTTATCATTTGTTGTCACTTTTCTGTGTCTGAGGCTAGTCACTGTATGACAGGGATTTATTGAATAATCAATTACTTTATCTGTTTTATACTTAAGTCACTTAATCAGTGCCACATAACCAATCTCCCTCATGATTTTATGTTTATTTCATTATCTCCACTCCTCGCTACTCCCCTACAACACCTTCATGCATACATTTTTCATTTAGTTTTTTTTCCAAAAATGCTTTGAGAAGGCAACGTTCCCCGCTTTCATTATTGTCTTTGAAACAGCCTCAAAGTTCCAATGCGAGCTGACAAATGTGCAAGTACTTGAAGCCGCATTGTGCGGCATGAGCTGCTCGCAAGCTTCAGCAGGATAAATCGGGTTTGTGGTCACCTCTTTTAGTTGAAATCTTCAAACACGCGGAGGCACTTCAGTGGCTTGTTGTTATCCCCGCACAAGCAGCAGGAGAAGGCTGTGAGAAGTTTTCATGTGTTTCACTCGTCTGCAGGGAGCTGCGAGCGGCACACTCTCCACTCACATCCTCCCCGAGATCCTCATCGACTGGGTGTGTGCAAATGTTTCATCTGAAATGATTTAGACACATTTCAGCGGCATGCAACAAGCTGTAATGGTACTTTAGGATTCTACATCTCAACAAAGCCAGATTCAAAACAGAGGTGCTTGTATGGAGGATTACCCAAAGGAGAGCGGTGTAGCTGGGTCAGAAGAGTGGGGAAGAGGATGCGTTTGGTGATGAAAAAGAACAATGAGGATGTCGCATCAAAAGTTTTGTCAAATTAAGATGGCCATCAGTTGCTTAGTGGAAATGAATATTTCATTTTCATCAAAATTTAATCTCTCCCTTGACAGAGGTATGAAGTGAGCAAGGAGAAGGCTGCGGGCGGACGCAGAGGGCCGGGGAGTTGTTGTGGTGAATATGAACAAAGGCTTGTAGAGGTCACAGAAGAATTGGATACACAGAGAGGCTTCTTTGATGTGTAATTCCATTATCTGTAAGTGAAAGCAAAGATTGAAATGGGAGGAACAGTGTGGTTGTTTTACCTGCTTTCACGTGTGCCTCCTTCATCCACATGTATAAGCTCAGATGGGATAAACAAAGTGCAAAAGAAATAGCACGGGGCCCATTTTCTGTCTTCACTATCAGGCATCTGCATCTCAGCTCTCACACACACACACACACATGCGTGCTTTATAAAAGCCGTACTCGATTCACGGTATTTTCTAAAACATATGTCCGGTCTCACTGGGCCTCTTGTACCACAATCCAATTCCTTTCTCTCTGTCAGCGGACTCGTGGCTCATCATTAGCTTCAATCTTGCTGATGAGGAACTGCAGATGTTCTTTTTGTTGAGCGAACAACTCATCTCCGAATGTGCAGTCTCCTCTACTCATCTGCGATTCTGTTGAAACACACTAGAGAATGTTGCGCTTTGCATAAGACGTGGCACTATCTGTCAGGAAGGACATGTAAGAAACATGTAGCTTTACTCCAAGTCAAAAAATTTAAAGCGTCTGTGCTTGATAAGGTGAAACGGATGCATAGTCATAAATACTTTAATCTACGCGTAATGGGAGGTGTTAACAAGCCCGAACTCCATCAGGGAAGCACAAGTACCTGCCTCCAAATTCAGTCACACATGGTAATGATCATCCAATAATCCAACCCACCAGGGGCTAATAGAGCGGATCTACCAGACAGTATGATAATCCTGTGACATACCAGGTTCCTATCTACCCCCAGCTAGCTTATCTTTGCCGATGCTCACACACCAGATGGTGTTTTCATATCGTACTACAGAGTGGGTGCTCACCAGTGAAAGGTCCTCTGCAAACATATGGTTCTGCCTATTGAAATAAATAAGGCTGTGATTTCCTGATGACTGGGATTTTCTTTTTTGTGGCATTAGAAAAAATCTAAGTGAATTAGCATGGGCTGGTGTAAGATGTTCAGAATATGATAGGTTTGAGTGAAAGTACCGCAGTTTTACAATATGTACAGCATGATTGATTGTATTTAAAACAGTTACTCTACAATTATTCTTTCGGGTATTTAAATAACATAATTGATTAATTATCCTGATTTTAAAAATGTTAGGCAAGTACATTTATTGAGTGAAATATTCCAACTTTGCATTTATCAACTCAAATCTTACAAGGAAATATTCACTGAACATCTTGTGGGGCTATCTGCAGGTAGACAGCCTGTTGTCGTTTGCTTTGTTTACATTTTGCCAACTTTAATAGATTGCCAACTGGAGTCCCAAAACAATGAACAAGAATGAGTTTTGGGAAGGAGAAGAACTTCCAAATAGCTGAATTTATCTTTCTTGTAAGCAAGGAAAAAGTTTAATAGCCATCTGTCAGCCAGCTAACCAGCCATGTCCAGCAGCAAATGGGGGAGTGGCAGGCCTGAATTTCTTTAAACTCCATGAAGCTGGAAAAAAAACCTTTCGTGACTCTGGCACTAACTCTGGCATTTCAGTACAACAACTTTAAATTCTAAAAATTGTGCTATTGGACCATTTTAGGGGTTTTTAAAAAATATATATCTTTTTAGACCTTGGTTGTTACATTTACCTGGACCATGCCTTCATTATATATTGATTATTTCTGTTGTGGGGAAAACTACAGTAACTCATGATCTAATTGTTTTTGTTTGAAACAGAAAAACAGCTAAAATACATTAATATTCATAATAAAAAGCATTAATTTTACATGTAAATCATAATTTGCCTTTCGTTTATCCAGTGTATTTCATAACGGAAGAGGAGACTAGAACTTTGAATGGAAACACCAGTTTCATAGTATTGTGGTAACTCTTCTATCTTGATTATATAGAAACAGAGAGAACAGTGGTGAGTGTCCTCACAGTCACTGTTTAGAGCCAGCCACCTATTACACGTACTCGTGATACTGATTTACAAATCACTTCTGGATTTTATATGTGGTAAAGATAAAAAAAATCAATTATTTAATCTTGCATATGTAAACAGTGATGGAAGACGAGCAAAATGCACAATACACAATTGCAGAATGTAGGAGGAGTAGTTCTCTGCACAGAAAGAAAGGAAGCTTGCTTGTAGCACAGAGAGTGATCCCTTTTTGCCCTTCTGCTCCAATAACACTGGGAGTCCGACAAACTGATACTAGCTGGTTAATGGATCTTCTCGCCTAGTGACCTTGCAGTCAGCTGCTGTGCAGAATGCTGCTCTTAGCATCCCGAAGGAGCGCCACCTTAACACTTAGGTGATGGACAGCACTTCTGAAAGTTTCACACGATAACTAATATATTCTTTTACGTTAACTAATTGTTTTTTTGTGAACAAGAGAAATGTGTAGGAGTGACCGCCAGAGGCGAGAAAGTGAACCAACTGCTCAAATCAAAAAGAGAAATCTCTGGTTACTGTAGAAGTTTGTATGTCATCCAATTAAAATACTTTAAAATGTACGAATGGTATAATGCAAAATTTAGTTTTAAAACCGTATTTATTTTTGGCTCTAAGGGATTGCTGCCCCGACCCAACCAGTTGCTGTAAACTGCAGTCTCTCTGCTGTTCTTAAGCCCAGCTCAGCTGTTTTTAAATGCGTTCATTAGGGGAAAACACAGACAAGGTCTTTAAGCTAAAAGTACAATGGCTATCACTTTTATAAAGCTAACTTTATTACTATTAAAGTTGGAAAGCTGATTTAAACCAGTGTAATAACGCCATGTTTTGTTACAGTTTTATTTGAAGTTATTGAGTTATTACCGTGGTAACGTAGCACTACAGTGTAAGGTTATTATAATGTTGGAATCTCCTGTCAGCCCATGTTGTAAGAACAAAAAGACTGACTTCTATTTAAAGGAATTACAAGTCATGACTTGACACTAATTTGTTTTATGTGTACAAATGCAAAGTTAAACCTGCAACTGAATTAATTCTGCTGCAAGACATTTCTTGTAGTTATTGACAGTGAATAACAATAATACCAAACAAATTACTTTTAATGTCTTAAAACAGTCATTGTGATTGTGGTTGTTGAGGTAAATTGTTAAACAAAGACGTATCAAACTATGTCCACTTTTTCTTTGCATATTCATAAGTTACCAGTTTTTTTGAATGGAATGTAAGTTTAATTTGGGATGCAGGTGAAGACTGGTATTAAAGTGAACAAAAATGATGTGCATTCATTTTTAAGGACTAACTAAAAAATACATTTTGGTTAATTTGGTTAATAATTGGAATTTGTCTCAAAAGCAACTATACAATCGCTGCATAGTCAGTTCTAAAGCTAAAATTTAAAAGACAAATCCAGTGATTGATATAATTTTGCCCAAGCAAATGCTCTTCAATGAGTCTGACAATCAGTTAATTTAAACAAAATGTTATTCTCTCACACCTAGTTCACACAGTGGAGCCAGGAGGCAGGAAATTGCAATTGCACCTGCAACTAAACAGAAGAGGAAAAAGAAAAAGAACAGACAAGGCCACTGGCTGTAACACTTCAGTCTGGAGCTTCCTGGAAGGCCTTTGAAGTGTCTTCCCATAAGTGCTGCAGCTGTCCTTATTTGGAATTAAATTTATCTGAGCAGAGAAAACAAAGGGAGAAGCAGAGCAAAAGCTTCAGGTTTTTTTTCTACACCTGTAGTTTGTTTATTTTGGTCCCAATTAATTGGTTGGTTTGTTAGGTTGTAACTTTTTCCATTGGTTGGGATTCTTTTCACACAGAGAAAACTCAAGGCAAACATAAAATTTGTCACCGCAATCAATGCAAGAACATTCAGCCTGTTTATTGGTCAGATGTTTCAGGGGAAGGAATACCAAATGTAAATACAAGAAGCGAATGCTCTGGCTCCATAGAAAACACAGAGGATTGCGTCGTACCATTAGTGTATTAATTCTATTTCAGGCAAAATTATTATTTTAAATTGAGCTAATGATTTCAACAGGACAAGTTGCACAGGACTTTGTTAGCTTGCTTATTCTACCACATCTCACAATGCATTTCAAACCTGCCTACAGACAAAGTTTGGCTCAAACTTACAGTGTACACCTGATAGCTAGAGTTTCTTTGTAACTGTACAGAGAGCACCTACGCCAAATGTTTTGGTTGGGAATTGCTGTGTTCCCATCTACAAAAAACGATCTGCACCCAGGGGGGAGGACGAAACGGAGAGGATGGGAAAAGACTTGTATTATGGTGAATGTGGAAGACATAGAGGCACGGGTAAAATGGAGATTGTGTTTTTGTAGCCACAAGGCAACCAGTCCATTTAAAACCTCATGACATGCATCTCTAAAACTTGTGTCCTTCAGCATGTTGCTTGAAAGCTTTCCTGTGTTGTATGCTTAAGGAAGTTTTTAACCTTAAAGACATATTAATTTACAGCTTGATTGATACAATGCATTAATTGGGTTGAAGCTCCCTATGGGCCTTTAAGGTATTCAAAGTCATTATAGAAGGCTTTGGGGGGGCGGGGTTCTGACAATGTTTTGAAATTCATATCATGTCAATTTTGGCCATTTCCTTGTGAACATTACTGTAGCAAGGCAATGAATCAAATTTCATGCTCTAGCCATTTGTCTTTATTATGTGCCCTTGTCCTTTCCATTTGACTCCCACCGCAGTTCTCCTTGGGGCTCCTCTCAAATCATTTCAAAACAGTTTGGGAAGAAAAAAAATGCTTGATGAAAGGGCATTGTGCTTAAAGGGTCATGCTTGCAATGTAACATAGTTAATTAGAATGAGTTTTTTTCTAGATAATCTGGTGATTATTTTTTTTACATTTCAGCACAAAAAGTAATTTGTCTTCCTTTCTCCCACACACACTCTTACACCGTGTATGTTGGCAAACCTTGCAGACATTATAGGCACGCAAAAATAATGCAGCAAAACAGGCAGAGAGAAAAAAAAAACAGCAGCGGGTACAAGGATGATGCTGGAGGACTTTTATTTAGCTGGTTAATTAGCTCGAACCTTTTGATCCCAATTTTAAAACTAGCCACATTGCATTTGCCGCCTTTCTTTTGTATGTTGTTCCGTGCCCGATAAAAACCAGCTTTATTTGGCCGCCTTTCAAACACCGTAGCATTCACTGAAGCAATATGAGCTTTGCTTTGCCTCCCCGCGTTAAGCGTCCAGCTTATCTCATCCCAGACGCTCTGTGTAAACTTGGTCACCTTAGACACCTCGCTTACATACAGTTAAACACCTGCGTTGCAACAGCCGTCCCTTTTCTTCTCGCTGCTTTAAAGCAATCAGAATTTGACAGTGGAGGTATCAGCCGCAGTGCACAGGTTTAAAATCCTATTTAACTCGGGCTAAGGACAATGAGTGGAGGGTGACACCATTTCATTCTGCCCTTTTAATCAAGCTCTCATTGTTATAGGTGCACCGCAAATGTCAGGTCTTGGCTGCGCGATTCTCTCCAATTGCTGCTCCATGACTGTAGGGAGATTTGTGTGCGGCAGCGTTCACTGAAGGTGGTGGAGAGGCGGGGATGAAGTGTGTGCATAACAGGGGGATGTATAAGGGGAACTGGCATAGGATCCCTGGAGCGTATGGGTAGAGCAGGAGTTACTAATCAACTGTGAGAGAGGAGACTGGAGAAGACTCACCCTCTATTTCCCCCATGCGAGAAAGAGAATGAACAGATAAGACAAACCTCCTCGGGCCAAAAACACTAGAAATGAATGGCTATCACCTAAAATATGAGGGGGGAGACGAGTGGAGCGTTTCTTTCTTCCATGTTTTGCCTCACACAGATCTTCTTTTTCTTCGTCTTATTCATGCTGGCAGTAAAAAAAAAAAAAAAAATGCCACGACTACTGAAGGGAATGCAATAGACTCGAGGGTTACCTCTCAGGGCCTCTGCTCACCCCTTCACTGATGGATAGCCTGGAGGTTAGAAGCCAATGTCAATTTAGTTAGCACAGCCAATACCCAGAAGATTCCACTCAGCACCCACGGTGTGTAGAGGCAAGACAATCTTTGAGGGTCTGTCCCCCGTCTTGGGGAGTGTTTCTTCATCTGACAATCCTCTGTCCAGGTTGCCTCTGGAGAGCAGTGTGGTTAACCACAAAATGTTCCCCTGTGACTCATGTGAAGACAGGCTGACGGCATGTAGCCACCTTCAGACATATGAAACAAGCAGGAGATTATTGTTGACAGGGAAGGGAAGCAGAGAATGTGGGCGGTTTGAGGCTGGCAGCACATTGTAGTAAGGCTGTTAGTGACGCTTGTATGAATTAGGACCTTTAATGTGGAGCCAGAAATGCTGCTAACTGTCCTGTAGGTTTAAATACTGTTTTAGATCTGCTTTTCCAGAAGTACAGATGGCTGTCATAGTAACCACTTTGTGGAAAACTAGATTGATTAGGGGAGATTGTAGCTTGTAATTAAGCAGCAGGCTCTTTTTGGTCAAATCAATTCTTTATCACAGAGAGTTAATGAAGAGTCAGCCTTCTGATTGTTTCTAAGTCGTAGTTTTCGGTCTCAAGGGTTTCTCGGCAAAATGTATAATATATATCTTGTTACTCCAATAGGATTTTCCTTCATACCGCCATTTCAATACTGGACATCTGTGTTGTGTTTTAATAGCTGAAAAAAATATGCACCTTTGGCAAATAATCAACAATACAGACATATCACATATTTTATGTAATGTCAAATAAAAACAAATGATGAAACATACCGCATAGTTGTATCAATCCTATAAACTTTAATTCAAATGCTATGCAAATGTTGCAGGATTAACAACACAAATTCTCTTTTCACACTCATGAAGATTCACGCACCTCAGAATGCTTTGACACTTCTGTAAAAGTGTCCAACCTACTTTCTGATTATTTCAACTAGTAGTTAAACATTGGGGACACTAAGACTACACGCATAGAATTGAACCCTAGATGATTAGATAATTATTAAGTCTGGGAAAGAAAAAGAAAACAATCATTTGCGATTAATCATCACAATTATTCACAAATGAACATTCAATGTCACACTGAGTCAACAGTCATTGTCTGAAAGCAAAAAGGCCTTTATATTTTACACATTTTTCTTTTAGATTTTAATGGAGATAAACTGGAATCATGATATTTTTCCACAAGGTTATGACAACTAAACAAGTGTGACAGCAATTGAAGCTCTAGTTTTTCTTTTCACAAACTGTCAGAATGGGCAAAGATTTCCCAATTTTCTGCATAAATTTACGCAAGTAAATCAGGTTGCCAGGAGTGGAAGGATGAAAATAGTTCTCAAAAAAAAGTCAAACTAAAAACTATGGATGAATGGTGATGGGAGAAGTCGATTTCTTTTTTGCTACTTTGACTCAATAATGTTAGCATTGATGTTTGTCGGTTGTCCAGATAAAATCCATACAGTTTGAGATTGTCTCTGAGTTTGACAACATTATCTCCACCATTTTGTTTTCAAGGTACAGAACAAAAAATGTGATTTTACATACAATTATTCACATCAGCCAAAAAAACTATTTAAACAGATAATGACACTGAAATCTGGATGTAAGTTATTGACTAATAAGCCAATCTAAAGTTAATTGATCTTATCAATTGACTAACATTTAGTTGACAGGAGGCCATTTTCTTTAAAATCTTACTTTTGTCCTGCATCAAGGCCACCTGTCTTTCCATAACATGAAGGGCTACATCTCATAGAATATGCTATATTAAAAAAAAAAACACATCTTTATATTCTAACTATTTCTTTTAGCAAATGTATTAAATACTGACTGAATACAAAGAAATAACAGGAAAACATTAACACAGCCCAGGGTGAGACCCAACACACACAACCTGATAGTGTCAGCAATGACACTAGCAAAAGTTGAACATTTTTCCATTTTGGACGTAACGTTCCATGCCTGCGTTCGCATGTCAAAAACTGAGGATGTTGCCAGTCGCTTGGCGATTGTATTGTCATCATGTAAGTTCCATAGATAATGATCGGAAAGGACTTGTGTGTTGAGTCCTTATGTCGTTCTTCCAATTCATCTACCTTTTTTTGTAGGGCCTCTCTAAGCAGGTGGTTATAGTTGCTCTTGAGGGAATGTTAAATCCTTGCTCCATCTTTGCTCGCATTTGTTTTGCGTAATTCCTTCTGTTTTTCTGTTAATACATCTTCGCCTTCTTAGCACATCAATAATCTTTAGTTGAGAACTTGACTTTAGTCTACCATGCAACATGGATGAGCGCTACTAAGGTGTTGACTTAAAGAGCCGGTCAAGAGTTTATATCTCAAAACACAACAGCAAAAAGTACATTTTGCATCCCGTATCGGTCTCTATTTGAACCATTTCGCTTTCCTGTTCCTGTTCCAGCCCTTGGATGTCTCCCCCAAGATTATTTTTCTTACAACTATCTATTGGCTCAACTCAAGGATGAGCATCGACGCTCTCTTCTGGATGGCGGCCAAACTACATCACTGAAAGAAAGTGTTGGTAGTTAATTGAATGGAATGAATTTTAATCTAATAAACCATTATTTGAGTATTTGTTTACATCCCTATACAGGGAATGCATTTATTATTTTTGCTCTTGTTTTGCCTCAGACCAGTTTTGGACTCTCTTTTTTTACTCCCCTGTTTTTAATAATAATAATAAAAAAAAACATTTTTATATCATGTATTTTTTAAGTGGAGGGTTAAAATTACATTTATGCCTTTTTTTTTACCAAGACAAAACAATATACCATAAAATATGTGCAAGCCAAAACAATATGCAATCACCAAGAATGATCACTTTGATGAAAAGGATTCATTGAAATAATGCTGCAATAATCACATGCATATTTAACGATGCTTCTGCAACTTATTAGGCTGATTATTTTCATTGCTTAAGCAAATGTTGAATGAACCTCCTGAATGCCAATTTAGTGAGAAATGTCACAAGACATGAATATTAGATTCATATGCAGACACGTTAAGTGGGTTCTGTTTATAGTGACATTTAATATGTGAATGCATAAACTGTGTGCGTGTGATTGTGTGAATTTGCGACTCATAATCGTATGTGTAGAAATCTTGAAAATGTATTGTTGTAAATCGAAAGAATAATAAGACAAGGTATTCTCTGTTGACTTAAAACATGAAGAAGGCTTTAACTAATATTCAGAATCGCTGTGCATTGCTTAAATGTGGTTGTGACTGTTATTCATCCATAAAGGATGTTGTCCGTTAAAAATATAATTGAATAAATGCATGTAAAGAATAACTGGACTTCATCAACTTCCTCTTTGTTTTGTAAAATTTTAGGTTTTCGTTAGATTTCAATGATGATCTTATGAAAACACCTAATACATGTCTTTGTATTAGGCTATAACCTCAAAGCTAGTATCTAACATATCTAACATAAAATATCTGATTTATATATACTGGAACAGTGCATAAACGTCATATTGTGTATGTCGAAGGCAACAGGCCTAATTTTTAGTCAGAAAATTTCTGATTCTCAACTGTCAGATGTGCATATGTCAACTGTCCTGAAAATAATATAAAAAGAAAAAGAAAACATTGATTAAGTAATGCCTTTTAATTGTGCATGTCTTCAGTTTTTAGGTTTAGATAACTGTTAAACTATATTAAAGTTTTACGATCTAAATTGTTATTCTGTTGTGTAAAGACAGATCAAAGATTTTTTTTTTTCCTTTTTCTCTTTTAATGTTGCACAACTGAGGGAAGAGATAAGATGACAAGAGACCGGTATGAGGGTGTTTGTGTTTTTCTGAGTGGAGCCTATTAGTCGAGAAAGGGTCTCTAAGTGACTGTCAAACTTAAAACACTGGAGTGGGAGGGTATTACCTCCAATTATGTGCTTTGGGACATTGGAGAATATGTGCACTGTGCACCTGCAGACATTTTTGAAAAGGAGTCATTTGTTCCCACCTTTCTTGTCTCCATTCTCTATTCCCCATCCTTATTATTTTGGCCCCATTCACCGTTCTCCTTCTTTTCTTTTCAGACAGAAAATGTGACCCATCCTAACATATGCTCATTGTGTTAATCCCCTGCCAGAGCAAAATGAGAACTCCTCTCTCACCTGTCTTGACCCACACACCTTCTATCTCCTTAACACACTTTATTACACGCCACACATTTCAATTTGCAAGCCCAATCACCTGGATCTTATGAGCTGCTTGTTGGAAAGCAATTGAGTCTCATTCAATCTGTTCCCCTTATGTTCCCGCTGGATTTATGATTATTCAAAGAAATTAAAGGGCCCGCATTTACAGAACCAACATTTTTCTCTCTTGTTCTTTTCTTTCTGTGTTTTTTGAGCACTTCCTTTGATTGCACCCACCAGCCAAGTTTTCTTCCACCCAGTATTTGCCTGGTCTTCTGTAGACCTTGATTTCAGAGTCGAAGGTTGGGTGGGGGGTGTGGGAATAATAGCGCATGGAAATGGCCTGGTGATTGCCTTCCTCCTGGCGTAGTGATAGAGGGTTTGAGCGATCGCACACCTCCGGCCCCTCCCTCCTTGGTGGCTGATTAGCTTTGAAGCCCCGGAGCTCTGGCACAGTGGCTCATCAGACCCCGCTCAGACTGTCAGGAACCCACTTGATTGCGCAATCCCTCATAATTGTCTCCTGTCCAGCTTTGGTGTACAGCGAACTGCCATTTCATTTTCATGCTACATGATGCTCAACCTTCCCTGTAGGTTTCTACAATTTTCCACATATGAGTTTCTCCATTCTGGAGATTTGACTCATTAGTTTAAAGCCACAATAGTATGGCTTTTTGAGACATCAGTGTGGCATAATAAGCAATATGTGTAAAAAAAAATGAATTAAATCATTAGGAAATATCTTATAATCATTCACACAGATTTTTTAAAATAAATGCAATGTTCAATGGACTCCAATGCTGCAGGAAAATCACAAACACTAGTTTTTGACAGGAAGTTGTTCTTCCTGTCAACTCCAGCAACTGGAATAGGTTTGGTGCAATATATATATTTTTAGGAAGGCAATTGGAAAAGAATTGCCATAATGGCATTTATAATTATTGAAGTGGAAGACAAGATTGAATGTTAAGGCGGCCTAGAACTCGGAGGCCTCCAGCCCCTGCTATTGATTCATATAGCTCAAGTGAGGGAACTGCCTGAGGTAAGGAACTCATCATAGACTGCATCAATTATTTTTATGTCCCAGCATTAGCCTCAGGGGACATTTGAGGTTCTTCAAGTTGAGTCTAATCTTACTGTGATCAAGCTGTAATTCTCCAGCTCATATTCATTTGTTAGTCTGTGGAGACTCCAGCTGATAGTTTTGAGGTAGGACGTATGTGTAATTCATCTGTGAATAAAAGCAAAAACAGAATGCATCAAAGGAAAGCGCAGATTGAGGTGGTGGTGTCAATCCTTTAAGATATGGCACCAGAGAGAATGTTACAACTATTGTCGGGATCACACTTTGTAACCCTTCTGGCCAAGGAACGCCTCAGGAATGAGCTAGAGAGTGGATCTGGGAGGAAGCGTATCACTCCTGGATCTGATTCCCCATCACTCCATCTGGGACAAAATGGAATACTATGTCTGGATGGATGAAAAATACAGGAATCTGCTGCACAAGTTTATCTGTTGGACATAAAAGTCATGGTTATTATGGAATCTTGACACATTGCTGGTAAAAAATAAAGGGTTGAAATTTCCACATATGTCTTCTTTGATTGAATTATTATTTTTTTCTGAAAAAATTTTATTAATGCCACCTTATCAAATGCATCATTTTAAATTATTATCCAGAATACATATTTTCATTGTAATCATTGGAAAAAATAAATGAAACAATACAGATAAGGAAACTATGTAGGTAGCACTGGTCCATATGTGGTCTCATGTGGATGAAATTAATCATATCACATTTAGAAGTATATATAAAAAAACTGTGCTCAAAAACTTCTCTGTTTGTGTAGCGTGGAGTTAAATTTTCCCATTGCCTCGGGAGAAAGCTTTTCATTTTGTTAGACTTGTGGCTACAAACACTTTTGCCTGACTGCTGAGGCAGAAATAGTTTGTTGCTGGGGTGGTGTGGATCTTTTGTAATCCCACAAGCTTTGAATTTGCAGAGTTGAGAGCACAGATTCAATGCAACTTGCACCAAAGAAGAGAAAACTTCTGTCTGTGTGTGTGGACTATTTCAGATTCCGTTTGTTTGGACTATGAAGCAGGTGCTTGAGATGCTGTCGAGCTGCTTCATACCACATATTTATGTCGGTACAGACAGTAAATCTGGGAGCCGTTAGGCATTTGGAGCGGCTCAAAGGGGCTTTTCAAACAGAGCGGGCATGGTTCTCATTCTTAAAGGTTTCTCCTGACAGTTTGACCAAAAAAAAAAAAAGTTTAAACAGACTTGCATTCTTTTGAGCCCACTGAAACATTAATTGTGATGACATGTGTTTGTACTACTAGCTGAAGAGAGTTGCTGATTGTATGCTGTGATTATCATTGTTCTTTGCGACTCTTGATGCTTTAATGCAGCAATCTGTTTGAAGTGATTTGTACCTAAAGTAGAGTTTGAACAACGCACTAAAACTCAAGCTGTGCGTTCCTCTCAATTCTTCTTCCACTCTCTCTTCTTCTCTCCTTTTAGCATCAAACTCATTCACTCCATTGTCATACAGTACAGAACCTGAAACCATGTTTCCTTTGTCTCGTTTTAAAACTAGGCCTGAGCACATGTTTAAGTTTTATGACTGGTGGTGATGGTGGGCTCCTGTGGGTCCGGGCAGTGTCCCTAAAACTGACATTAGTCATTTTCACTACCCCACTCTCGTTTTCCCCACATCATCCCTCTCATTTCATTCTTTCTTGTTTTTAATTATTTTTATTAGGTAGCTCAGTGAAGAGATTTATTTATGGGATATTTCAGCTGTAAAGATGGGCTGTTTTGTTCATAAATTCTTAGACTTATTTGGAGACGAGTGTTTGTGACCATTTTTTGTTGTGTGAGGAGTTTTCTAATTGAAGTTTTTAATTCAATCCTGAGAGAATTACAAGTTTGGCTTAGAGATAGTGGAATTAGTGCAATTTAAAAAAAAACAAAACAAAAAACTAAACTTTATGAACAATTTAATTAATAGTAAATTAATAAAAATAATTATTAATGATTACATAAGCCAAACATTGACTCAAATTCACATACCTAAGTTATCAAATGTATGAGACGGTCATGTCATTTAATTATACTTTTAGATTATGCGTCGTTGCCACTGGGGACAGGGGCACCAGTCGTCTTTCCACTTACCAAATAGCTTGGATGACCTCCAGTTACTCAGTTCAGCAGCTGCTTATCAGTAAACCAAGACACAGAAAATGACATTTTCCCCCTCGCCTTCACCAGTGTTGAAGTCTTTTGCTTTCGTGCAGCAACGCTCAAAGAAAACTTTCATGTTTTGTAAAATAATTTGCCCACTTTATGATGTGTGCAATTGCATTTAAGTGAATGCCAGTTTGTATTTTATTTTTCACAGACGATGTGAAGACTGTGGCCACAGGCTTGTTTCTGTCCAAACTCTTACCCAGTATTAGGCTTTTACTCTTGTCACCGTTTGGATGGAGTGTTTTTTTTTTTTTGTTGTTGTTGTACTCCTTTCCTTCTTTTATTTCTAAAAGTAGTTTTCATTGTCTTTTGTATTTTTTTTCTGCCATTTTTCTTGCGCTTTCTACCATGTAACCTATCTACGTTGACAAATTTGCTTTATTCGTCTGTAATAGCAGCAGTTATTCCACCAGTTGCACATTCACACATTCTTTATATTGTTGCTGCTCTCGAATGAAATTGGAATCAATGTCAGCTTTGTACAAGGTGATAGACTTCATTATATTGGACAAAACTTGTGATAAATTGTAAAGCTGCCATTAAATTCAGGACAAGCCCTTACATAAGCAGAGGCTGAGTGGATTGTTGTGACATTACACATTTGTTCAGTCAAAAAAATGAATCAAGGTGTTTGCCATGCACACAAGGCCTCAGAGAAAATATCAGCTTTCTCAAGAATCCCTGAAGAGCGCTGTGAAAAATGACATGTTGGTTTATCTTACCTCTTCATCACTGTCTTGTGTTTGAATCACTGCACAATGAAAATAATCTAAGAGAGCAAGACAGTGAAGTATTTCTAGCAGAACCTAAAATTTTCTGCTGTTCTCCTGTTTTGTCACATGATTAAGTCTGAGAGAAATGCATCGAAATCAGTTTAGCCTATCGTTTGATTGCATTGTCTGCTCCACTGCTTTATGAGGCCCATTTTGTATACTTTTAGCACTGGGTTGTAGACAGGTAACTTCACTCTTATATCAAATGATACAAATGTTGACAATTCACATAGACCTTTTTTTCTATTTACCTATTCTGTACAAACCAAGTATAATACTTTGGGTGTCAACCTGAGTTATTTTGGGGCTGGTGTCAGAAACTTGCTTACATTTTGAAAAATGTTACTAAATATACAGACAACAGACAACTGTGACATCGTCAGAGCAATGACAGGCAGAAGTATGGAAAAGTTACTGAAATTAAAAATAGAAATATTGGAGAATGTTCTCCTAGCTTAATCATGTGCAGCAGTTAATTATTTCCCCTACTCTGAATGCAGAGATGCATTCCTGACCGCCTAACCAAGGGGAGTTTCTTCAGTTTATGACTAAATATGTAATTGCTGCTGCTCCAAAAGGAAGCACTACTTTATTTGAACCCTTTTTGCAAGAAAGATGCAATTTAATTTTAAATTGTTCAATTCATATGAAAGGAGAAATCACTGAAATTCATTTATCAAGTGTCTTTTATGTCAAAAAAACATGAAGTTATCTCTGAAGTCTTTTTTTTTTCTGTCTTGCATTTGCTCAGAACCAAATTCACTAAAGTTGGTTAATACAAGTCATCTCCATCTGCGGCCGAGCTCACAGTTGTGCTGATTCCATTATGATGGAGTAATATGAGTCTTTTGATATGACGCCATGTCTACAGTGAGCGCCTGTTGCATGTGGCTTAATAAATGAGTTCAACGTGGGTGTTGCTGCTTATGCCACCTTTTTGAACGGAAAACTGAAGGCAGTAGATGACTAATGCTTCACCACTCTGTACGGGAAAATTGTATTTGCAATAATGCACACGTGAATACATCAGACCTCATTAAAGCACTGAGTAGAACAGGAAATAAATAAAACCTGTTTCACGACTTCATGTTACCTCGCAGTTGATTGTCTTTTCTTACCATTTAGTCAAGATGTGATTGGAAAATCAGAAGTAGTCTCCAATTTACTGAATATTGTCATTAATCACAGCTGCTTTGTTTTTAATTTGTTACACATGCCTCTGGTGCTCACTGTCTGCACAGTTCTTTTAATATTCTGAATGCTATGTTAGATTTTTCAGAGTTGAAGATTTAATGTGCCACCAGTAGAGATAGATATAGTTGCTTGTGCTCAAAGCATATAATGTCAGTTTGTTAATAATTTGCTGACAATGGGCAGTGGTGAATCTACAGAAGAAGACATTTAGTTGAACATTTTTAGAGTTACTCTTTAAATTCAGTAAGCAAGAACATTTAGCTGTGACTTAATGTTTACCGTAACATAGTTGTTTCTGTATATAGATGCAACAGTGAGTTAGGCTTGAGTGTTACACACTAAAAACAGACTGAACCAGGTAAAGACTGAATGGTTTGATCTATTCAAACTGGTATTCTCCATCTTCTTGGCTTTTGCCTATATGTAATGGTTTGCATCCTATGTAACACACACGGTACGTATACACTTAAATACAAGAATAATTTAGTACATAAATAAAAGTATGCATTCATTAGGTCAAGACAGTTTTGCCCAGCTTGATATATAATTTTAATAAAACTGTTTGAAAGAACATTTTTTTGTGATATCCTTAAAATATTTTCTCGTATCTGTTAATATTTTTGAGGAAAATTCACAGTAGAGCCACATGTCCAGCCAGCTCAACACCTAATATGTTACCATAATGATCTTGAATTACATTTTTGTTGGTTTAATTAAAGATGTCATCAGTTAAATGCTTGTTTAATTGCGTTATCTATCTAAATTCACAAGCACATGCTACCTTATGCACAAACCCATCCGCCTCAGTGCTTTTGGTCGATTAGCTTTTTGTAATTTTCTTTTTGAGCACAGAAATGTAAAAAGGCGAAGGGACGGATTACACGCTGGACAACTACGAGGTGTATCATCGTAATTGGGTAATTACTCCTCAGTGGATCTGCTACTCTGGTTCAAGAGAATCAAAAAGAATCATCAAATAAGCTATAAAATTTTAATGACCAGCAATTTTTAAACATAGTCTGTCCATTTTATTTAACTGTCATGCTATCCCCCTACAACTTTAAAGTCTGTCTAAAGGAAGCTATATAATGTACGAATGTCTGATTGAACTTGCTGCTACTACTAAAAGCTGATCTTGATAAAATGATTTTGTGGAGAAGGAAATTCATCCAAAGCAATGCAGATGGCATGCTTTTACTTGTGACGGTCATTAAGAAAAACAGTAGTAATTCAGAGATGGCAAGGAAACATAAACCATAGTGACTGGACACTGAAACATTATTGCTGCCAGATTCTAAACTAATGAATGACAAAGAATGCTGTCAGTCAGTCCTTTCACCATTTGTACTTTTGTATTTCCTTCTTGGATGTTCGGGACAAGAAGCCATCTGTCACGGGATGTTCTGTGTCAAACATGCATGAGTCTATACTGCTTTTTCAGCTGACTCAGATTCATTAGGGATCTGAATCATAGTCAGTGAAAACTAAAGTCTTAATATGTTGTGATATCTTAACCTTAAATATACCTAGTAATTATATATTTTTAAATTATTTATCACTTTGTTTCCTGCAAAGTGAAGCACCGTTTACATTCAAATATACCATCTTAGAATCTTTGAATGCAAAATGGCATTCAAAATGTGGGATGTTTCACACAAATGCATTAGTTTACTGAAGTTTGGTTTATGAGTTTACAAGTTTTTCTTTAGTTTAAGAAGCCACATGAAACAGTAGAGAATGGATTAATTCATGGTGCTTTCTGGTATAATTGGTATGCATTATTATAATACTTGTTTGAAAAATGTTTTGGAATCATTCCCCTTGAGCCACCTACAATATTGAAATTTGGATAATTTGAAACTCATGGAGGCTTATTGGCATGTTTGAACATTTATATGATATAAAGCTTTAATTCATATCACCTAATCTTGAAATTTATAGAAAACAACACATTTCTTGTTGCAAAACTGTTGATAGGATTTTTTTTTTTTTTATAATAACTTTATGTAGAAGCACGCACTAAGAAGCAGAGAATCTCTTGGCTGCTCACTTTGTTGCACCTTCTGTGCAGAAAAAAGGAATTATTAGATTTAATAGCATGTAGGAGAGGGGAAAGCAATGAATAAATAAGAGGTTATACAGTGCTGCAATTCAAATCAGCCTTGGTTTCAATTTGTTGATGGAATGGTAATAGCTAAGGCAGAGAGTGAAGGCAGAAAATGGTGTGTGATTTCCCACACTTGCTTGCATCAGACCATGCTAATTTGTGTTTTCGTGCTCTGAAGCTGAAAAGCAAACCTGTGTTCAATATCTCTACATAATTATTTATTATTTATTATTTTTAAAAGAGGTCATGCCTGTCCTTGGTTTTAATTTGTTATTGAAAAAAAAAAAAAACCCTTCACTGCTAGTGTCGGCTCCTGGATCATTTTTGTCATGTCTGAGTAGGCTTGTGGATCTCTTCAAAGACGACAAAAAAAGTATGTGAATAAGAAAAGCACAGCGTAAATGTCCCTCCTAATGACTCTCAGCAGGACTGCTCCTCATATCTTTTATGAGCCAGGAAGAAAGGCGTGCATCATTATGGGGTGCCCATGTGAAATCTACTAGCAGCATGATGCTCCACAAAAAGAATCCCCTCCTGGCAAATCGGGCGTAATGGGACACATTAGCGTATCGTTAGCCTGTTAGCATGCCTGGAGGTCAGACACTAGCTGCCAAATTCCTGCTGCTGCGCAAAAGAAGAGCTGGCTCTAGATGTCTGCTCAGTCATTTCAGAACAGATAAGACAGAGATGAAGACATCTCTTTATAAGACTAAATATATTCCAGGGATTTTGGGAAGAAGGGGATTAATAAATGGAATCCCAACCAGTTTTTCCTAGTTTAGGTTAAATGTCACCCAAACACTGCAGTCTGCAGTACCTTTCAAAAATGTTCACAACCCTTGAAGATTATCACATTTTATCATGTTGCAAGTTTTATCTGTAAAAAAAAAATAAAAAATCTGAAATGTTCCATTTACTTTAAGTTGATGTTGGAAAAAGGCAAAATGTAAAACAATATTTCTCAGACAAACTGGATGAACTTCACTAGAATAAGTCATCCCCATAGACACACCTTGTCTACTTAACACTTTTTGGATGTTTTCATGTTTTCAGTAGGCATATTGCTAGGTTTTAGTGTTAAAATGCACCGAAAAACACTTTAGATGTCCATTGCGCTATTAGATTATTAAAATGCACCAGAGAAGAAGTTCTGTTTTAATGACTAATCAATTTTCTGTCCCCGAGTCTGAAACTGCCTGGAGTCTGAAAACAGTGGAGGATAAAATGTCACCATTTAGAGCTGGAGCGAAATATGAGTCTATAAAAGAGGAGAGGCTCTTCAAGATGCCCAATGCATCAATCAAGGGAAATCTTTTATTTTGAGAGTTGCTAATGGAGAGCTCGACTTCATTTATTGGTTTTGCCTCCTCATAAACTTATAATACTCATCTTCCTCGTATTTACAATAGTTCCATTATTAAGCTGTCAGCAACTCGAAAAAGAGGACATGAGGCTTATTTACTTAAACAGTTTACACCACAGCATGGAAGAGATAAATAGCAGAACGACAAAGATTATGTTTGCAAGGAGAGATGATTTTCAGTTCAACAGTGTAATATGAGGGTTCTGTAAGTCACTCATCTGTTGTCAGTTTTTCTGGTGGAAATGTAACTCAAAATCTGATCGAATCCAAAGGATATTCACCAAGAGAATAATGGACACTCAACAGTAATGCAAATTATCTAAAAGACTGCACTGCTCCATCAGGCAGTATTAAACAAGAGATGTTTAGATTTCCTTCGGATAATAAGTGACATCTCCATGCACCATCATGAAGAAGGTGAGAGATGAGGGTTTTCTAGGCCAAACGAGAGCAGAAGCTAGTCAGCAAATAATGGGCAAGTTATCTGTGAGCGATGACTATCAATTAAAGACACTTAAGGCACTAATGATAAGCAAATGGTTACTAATGAGGATATGTGAAGGTGGGAACACGTCTCTGGAAGTCAAGTGCGGTGTTAAGATTCCAGCAGTATGCTAAAAGCCATCAAGACACACAGGCCCACTCATCACACTATCAAGGTCATTATATGCTACAATCAACTTACTTAGCATTGTTTTTACAGGAAACAAAGTTGCTTCACTTTAATGTGGCGTTTGGAAACCATGTACTGTGTTACAGCAGGTGATTACGCTAATTAGTTCCCTCTGTCAGCTAGAAGGCATGCTAATCAGTGAAATCGTTTTGTGTGGTGTTTGGCTGGAATTAAAACTTGCACACTCTGGGCTATTATCTGTCACACGGTTGCTTATTCCCGCATTATAGGTGAAATTTTAAGACAATAAACTCAGCAGGGTCCTTCTAACTGTGAATAGAGGTTCAAATAATTAGTTAACATGCTTCGAATATGAAGCTAGTTTAAGACCATCTGACATCATAACAGAGCCTTGTAGCAAATGATGACAGAAAAAGTCCAGTGGTTTTAATTTTACTTAGGCCTTAAAGCTGTATCTGACTCATCTTTTATTTTTTTTATTTTTTCTAGATTGGGCTCAGAGTCCAGCTGTTTACCTTGTGCTTTGAAGTAATCATTATAAATCCTAAGTTGTAGATATTTAGTACTATGAGGCTGATTTTAATAACTTGGTCTCCCCTCCATCAATGTTTTCCTCTTGACTCAATCTCAGGATTTGTGGTCTTGATAGCATTACCTTCTGTCCTCCTGCTTTACCACTGGCAATCTGTTTGAGGGAGTTAATGTTTTAAATGTCAAGATTTAAATTATGAAGCACATTTTGATCTCATTAGGCTCAATGAAGCATCTTATTGTGTCTTTTAGTTTAACACCGCTGCTATTACAGGATTTCTTTCAAAACCTTGCAAACCGTTTAGAACACTAATAATTTCTGTTTATTTTGTGTCTTAGCTTGTACTCTAATATGTTTTTTAGAGTGGTCTTAAATCTGAATGTAGGATTTAAGAATGCAAGTTAATGATTAATGGGTTAATCTAAAGTTGATTGATCTTACCAACGATTAGTTTATACGTGGCTATTTTCTTAAAAATGTGAGTTTGAACGAAGAATGTCTTTCCATAACATGAAAGGCAAAATGGATTACATTTTTTGTAAAAACTAACTGAAAGCATATTAAATTAGGTTGCTGAATGGAAAAAAAGACAAAAAGAATAACATCTATGAAACACTTAATCCCATCTGAACAGTGAGATATAAAACTATAATTTACAGACAGTGTAAAATCTAAGATTACGTGAAAAACTCTTTTGATGATGAGTATATACAAGGTATGAGTCAAGATTTTTGCACAATACTCTAATTGGACAGAGCATTTTCTTTCCTTTGCAGTCACACACTTGAGATTACGTCTGTGGCTATTTAAGAATTCAGCAACTTGACCAAGGACTCTTAAACGTTTGCAGTGATAGTCGAGCCAGAAAGACGACATTTTATTGTTTCCACGTAGCTGCCTTTTGCAGTAGCCTGCTCTGATCTCCATCAGCTGCTGGAAGGTACAAGGAGAGGCAGCAGATATGTACATTTAGAGTCATTCACTCATTATATGTCTCCACCCACTTGGCTCCATCCAGGGCTGTCAGAGGGCTGCAAGCAATATCTGGTCAGGTTTATAACCCGGGCTACGCGATGCCAAGCATTATATGTGTAGAATGTTATCGACGTCTTCATAACCAAAATAATAGTAAATAACATGTAACTTCATTACAATATCTCAAAAGCCTTTTAAACTTTATTCCAAATTATTTTTAAAAACATTGCTTTTTTTCCGTTTAATACCCAGAACTTTGCTGAAGTCTAAATCAAATGAGTGAATAAGCTGTGAAGGATGAAGCTTTCAGTGTAGAGGAGGGAAATATTGTCTGGGCAGGAAAGAGCATGATACCAATGACACTGAAAACTCTCCCACACCTCAGGGTGTTTTATTATCTCCTTAGCAACCTGCTCACAGCCGACCCCCATTACCACCCTGGCACACAGGTCAGGCATGTATTGCATCAAATAAAATGTATTTCCTGACAATCTCACACAGAAGGCCGCAGAAGAACACAGAAGTACTAAACAAGTATGTTTTAGGACAATATAGCTTGATGGAATTGTTCCATGAGCGTTATCCATCCCAGACGACTGGAAAAAAAAAAAAAAACTGAAGGGTTTTACTTGCATCAATCAAGGCAACTGATGTCTGGGATTTTAAAAGGTTAGTATTTATTTGCAGGAAATGAGAAATGGTCAAAATAACGAAAAAGATGCGGTGCTTTCAGATCGCAAATAATGTAAAGAAAGTAAGTTCATATTCATTTAGAAAGAACAATAGTAATGTTTTAATCTAGGAAGAGTTCAGAAATCAATATTTGGTGAAATGACCATGAGGTTTTCAATGTTATTTAGTGCAGTGGGCTCTTATTTTTTTTCTGTAGCTTTCATTATTTTCATTACAGTAAAAAGAATGAAGATATGATCAACAGCTTTGCACTAATCCAACCTTACCTTCCTCCTTTATAAAATGAAATTGTATACAATACAAACATTCTATTTGCTAACAAATATTTTTTTTTGAAATGTCATCATTAAACGCAGCATGAAACCAAAATCCAAATCATTGTTTGTTTGCACAAACTTAGCAAATAAAAAATATTCTGATTCTGTAGCTCTTTGCTGTGTGCTTCAGAGGAAGAGATAGTAAATCCTTAAGAAACTTTGTCTGGATTTTTGCATCATTTCAGGCAGTTCATTTGTGAAACCACAATTGCAATGAGTGCAAGTTCCTCAGAGAAAAAAATAGAGAGCGTTATTTTATGGATGCCAGAAGCAGTAATCATTTTAATAGAGGTTTTTTCTCACCCCGTTTCCTCTGGCAAAGTCGAAGCGTGTCTGAATATGTCTGTGTCATTTGGTCATGTGGGTGTGCTGGAGTAGACGGCAAGCTTTCACATATCTTGTAGGTTATTTTTTTAGTCACTCAACTGTGGTAAGAAAATGGTGAAAACATATGCGGTACGTCAGTTATTATGTTTCTGTCCTTTAAAATTATGAAGAGAATGGTTTTCCATATATTGCAAAAATAGTGTTCTTGAACTGTGTATAAAGGAAGCAGAGCCTAAGTGATTGTGTTTTGATGCTCGAGCAAATTGAAATTAACTTAGTAATTTACTTGGATTTGCTTCAGTGTTAGTCTAACATTCATTACTAATGTCATGCACAATGTAAAACAGACTGCAAATATGATCAAATAAAAAAATCTAGACCATAGTTTAATCAATTGTAAATGCAAATCTGATATACTTCACTGTTTGAAAATCAAGTGAAAGTAACGGCAGGATTTTTCCAGATAGAGGATCGTTGAGAAGGTCATTTTTATAGCTCATATACAGATTCAGTACACACAGTGATGTCTTCCAGTTCGTCATCACTCCTATTGTTCATGACAACGGTTTAGTAATAAAAACTTAAAATTCTGTTTTTCAGAAAATTTAAGAATTTAAGAACATTTCCTGAAATATTCAAGAAAACAGATTTTTTTTTTAAAACAGATATATCGATCCACTAACAAGCATATCCATCTTGTGAAGTAAATGCGATATGCCTGTGGCATGGCTGACGAAACAAAGCCCACTCTGCTTAAGGAGCAGCTTTTGGATTGTCTGTGTTGGCTTCCACAGATTGTCTTTGTGGCCGTCTGATATTGATAAAGTTTGCATCACCTCCCTGTTTTTTAAACTTAAACACAATACCTTCTTCTTTGGTTTAGGTTTAACAATGTCAAAATTAAGCTGAGTTCAGTTTTTTGCTCTGATTTTGCAACTTTCTGCATTCTCTCACCTCTGTTTTGTTTTTTTCTCTCTCTCATTCCACTGTACATTAGTATAAGTAGCTTAAATGGCAAAACAAATGTCTGTAATTTACTTGTGTGACAATTTTGTCAGCTGACATTCTTAAGAATTAGGATTTTGTTAACACATAATTCTTTAATGTGACCGCAGTTAGACACATATTTTTAATGGATTGCTTTTCAATCAACATTCCAGAATAATTTTGCTTTCTGACAGCAGACACATATGAATGAGAACTACTGTTTTGGGAATTTGGCCAAAACAAAGCATGGTTTGTGTTAGCAAAGAGAACAAAATAAAGCTCAGGTTGCAAATACTGGGTAATGATATCTGATTTACCAATTGGTGAGTGACATCATAATCTACCTATTTATGCATTTTTACACTTTTATTTCAGACAAAATATAACAAATTAATAAGAACGTCTTCATTTTGGAGCTGAGAATTTATTTTAGGATGTTTAGATGGTGAAAAACGAATTCAAAGTATTTCTATTTAACCTGGCTGAACCAAATTTAGAACTAGTTATTGTTTGCTATGAACTCATGCAACTCTGAGTGGGTTCTAGCACCGTGAATGGAAAGAGGTGTTGATCATTTTTGTTTAGTTTCTGGGAAATAGTTTATAAAAACTATTTCACAAAATAGTTTAAATTAGTTCAGTTTGCACAGCTGAAGTAGTTCAGTTGTGTAAACTGAGCTGTTTATTCAGTTTACACAAAACAAATACATAAATGCTGTTTTCAGAGCAATGTTGAAAGAACTACACAATTTCTTTACTAATGTAGGTTTCTCATCTTCATGTTTTGTTTTTTTCTTCCTGAATTCAAACTGTACACCAGAATAACAATCCCCTGTATTTATTCACTTCATTTTAATTTAAGTTGAAGTTAATATTTTTGAAGATGTATCATTTCATTTTTGGTGAGGAAAACATTTGGTTAAATTCTGTTTTTCTGTATTTATACAAACTGATTAAATCATCTTTGTGGTAGCCACAAAGTGACTTCAAAAGACTAGCAAGTCTCCGACAGTACCAAGCAGTTTTTTGTTTTTTTTTTTACCAAAATGAGCTCCAACTGGGGAACCTCTACATGAAGCTCTCAAGAGATGTTCCTCAAGCACCCTCCCACACCTGCCTGGGACAGGCCTTCCTACCGTTCCCTTTCCGCTTCCTCCTCCCACTGGCAGCAGGGCAGGCTGTAATTAATTTCCACATTTTAACTATGAGGCAAAACGCTAGTGTCCTGGGACCGAGGCGCATGCCACCAGTCTAGGTTCTGGATTCAAGGGATAGGGATAATTAGCCCCCGGAAGATTGGGCAGACAGATGGAGAGAGTAGACGGTGGCACCTTATGGCCTAGGAGCCTGATCTCGCCTGTTCTTTTCACTAGCTTATAGAGTAGCTGTAAACAATTATTTCCTAACTTAGTGAAAAAAAAAAATGCAACGCAAACAGCTGAATATTTTTGCCTCAGGATACTTGTTTTTTTTTTTTTTAGCTAACTTACTTTTGGAAAGATTTCAGCTTGTGTTTCTGTGGCATACAATCCTCCTAACCTTTTGCAAACATCCAGAGCACTGAATAAGAGATGAATCTTAGGCTGTGTGTTAATGTGTATGAACACAAATATTTCCTAAAATGGGTGGCTGCTAATGTGTGCGTTGACTGTGCAGGCTGTTTTGACAGCAGCTATGCTCTCTGTCTCACTCAGCCTGCAGGAGCCCTCAGTCACTTAATGAAAAAGAGAGTGAACTTGTTGTAAGTCACTGATGCAGAAAACAGATTAACTCTGGTGGGCCACACTCGTCCAATATCATGTACAACAAAAGCATCACCTCAAGTGGGCATGAACATAGAAAGACCCTGCATGATGAAGAATATAGGCACTGCATTAGTGCTTAGTAGTGGCTATATTAACCTGGCTAATTTACAAGTGCATCTTAGTAATTTCAACTATAATAAAAACATAATTTATTTCAGCAATTCACTTCAAAAAGTGAATTGCATTATATCTGATCACCACACAGAACACTATGTTTATTTTATATTTATTTCTGTATATTTTGATGGTTGTGGTTTTCAGCTACTGGAAACCCTAAATTCAGTTTTTCAGAAAATTAGAACATTACATAAGTCTGATGAAATAAATACATTAATAAAATGGTCAACTATTGAAATGCATGTTCATGTATTAAACACTATGTTTGCTCAGTCTCTGTACTACTTTTGAATAAATCACTGCATTAATGTGGAATGTCATGGAAGCAGTTGGTCTGTGGCACATGCTTAAGAAGTCCCAGGTTGCTTTAATGGCAGCCTCCAGCTTGTCCACATTGTTGGGGCCGGTGTATAGCTTCTTCTTGGCAATACCTCATGAAATCTCTATTGAGTTTATGTCAGAGGAGCTTGTTTGCCATTCAAGTGAACCATGGGTATTTACCAGATATTGCTACTTGTGATAGTTTTTTGTTTGACAAAACAGAGATCAACACTTGCAGATGTTATGGCTTCTCAAATCATCACTCAATGTGTGAGTGGTATATTGGCTGCGATTCACATTGTTTTGAATACTGCAATATTTTGTACATGGAATTTTGTTTGCCATAAATGTTTCTTATGCATTATGATGCAGTAATTACCGTATTTTCAGGACTATGAATCACACTTGTTTTTATAGTTTTGCTAGTTCTCTGAAATCAGGTGGGACTTAAATGTTTTTTCCCTCTTCAGGACTCATCTATTGACTGTTGGGTTAAATATTAATCCATCCTGATTGACATGAGTCAAGGAGTAAAAATTACAGTCTGTAGCTGTGAGGAAAGCTAATCGCAGGCAGAAAGTCCAGAGCTGGTTCAAGAAAGTGCTGCAGCTATGTCTTCACGTCCCGGTAGTTGCCAGGAAGATTAATTTAATGACCTTGCAGGCAAGTCTTCTTGGTGTTACCACTTCATGCAATGCAACTTCCTATCTATCAACCCGTATTTACACTGCATGCATCTCCTCTCCGCTGCGCACTTCGCCAGCAGGGTGGAGATGTTCCTGACCACTGAGATGTAGAGCAGTGGTTCCCAATCCTGGTCCTCAGGCATCCTCTCCTACATGTTTTAGATGTGTCTCTGTTCCAGCTCACTTGATTAAAATGACCTCCACTGCATGTTATCTAGTACTGTTGAAAGCCTGTTTATCACACAGTTATTTAACTTAGGTGTATGGTGGCAGAGAAACAGAAACTGCCAGCAGACTTTTAAGCCAATGTTGGCAGTTTCTGAGTTTGTTGAAAAGCAGGTGACTGAACACAGACCGTCACAAGATTATATCATTAAAATTGACAAGGTCCCCTTCATGTTTGATGATTTCTAAATAAATGCTACTTACAGTCCAGTGTGACATATTATTTTTCTTCTCTTCATGACAGTTTTCAACTTGTGCAACTTATAGTTCAGAAAATATAGTATATAAGTTGTTTTGTTGGTCAGTCAGAATGTTGCATTTGTTGGTTTGCTTTGACATATTTTCAGTGTCATATAGCATCCATACTTAATTTAATTAATATCCAAATATCAATATCAATAAATGAACAGAATTAGGATTTCATGAATTATTAAGAAATCATTAGTTGGACAAGCCAAATTAAACAACTGTTTATATAAGTAAGATCAACAAGACTATTTGAATAATGACTGAATCATTCACTTAAGGTAAATATCAAACATTCAATTAGTAAACGGACTGCGGTACACACCAAAAATAAAAAAAATAAATAAGTAAATAAACTGAGTCATAAAAGGTTCACAAATAGTGAATTATTGCATTTTTTTCTATGGAAGAGAGAGTTGGCTGTGCACATGGGAGTAATTTATTCTACCACAAAATCAAACCAAGTCACATTACTGTGAGTGTTGATACACAGCTCAAATTGCTTCCAATCCACACCGTGAGCAAAGTACAACACTCAATATTTGCTGTCCAGGCAATCTGCTGTTACAATTGGCCTTTCATGTGTTTCTAGGGATAATTTCCGGCTGACATATTATATAATTCAGGATACGCAAACACAGCTACAACCGCTTCCCTGTCAGTTTCACAGTTACGAGACACAGCTTCTGAGTATTTCATTGGTTTGTCTGAAAAGCAAACACAGAAATCTGAAACATGGGAAACAAACAAGAAGCTTTTTGAGGAGTGTAGAAATTTTATCTAGAAAAACCAATAGTGCTTTCATATATACGTACACAAGAGATATCAAAGGGAAAATGCTCTTCTGAATTTTCTGGGAGTTGTAGCTTTTTTTTTTTCTCCTAGGCATCAATGTACAGCTGCATGCATATGTTCTCTTCTTCTGGGGAACAGTTGAAAGATGCTTGTAGCTTACTGTTCCCACATGCACAACTACACACATATAATAAGTCAGGTATTAAAAGTTTAAAAAAATTAACTTTAAAAATGTAAAAATGAAAATCAGATTTAAAGTAGCTGAGAATATTTAACTTCTGCATTGTACCCAACCTTCTCTATCTGTATGTAACATCTAATTTTATTTGGCTTTGATTTTACATTGGTCCTGCTTTGTATTAACTTGTACTTAGTGAAAGTCCAAGCCAATTTATAGTTCTGAACATGTGAATGTTAATTTTCCTTTGTCATAAACTGTGAGAGCTTTCAGCTTGTCAGTGCAGCATCTTAGCATCATTGGGAAGCTGCATTGCACATTAGATTGTTGTTGTCATCATAATACCAATATGTGCAATACTAAAATCTCAAAGGACTGCTTAGAAACAATATTAGATAACCTACTTTTTTCCACATCCCATGCATCCAACCTTTGAATGCCAAAACTATATTTACCTATTTAGATGGCTTTTCACTGCCCTTGATGCCCAAACCTGATATGTATTTTTGCAACAGAGAAGGAAATCTCATGCACAGAGGTGGAGGGCATCATAATAATTGAAAAAAAAACAAAAACAAAACAGAGCGATGAAATGCAACTGATAATGCCATCTCAATATTCAGTCATAAAACTGTAGTCAAATGTTTCTCTGATATGCAGCTTAATAAAAAGATTATTTACATCAATTGAAATTACGTCGGTGTGATAGAATAGTAACCTGAGCTTGTTATTTTTCAGACAGGATTTGCCTGGTTGAGTAAGTGGATAGATAAATGATGTTGATCGGCTCATATACATTTACATAAAAACGTATGAACCATTATATTGAAGTGTGTTTGACTATGCTTGCGTGTCATTCTGTGGTTAAAGAATCTAACTAAAATCAATCAGTTTCATGACTATTTGTCACTTGAGGTGGGTTCTTTCTTCACACAAAGGAAGAAAGGCAGATACTGCTTTCCAATGTCTTTCTGGTTAGCTTATGAAGTGTTTTGTAGACAAGACATAAAAGACAAATGTGTCAACAAAGGGACCGAGTCTAGAGCAGGTTAAGTTGGTTGCAGGTTAATCGAGAAAATCCAGTATTCATTCTGAGTTGTTCAAAAAAAAGTTATGATAACTGCAAGCTACTGGAGTGTAAGGCACTAAAATTTAATGAAGTTAATGTTGTGAAATTAATTAGATAATCAAGCCTATAAAGTAATTTTATTATCATTGTCACACACAGGTCCTAATAATGTATGTCCTCTACTTTATCTGTCCACTGCCCCTCCATGTTCTAAATTACACAATAAAGATGCTGAACTCTGACACCAAAATCCGCTGATCATTATATGCTGACGGCACATAAATGCAACATATGGTGTAAAGGGGGAGAAAAATTCAGATATCTGCCTTGTCCCTTAGCATGCTGTAACAACATCACTGGCTACACTAATATTACATGCCTTCCAACATGTGTGCAGCCTAACGATTCCCATCGTCAACTGACAGTTTCGGCCGTGTCTTCCCCTCCCTGAGTGGGTTTTTGCGCTTTTTGCTTCCTCGCCCTGTGAAAAGCACGAGAAAAAAATAAGTGACAGTTAACTCCAGAGACTCCTGCGCAGTGGTGCAACATGTCTGAGGCTGCTATCTGACAGACAGCAGTAGGGGGCCTGTAAATTGTGAAAAAGGCTGAGGTAATGTGGGGGGCCTGGCAGAAAAGGAAGGGGAGCCAGAAGTATTTTGAAGGCTGTTGACAGGTAGACAGCAGGAGTGTGTAAAAAGGATATGCTTCTACCTGCGCACAGGGGCTACATCAATCTTGGTGTCTTTGATATCATCCTTTTTATAAAAATATATAAGTATGGTAAGATGTTTATGTGAATTTAGGTTGTGTGGACTGAATGGTGAGTTCTTTCTCCACTTATTTTAACGGCCATAAAACTATGTGCTGCTCACACCTGTCTGCTGATGTACTTTGTGGATTTCTGGTCACTCTTTTAAAATGTCAAAGAAACGGCTACATGTTGATCAGCGATCATTCTCTCAAATGTTCTAGAAAACACGATGAATGGAAAAATGCCTTTGAGGTCGACTTATTGAAGTGCTGCTGTTTCTATTTTGTGTAATTAGACCTCGCTCTGAAGTTAACTGTTTGAATGAATTTCTGCTCAATTCCCAATTTTAATGAAGTTGACCTTCAGTTTCTGAAGTGAGTCAGTTAAATGAATGCAAAATAAGAGTTTTTAGTATATATATGAAATCGGGCCACACAGCTGTTGAGTTGACACTTCCGCATTATCATCACCAGACTGCATTATCCTCGTCAAACAGAGAAAGAAAGAATGATTGCATTAAGAGTTTAAAACATTTATTTTTATTTTAATCAAAATGTGTTTTTTTTTTGTTTGTTTTCTTTTAAGAAATACATTTCAAAGAGATCAGGTGATATACCTGCAGATTAATCATTCTTTGATTTGTATAGCAGCGTAACAGCACTTGTCATGAACTTTCCATGAAATAACTTGCTGACTCTTGCCGTTTTGTTTCCCAAAGGCAAATAAAATTTGCTGTTTGTGTCAAATTTCTGCTCATAGATTCAGACAGATTCAGAGGCTAAATGTGGGTCACCAGAAGGAGACAGGTGGAAGCTGAGCAAGCTTAATTGCTTTACATCTCCTAAGGTTTGAGAGGAACAAAAATAAGAGTGCCCTCTACTTAAGTGAAACAAGGCTGCAAAAATGCAAAGACTAGTTATTATCATTTTATTATTATCATCAAGACAAATGGAACAAACATGATAAATTACTATCTTACATTTCTTTCCCATCTTAAATTTCTTCCGGGGAGTTGAGGAAACAATCAGAGCTCTTGGATTTTCTTAGTCTAGGTTTAAATGTACTCCACCTTTACAGAAACATAAAGAGCTTTTTAGGTTTTTAACAACAGCACCTGGCAGAAAGGACAACCCTGTAGTGCAGTGGTGCCCAAAGTCCTTGAGGGCCGACATCCCACATGTTTTACTTCTCTCCCTGGTGGTAGTAACAACCATTTCAGCATGTCAATGTTCTTCTTAGGCCTCTAATGAGCCATCATTTGATACAGGTGTGTTAAACCAGGGAGAAAACGAGAACACACAGGATGCCGGCCCTCAAGGGCCGACTTTGGGCACCCCTGCTGTAGAGTCATGCTACTCACTATGTCTTGGGGAAAAAAAGAAAAATGATGTCCAGATTAGTTGGTAAGCAATCATTTAATTTTCCCTGTCACAATGAATAAGGATTAATTTGCAGGCAAATATTACAAAATGAATTATTAAGCAACTCATCTCCAAGGCCAAATTAATCTTGAGGATTGATGATGTGCATGTAACCTGTGATCGGAGGGACATATTTCATGTGCCATTGGCTAGTACACTTTGCATTCACAGGGCCATTACCAAATGATGACTTGATTCTGACTGGCTGTCCCCGTTTGGAATCTAGGTTATATAAACAAACAGGAGACACTGGTTGGGCAGCAGACCGGATTTTGATTGCTTGGAAAGTCAGCTTTTTAATTAAGTTCATTAACGAATTATGACAGTTACTGAAACATTGTGATTTGCATGTAATGGCTCATGAAGCGTCCCTTCCTGATTCCAGCAGACACACAAAATGATTTATTGGAGTGTCCTTTAAAAGCTGAGTGAGCCTCCCTTGCTGTTTGGGTTTGGTACTCAACAAAAATGCATCAGTTCTGCTGCCCTACGACTTTGTTTTCCACAATCTGTCGTTCTTCTTCAGAAAAATCATAGCACAGTGGACATGATAGTCTATATCATGTTAAAGTTTCTTTAAAATTTCACACTGCTTTTTGTTGAATGACAATTTATAGATATTTGAGTCAACATTTAAATTGGCTACAGAGTATCGGTGGTGTTTAAATTAAAAATGACTGTACTAGTTCTGTGTGAAAGGCCAAAGGGAAGAAAGTTTGTCATGGTGAATTTTCTGTGTACTAACCTTTTTCTGCAGCCGCACTATTGGCTCTCTTTAGGTCAGGTGTTACGCTTGCTTTAGGCTCTTGATCACAGAAGCACCCTTGAGATTTGCCAGGTAGGATTTAATAGCTGCCTCCAGCTTATGGCCTTCATTTTACTCTTGGAACAAAGACTATCTGAGGATCAAAGGAACCAGCAACATAATGGCATAATAGTTCTTAGCCACCTTTAACACTGCAACTTATGCCTCCTTTAAGGAAACTTGCATCAGGATAATAGTTGTACCAGGAAGTGGTAAGCAAGAAGGCAGGGTGATTCAAAGATAAGGACACTTTACTAAAAAGGCAAGTTCAAATTCCAGAATCCCGAGTAAACACGGACAGCAAACAGGAGAAACAAACAGTAAAGAAACGGAGGGATAAACAGAAGGCAGAATAAGACTGACATAACAAAAACAAACAAGAAGATCTGACACTGAACAGAAAACAACAAGGGGTGTATTTACTGTGAGAACCTGTGCTAAGAAACATGTTAATTTTCCAGGTTTGCAGTAAGAAATCTGTCTGATCAAGGCGTAAAGCTGCAGATATACTGATGTTTTACTCTTATTGCTTTTGCAAAACAATTCTGATCAACAAAATGTGGCCTTAATGACAATAACACCCTTAAATGTCAAAGTGGAAACTGATTTCTACAAATTAATGAGTATTAAATAAAAATATTTAGCATAAATTAAGTGATCTCATAAGTATGCTCCCCCTTGTAAATGGCTGACGTAATTCAACAGAGGTCCAGCCAATCGGTGCTAGTAGTCTTACAATGAATGGAATGGAGTCCACCTCAGAGCGGTGAGAGCGTCTCTAGTGATTGCATAAAGACACCTGTATTTGAAAGGTCCAATCATTGGTTTGTATTCCTGGGTACAACTACTGCATGAAGTCAAAAGAACATTCAAAGCACACCAGAGAAAAAGTTATTAAAAAGGTATAAATCATAAAATGCTTTCTGTATTAAATCATCCAAATATAAATGTACATATGATAATTTTAAATTATGTTTCATGAAATGCTGCAAGTGAGACCCGTTGAACATCAGACATCGATTGGTTGATTTGGGATTTTAAGAACAACATGGTGAAAAATTTAGGAGGTTATGATGGGTTCTTCTCTCAGACACTGTTGTTAAATAACATGGATACTTTTTGAGATGTGGGCACTTGATTTAGGAAAGTTTATTCAGCTTTTAAAAGGAACAAACAGAAATCAGTAATTATTTTAGGATCCATTTTTGTTGAGATATATGAAGCATTAGGAAACTGAAGTATTGAAGGAAAGTGAGTGCACTCCTTAAGTGCTATCGGAGGACTAAAGTTGGTGTGGAAGGCTTTTCCTTTTTAACAGGGTGGAGGGGTGAGGAATGTTTTTTTGCCAGTGGGAGGAGGTCAGACACATCCTATCAGTTCGATTGATTATTATGTCATTAACCACTGACAACATAAACGAGCGGAAATGAAATATAAGCTATCAGAGATGCCCTCCTGGCTAACACAACCTGAAAGTCATCATATTCTATGGATTTCCTGACATTATTCACTACATTATCTTGACATATAAACTACTCTTTATGTTTATTTCCATCACATGGTCTCACGGGTAAATCTAAAAGAAGCATGCCTGCACTAATGCATGATTCGAAATGGTTTGCAAACAAATACCCAGCACCAACCCCTACGCCCCACCTATCCCTCCGGTTGGCAATGGTGTCCTTCCATTGATTTGAATTGATGCTGAACGGAAACAAACACAAAGGAAACACATAAACCCAAAAACAATTAGTAATTACATTATGGCGTATGAAAGTTCAAGAGTCAACCATAAAAAAAAAATCAAATAGCAGTTTAAATACATTTTATTTTATCAGTGATTACCCTATATTATCCTTCAATCATAGCTGCTGTGTATGAAAACTGTTACCAATAACAATTCTTTTCCAAGCAAATGTAATTAAGAGAGCTTCTTTTTGCAGGTAAGATAGTGACTGCTCATATCCTTGCCACCAAATTCCACTTTAAAACTATTTCAGCCATCTGTCCATCTGCTTTTCATCTTAAAGGGCCTCAAATCCTGCCCTACAATGCTTCAGTTACTATTGAAGAAATTGAATTTTTTAGAATGACGATGACCTTCATTTTACATTCAGTACTGACATTCTGTAACATACCAGATATATTAATGACAATTTATTGTTTGAATAAAATACTTGCTGGGTAATATAAAATTTATGAAAAAAACATTTAGCATATTAGTGTTTTTATATATAACTACAATTCATATTGAAAATAAAATAACTCTTCTAGCAGTGGTTCTATAAGTGTGTATTTGTGTTATTTTTTATGCGTTTGCATGATTTATGCACATTTAAATATGCGACTCACCCTTCCACTACTGTGGACTGAAGATTTACATTCTAGGTTTTTCTTATTGCACATGGACAGTCTACTGTCTCTTCTTTTGAAGAATGGAATACAAATCTGCTGAGTATGTTATGCAACAGCAGCTACAGAAAATATGTGTGAGAGAAACTGTAAACCATAGAAGTAAAATCATGACCCCGAGTTGACACCAAACTAGCAGCAGCCGTATAGAAAATGCAGAGTTTGCAGTTATTTTTGTTTCCTTTTCTGTTGAAGCTACATAAAAAAAGCTGTTAGCTTGGTGATTTCAGCTGGTAAAGCAGTTGCCAATAGTTTTTTTTTTTTTTTTTTGCTTTATTTTTTTCCTGTGATTATTCAGCTCAACACCTTACTCACTGTTCACTAAGCTCTCTTTTAACACTTTAATTTTCCCACTGACCCATACGTACTTAGCTACCTCCCTTTCAAAATAAATGATCTGCTTTGGACACTTTCCAGCTGTATTACAAAAATGCTATGCAGCTAATTCTAACTGAAGTCATTTGTCAAAGACTCAAAGAAGTTGTGGCAGATAAATCATATCAGCAAATGTTACACTGGCATGAAGTTAGTAATTTTTCAGCTAAAGATATTTATGCTGGTGATTTTTATTGATCAACTTGAGAAATATGTGCTTGAACAACACACAATCAGAAACAAAATAGCTTAACACACACTTCTTACTGTTTGAATCAACCTTTTCCTGTTTCCAGTGATTACTAAACTGTCCCTGTTTGCTAAGTTAGATTTCTTATAGAAATATAGTAGTTTTTCATTTTTTAAAATTTTATTTATAGAGTAGCACTTTAGAACATTCTGATGTACATTGCCAACTGTTAAATTAAGTGTTACATAAAAAAAATAACGAGTTAAGTTTTCATACATAACTGTATTTTTAAGCCAGATTACAGAAAGTATAAACTTTCTTTCAAACAGTTGACTACAGCAACAGGTGGGGGAGGGCACCACTCTGGTTACTGTCTCTTTTTCTGGCATCTAACTAAGATAAAAGATCTTGGTTTTAAAACTATAACGTTTTGCCATCATTGTGGTGCTTTGTACTAGTTATTGAACTACACTTACTTGGCACTCAGCTAGCAAAAAAGGTCTGCATTAAAGAGAAAGCACTTTCTACAGGCTGCCACCTGCATCATCCATGACTCACTGTGCATTTCCTTCACCAAAAAATGTGAATGCATGTGAATATGTAATATGTAATTTTTTTTTTTTAAATCCCTTTTTAATTAGAATTTTAGTCTCGCATGAGAACTTTCTGCAATCAACTGATACTGTCAGAAGAATAATTACAAAGGACAAGCATAGGGTAGATGTCAACAAGGAAGCAAATTGTGTTGATCGCATTTTAATGTAGGGATAACAGACCAGAAAAAACAAAAAACTAAGTTGGTGGAAGTTGTAACACATCAAACAATTTATTGTATTTTTCATTTACAAATATTGGTTCACAATTTTAAAATAATGGTTCAGACGTCACAAAAAAGTAAAAAAAAAAAAAAAAATGAAAAAAAAACATTGCCTTGTGTGTGCTTGAAAACTTATCAGCTTTGAAGTGCTTCAAAGTGCCACATTTAATCTGTTTTAGAAAGCAACATATGTTATGTACCACCAGAAGTTTCATCAGTCAGAGGACCTACAGTCTTCAGTAATCTATGTCACTGCTGCTGACATCTTTCTGCACATGTGTAGAGGAAGGCAAATACAAGCATGTTTAACCTCGGTTTGACTTGTTGACTTGCTATTCTTTTTGAGGACTGTCAAAATTTGATGTAGAGTTTTAGCTGCTCACTATCCAACTGTCTCTCCTGTATTGAGAGCTGTCTGGAGATGTCAAAGCTGAGTGCAGAGCAGGTCACATGTCAGAGACAAACACGCCGTTGCAGCAGTTAATACAGTCGCCCTTTTCCATGGAGCATTCTTTTAAAGAGTGAAAAACACATGTAGGGGAGATTCCCAATGAAGAAAATAATGTGCATGGACATTGTGAAACATGGCTTTAAGCAGATATGGAATACTGAAAGAATCAAACGACATCTATTTAAATGGTGGTTGCTATTACAGCTCTCACTGTTACATTTAGTGAGATGTAACAGTCAGCCACAGGTCTCTCCTGTGGCTGACATAAAGTTGCAGACAGTTTGCGAATGGTAGTTATTTTGTGATGAGTTTCATCTGGTACTCCAATACTGATCATTTAAAAATCTCTTCTAGGGGAGATTCCCTACTAGAGATAGTCTGTAGACTATCATTGCACTGCCAACACCATATATTCCCCTCAGAAAATTGTGTTGATGAGTAAGTTTGACATGCTGAGTTCTAAAAGTAACTTCAATAAATCAGATCCAAAGGTTAGTTCTAGTCTTCTTTGTTGCAATCATCACTTCCAATGATCCCAACAAAAACCTTAGTGTCTTTAACTTTACTTAGCAAAAATCACATTGCGTGCCAACCAAAAAAACGAAACAATGCAAAGGGTAGGCCACAACCTAACATTCTTCAGCTCTTCAATTATTTTTAACAGCAATATGGGTAACACTTTATTTGAAGGGGTGTGCATAAGACTGACATGACATTGTCATATACATGACATAACACCTGTCGTGAACATAAAGAAGTCTTTATGAATGTTTATGACGGTTGTCATGAAGTGTCATTTGGTAAATAATGACACTTTTAATGCAAAGTTGCTCTAAAAGTTCCATTGAAAGTCCATTAAAAATGCCAACTTTGCATTCAATTGTCATTATTTACAAAATCATGCAAAGTTGGCACTTTGCATGATTAATGCAACTTTTGGCAGCTCTTATCTATTGCTTGTCATAACTAATCAGCAAAGATTATTTTGTGAAGCTCAGTCAGTTATATTTACACTTTAATTTTGGAAATCTGCCATTTATAATAAAGACTTTATAATATTAGCCTTTATTATAAAGCTAGTATTCCACTTACCGAGTTATAGTTTATAGACTAAGTGCAGATGGGTTAATATTTCTGGTGCTGTTTTCAGCTAAAGCAGGGGTCCCCAAACTACGGCCCGCGGGCCGGATCCGGCCCGCCTCCACATGTGGTCCGGCCCCCTGAACAATTCCAGAGAGCATTCAGATTTTTTTTCATTTATTTTATTTTCCAGTTTAAATGTGGATTTTTCTTCAACCACCAGGGGGCTCTTTAGCAGGAAGTGTGTCCTGTAAACTGTGGGGCGCATTGCTGCCATCTGTTGGACTTTTAGGGAACTGCTTGACTTTTATGTTATTTAATCAGTACGGTTGTTTGCTAGCGGTAGAGCAGATGAACACACGTGTCTGTTATGAACGCCGCGCATTCCAGGTTGAATTCTTCGAAGCGATGCCTGTAAGTAGCAGCTTATACTTCAAAACGAGCCTTTATGTTAACATATGAGAAATCAATATGTTAAAGTTACATTCCCTCAATGGAATATATACTAGTTAGTCCCAGTGACCGTTTCACTCATGGGTTTTGCCCATGTGCTTTATGGGTAAAAATCAATCCAGAAACACACCCCCTCCCCCCTGGCCCCCCACCATCAACATTTTCCGGCCCCCCACCAGAGAAGGGAAAAGTTATGTGGCTCTCACAGGAAAAAGTTTGGGGACCACTGAGCTAAAGAGTAACACAGGATAACTATATACCTGCTCTATGAGATTTTCAAAAGGTGCACACATCTTGTGTTCTTTGGACAACAGAGTGCTGAATGATTGCTAGTGAGTCCACACGATGCCGCTTTAGCAGAATGCCATGTACACGTCAAGGATCAAAGCAAACTGTGGAAACAGTTTGCTTTGCAGCATGTGTGACCATCAAACACTGGGAGAGTGAGAGAGAAGCTATGTGAAAATAAAACAAGCTGCATGGTTCTTTAGATGGAGAACATGCTGTTAGAGCTCCTCTACGAGTTTTTCTCAAGAGTTTTCTTGGGTATTTGTTAAATTCTGTTTTTAGTAACTTTTAAAGTGATGATAATTGAAGGCCACCGGAAGCTGCATGTTGATATGTTTTCATTTAGTTTATCAGGTCATTGAACACTGATTATGTAGATTGTTCTTTTAGATACTATGTGTCAAACTCAAGGCCTGCTGGCCAAATCCAGCCATAATTATTTATGGGACACATAAATAATTATAATTGTTCAGGCTCAGGTGGGATAATAGGTATTTTAGGAAACAAATCAGGTTTTCTCTGTATCAAGCCAAATTACATCAACGTGAAAAGATGTTCAAATTTTTAAGAAGTACTCATCAATTGCACAGACGGATATTTATTAATTCTTTTTTTTTTAATGTGTAGTTCTATCAGTACATTCTGCCACAACTGGCCTCGTGATCTTGATGTGGCCCAAAATGAAAATGAGTCTGACACCCCTGCTTTAGATAAACAAGTTTAGCATTAAATTAATTTCCTTAGTAGGTCAGGACATTGACTACTAGTATTTAAGCTATACAACATAGTTTCCTTATTTAAAGATCAAATCAAGCTGCTCTTTTCCTGTTTTTTGGTGTATTTAATGAAAGAAAATTAAACAACATATCTGTATTGCCTCGGGACTTTATCAGTTGTGCAATAAAACACACACTTAATGGGTTTGTTTAAAATGCCCTAATGGTGTTCTTGGTCTCTGTCCAAAATACCCAGAAAGGCAATACAGGAATAATTTAGACATTTAACTCTAGGCCGTATGTTTTTGTCAAGGGCACTAGTCTAATTAGAAATAGTCCCCAGTGCTACCAAATAACTCTTGTTTTTCGCGATTTGACTTTTTGACTTAGAAATGTTTTCTTTGATTTTGACTTCACTGCTCTTGGTGGTGCAAGGCGTTCTTGGCACTCTGCACCGTTGAGCGAGGAGACTCTCTACACCTGTCAGAGCTGACCAGAACAGGTAATGAGGAAAGTCCCTCAGGATGTTAACGAAGCCATTAAGCGCTCAAGTGTGAAACTGCTAAGAAGTCGTTGTGTTAAACTGCGGTGGCCAAATTAAAATTCCCTGCACATGGCGCTGAAATGTAAATATCCAGCCTTCGCAAGGATGAGCTGGCCTCCTTTTCCGTGCCCCTAATCGGCTTTGAAAAGACGGTGCAAAGTGCTGAAGAATAATGCTTGTGCGCTGAGATAAAACAGGCAGCCTTTATTATAAAGCTACAATAGGCATGCCATGTTTAAAAAAAAAAGAGCTTTGTGCATTTTGTTCCTTACACTGAATATAAATGGCTCTAATTCAGGAGATAAATGCACGAGTTTTGTCACACAGTATCTCATGGCTTATCATTTTGTTTTGTCTCATCAGAGCCAGAGAGACACTGATGTGCCTGGTATCTTTAGCCTGCTAAATGTCTTTAACAAGAATGTTTTGAAGTAAAACCATCAAAGAAACAATGCTTTTGCCATTCAGAGCTACAGCTGTTTCTTTAGCAGTTTCACAAAACTAAATGATTGTCCTTTTTTGAATTTTACAAAAGAGACGAAAAAGTATTGAAGACAACTTTTTCCAAAGTAAATATATTTCTAATAGGTTTTACTAACAGTCAATGAAATCCACACAAAGAAAGACATAAAAGTACATTATTCTTAACAAGGAATAGATTAATATGTTTCTATGAAACTAAATGAGAGTCCTTTTCTAATACCCTAAATATAAATGTTCATAAGTGCAAACTTTGGCTCCCAACCATCATTTAATGTTGCTTGGTTGACTGGTCCTTCACATTCCTTGCTCCTTGCTCTTTGCTAATCCTCTTGAGCGCATGGTCCTCTGCACATGTTCTGAGGGGGAATAATCTCCCTCCAAGCGCCACCAAAAACGTTGAAGAACACGGATAAAACGTTGGTGCCTTGGGCTTTCAGTCCAGATGTTTTAAGATTGGTCTTGCTCAAGGAGTTGCACACACCCGTGTCCATTGCAAAGTTATTTTTAATTTCAACCTCTTTTGTCCCAGAAACTAGTCGGAGGTGCCCCACATGATCTGACCAATGTGTTCTCCCCTCATTTGTCTACATTAACTTGCATGTGTGGTCCGTCCAATAATAAGTGGGGCAAGGTTTATTTTTAGCAGCACCTGCGAGGACTTTGACAAAAAAGGTTAATTCTGTCTTGTCCTCAATCAACATTTTAATCCCTTTGATCTGTCGTAGGCCATAAACCTGCACTAAGTTTTAATATTTGAGTATATTAAAAAATATATTGACATCTCTTTGTCTTGGTCAATATTTGGGATGCAGCCAAACTGCATGCTGTTTTTTCTGCCTCATGGCTGAAAATGTCGCAAAGCCTGCCAGAGATGTTTATTGTTTTTTAGCAAAGTAGAGCAAGAGATCATAAAACATGCTTAACATCCAATTTTCATTACGCCTCTGGCAAAAGACACTAATTTCTGAGGGTGGGTGACCATAATAGCACTGTCAAAGGCTTAAATGTGTTGCTGAAAATCGTGTTCTAATTATGTAAAACATTAAAGCAACTAAGTGGCTGTCAAAACCACACTGTGGTAATGTGGCCTGAACTAAACAATACCCTTCCATTTTATCTCGGACTCTTAAGAAACATGTAATGATAGACCAAGGCCTTGCTTATAATTTCAGCCCTGATAGTAAAATCAATGTGCTAAATATAACCATTAAACTGTTTGCCACATAAATTCCTATGGATTCCACAAATTTCTGCTCATTCTTTATCCCGGTGGTTGGCTTTAGTTTTTCCAATAAAGTCATGATATAATAAACTGTGATGTAACGGTAAACATTATAGACTATTGATCAGTTCCTTGGGAATAAACATACTGCTCTCAGATTCATTTTGGACTATTGTTTGTAAAAATTATTTTATAATTATATATAATTATATTATTGTTCCAATAATAAAAAATATTATTGTTCCAATAATAAAAAATTATTTTATTATTCCACTGTGTGGAAATAAATTTCCACACAGTGGAAATTTATTTTTCCACTGTGTAGAAAAAAAAAATATGTACATGATATTTTGAAACCAATGCTTAATATGCAGTTACCAAGACATATCTCTGAGTTGGCTGTGAACAGTTTGGTCAGTTATGTGAGGGAGGTGGTCAGCTGTGTAAGAAGAGTGAAAGAGCAACTTAACAATAGGTACATGCTATAATATAAACATCCTCAATTTGATTAGTAGTGTTGGCTTTCATGGACATGATCTGTTTTCCATAGGAATATGTTGAAACATATGCTTGCATGGTTGCTTAGATAGCCCACATATTAACTGTAAACTGTGTTTTGCCAGAACGTCTCCCCGACCACGTACAGGCCTGGTACGAGTGCTTTTCGATAAATTAGAATATTTAAAAGAGCACTTGTTTCAGTAATTCAATTCACTGAGAGGACCATTATATTGATCAAAAACAGACTGACATTTTCAAGCCTTTTGTATTTACTTTCTTAAAAGATTACTATGACAAACAAGTCTCTTCAAAGCACATATTCCAATCTATGTACTTGTGTTGACACTTCTGATATAAATCTAGTGCTAACAATTGCCTTCATTGGTCACCGATGATGGCACTTCATAGTCCATCATCCCAAAACTGAAAGCACCAGTCACAACTGCAAACCTACTAACACATGACATAAATCTTTTCAAAGAAAGCAATACAAAGAGATGCAGCCAAGAGGCCCCTGGTAAGCCTGGATGAGGTGTAGAAATCTATAGCTCAGGTGAGATAATGTGTGAAGAGGTAAACTATTAGATGTGTATTCCACAAATCACAAATCTGGCCTCTTTAAAAGAGTTACAAGGAGGAAGCAATTGAAATAAAGTTAATAGAAGTCCAGTTGAAAATATGCCACAAGTCATGTAGGTTAGCTAAGAAGGTGCCAAACTAAATGTAAAACAATATATGCTGGCAAGCCTACACTGCACATAACACTGAACACACTATCCCCCTTAGTTCAACATGGTGGTGGAAGCATCATGCTTTGGCATGGTTTTGTTCAAGAGGAATGTCTGTTCACAATTTTTGGGACATTTGATGGATCTATCAGCAGAACAATACTAAAAGAAATCCGATCAGAGGACGCAAAGACTTGAAGAAAGAGTAAAGGTTCACCTTCTAGCAGGGTAGTAAGTGAAGTATGCAGCCAGAAAAAAAACTGAAAGAGTGGAATAGTTTAGATCAAAGCATTCTTTGTTGTTAGAATGACCCAGTCAGAATCCAGATCTAACCTCAATTGAGAATCTGATACATAACCTGAAAATTGATTCAAATGCAATCTGAGTGATACTGAACCGTTTTGGGAAGAAGACATTTTACATTCATTTTGTCACCTTTTACATGGTGTGATGCTGCTGCGAAGATGTTTAGCAAAAATTGTTCTATTTTTCTGAGTACAGAACCCACTTACTAACACACTTGAGTAGATCACTTATTTAAAGCAATCTGCTTAAGTGGGTGAGCACATCGCTTTAAATAAATGATCTACTTGGGTGTATGAGTAGATCACTTATTTAAAGAACAACAGGCTTTGAAAATGCATGAATTTTTGGAAATGTACTGGTGCACAAGCTGTGCTTACAGATCTGTGAAGGAACAATGCAGCTGTCCTGTATGATGGCTGCTTTCTGCTCTCTGTGAAGATTTTTACATGGTCATGCTTATAAATGTATTTTCTTTTCTTGAAATCCAACACAAATAAAGTTGCGGTTGGTAAAGAAGACTTGTTACATTTTAATCATAAAACACTTTTACTAATCCAGTCATAAACAGTCTTCAGTATGTATATATATTTTTTAAAGTTGCTGTAAAAATAATATTGTATATTTTACTGTGATAGTCATTTTTCTCTATCTGATACCCATTCTGAACAGTTACGTTGAATATAAAGGTGGATATACTACACATATAGAACAAGAAGCTATCTTTACTCTGCTACTTAGCAAAGAATTACCATTTAAAAGTGAACAAGTCCAAGGTTACATCCAGTCTCTTTGGATTAATGTTTTAAGACTTTTCACAGTTGCATAAATACTGCTGACATTACAGGGATGTGCTAAAAAGAGAGGATATACATGGCCAACGGCAAAATAACCGTGAGGCTTTATAGCTGGATTGTGTCTTTGGGGACAATATCATTGTACAGAAAGGTTAAAATATTATTTTAAAGGGCACATTTATAATTGTGCTTATGCTTATATCTCATTGTAGTTATCTTAATTGTAATGATCAAAATAGAGCAATTTAAAAAAATATATATACCAAAGAAAAAAGCCAGCACAAGGCAGTTCATAAAGCAATCAAAAATTGTCTAATAGTGATGATGTCACATTTGGAGCACCAACCTTGGCAATCAATGCATAAAATTATATCTCTGTAATCTCTCTGTAATTCATACTTTAAATCACAAGGTTTTTTTTTTTTTTGGAGGGGGGTTACCCAAAAAGATTAAGAAATAAAATCTTTAGGTAAAAGAATAATACTACTAATGTGTCATTTGGAATCTTGGCCAAATGACCAACATTTGTAACAAATATTACAAATGAAGAATACTATAGGTAACATTTTTCTGCACATATTTAAACTTGTTTCCTAAACACACACACACATGGGCAAAGACACACACACTTATGGACACAATAAGAAGGTACATCGTCCAATCCTTTTTTTTTCATGCGCAGTGTGGAGCTTTTTTGTGCTTTTGGCCTGCTTTGAGTCCCACTGAGATAAATTGCCAATGCTGCAGGTCTGCATATTCCTCCCAACACGTGGACAAAGAAAGGTGACTGCAGGTGAGAAGATGGATGGGGTAAGGGATGGTGGCAGACACAGGTAGCTTGGCAGATCTCAGAGCCACCGTCCACCTGGCGTTACTTACTATTGTCTCATCCCCAGTTTTCCTGGCAAAGCCTTTGATTGAACTGGCACTGAGACAGGGATTTGGCAAAGGGAGTGTTTTACCTCCATGACAACAATAGGCCTACAGGACTGGGAGGTGGTTGTGTGTGTCATGCATTGTGCAGCAGTATTGTGTAATGTAGATTTACTGTGCATTGTTTTAGCTTTCTGGAAATGGATTTGTGATTTGTAAAAGGAAAACTGAGGCCAGCTGCCAATCAATTCTGCATACTCTGCTGTTATCCTCACACAGTATACAGCAGACTCTCTCAACTGAAAGATCAGATTAACTTGGCCAATTGTTTAAACTTGTAGGGAGAGAAGGACACTCCCATTATTCGTACTTTAAGTGAAAAAATAGTATTTTTATTGCAAGCACGCCCCTACCCCCTAATCATGGCCAGGGTGCCCTGCATGGTGCGATGCATAGGCCCCCGCCCTGACAGATTATCCAGTGTGAATGTTTGGGAATGATAATGAGATCAAAATACCTCACAGACAGCTGGGAGGAAAGGGTAAAGACTGGAGAAGAGAAGGGAGTGAGAGAAAAGTTAGTGGGAGCGTGCAGAAGGAGAAGGTGAGCGATAGCTGCGATAAATTGCAGAAGCAGAACCACTTGAGCATAAAATTAGATTTTACAATTGTGTTGTTACCTGACAGTCCTCTGACAGTGGAGATATCACAACATTATAGGGCTGCATGAGTGCTACTAATCGTATCAAATAAATAGGAACGCCTTTAAGCTGGGATGGAGCTGAATGAGATTCAGTGAGACAGTAAGTGTGATGTTGAAAGAAGTAATTAAAATAGCATTTCTTTTTATGGACTCAAATGCTAAAGTCCCCAAATAAATCCATAGTATATTATACAGTGTGAAAGCAAAGCAATATCTATTGTTTCTGTCCCCGTGGTCTATCGGTTCATTGCTGATTTCATACATTGAAGAGCTTTTACAATTTAGAAATTAGATTTTTAAGCTTTATTACATATATCATTTGCAATTTTGTTACTGTTTTATGTCTTCTTCTAGTGCACATGTGTCAAACTCAAGGCCTGTGGGCCACGTGTGGCCCGCCATGTCATTTTATGTGGCCCCCACAGCATTTTATAGGCCGACATTAACTTACAATAGATTTTGAGCACGAATTGACTACAAACTACATCTCCCACAATGCATTCCGATTGTTACCAGCTAACATTACGGCTTCTCGCCACTAGAGAGCAGCAGAGTCACCTCAAGCTGCTTATTGATTTTCCCAGCGAATAAAACTGAGACATCGACAAGCTAACATCAAAACGTCCAAGAAAAGAAAAATCGATTTACAAGTAAGACTGTGAATGGAGATGTGTGTGAGTTGGTGTCAGGGCGGCAGGTCGCGCTAGACGTTATCTTGACCGACAACATAAAAAAAAAATCGGTCCTGTACTATTTTATCCGTGAAATTACAATCATATTAACATCGACTATTTTGTCGCATTTTATGCGGTTTAGTTAATATTCACCATGAATCCAGATCCCATCACAAATTAAGCAGATAAATGTATCTACATTTTTCTCGTAGTGACAGAAACCACTGACTGAGGCCCCAATAACTTTTAATAAATTCAATTAAGCGACTTCACTTAAATTAGCATCACTTCACCCGCTGGGGTCTGAACGTACTTCCTCCTGGTTCCCATCTGCAGAAAAATCTGCACTAATTCATCAGTCAGTTGGATCTGTCTGATCCAAACAGATCCACTGAACTCTTTGAGTGTTTTACCCTGTGCGGTCCGGTGTGCGCTTTTACCAGGATTATTTAGTTATTTATTTAGCGTGGTTTCGCTTCTCCGAAACGGACAGATGTTACGTCTGCAGCTCCTCCAGAACGCCGCTCTCCTGGGTAACGTGAACCCAGAAGGCTCCATTTGTTAAATCCGCTGGATGAGTTACTTCCAGCGGTTTCTAATTCTTCGCAGCGGCGGAGCCACGTCCGCAGTGGTTGAGCTGCGGACTGCGCATGTTAGTCTAATTAACTTTTGCATCGTCATTTATTTCCTCCAGATAAACTACCGGCTCCTCAAATGGATTAACACAATGTTGCATTCTCTTTAGTTTTCTCTGGTCTGTAATGGAGACTTGAATTTAACGCGCCATTTCAACCAAAGGTTTATAATGCGCTTCCTAACCATTTTTTATTTGTAAGTATTGATTTTATTTTTTTAGCCAAGCCTCTGTGTCTGCTAATGACATCTTCAATACATTTTTTGATCCCAGGCTTAGTTTATGGACTGAACAGACAGAAACAGTTACCATTATACATTTTTGAACTGTTGATTTTATTTTTGAACCATTTTTTTAAATTGTAAAATGTTGATTTTATTTTTGAACCATTTTTTATTTTAAAGTGATTTTATTTTTTAACCTTTTTTATTGTAAAGTGTTGATTTTATTTTTGAACCATTTTTTATTTTAAAGTGTTGATTTTATGTTTGAACCATTTTTTTTTATTGTAAAGTTTTGATTTTATTTTTGAACCATTTTTTTAATTGTAAAGTATTGATGTTATTTTTGAACCCTTATTTATTTTGAAGTGTTGATTGTCTGAAAGACCTTACACATGAATTGCCCCTTACGGGGTTTGAACCGATGACCTCAGCATTACCAGCACGGTGCTCTAACCCGCTGAGCTAACTCACCTACCTTACAAACTGTTGAGTTTCCATGGATTTAAGAAGAACTCACATGATCTTACCACAATGGAGATTTGATAAAAGTGCTTATATTCCAATGTTTTTCAAAACAACATACATAATATTTTATTTTCCAGAGATTTTGTATTTTGAAGTGTTGATATTATTTTTGAACCATTTTTAATTTTCAAGTGATTGTATTTCAGAGATATTTTTTTATTTAATGTCTTAATTTTATTTTTGAACCATCTTTTATTTGTAAGTGTTGATTTTATTTTTTAGCCATTTAACCAATTCTCTGTAGAACCATTTGTCTCTGCTAATGACATCTTTAATACATTTCTTTGATCCCAGGCTTAGTTTATGGACTGTAATGTGAAATTGGGCACAATTATAAGTCTGACAGTTTGTTCACCAAGTTACTGTGCTCTCTGAGAGGATCTGTGGTATAAGTATTTGACATTGTTCTATGCCCATCGTTGGCATTAGTCTCTAACAAAATGTGGATCATCTACCAGGAACACTAAAAAGAGCATGAGTTTCTGTAGTGTAGTGGTTATCATGTTTGCTTTATATGCAAAAGGTTGCTGGTTCGAAACCAGACAGAAACAGATTTTGCATGTTCTATTCATCACAGGTGTTTACTATAGGTCAACAAGGGCTCTGTGGTGTCATGGTCTGTACTCAGAATCCAGGCATCTGAGTGCAAGCCTCAGCTGAAATTTTCATGTTGCATCTCACATCATCAACTTTGGAACCTCAAACTGAAACAAAGCAGAGAAGTTCAGTTCCTGTAGTGTAGTGGTAATAGCATTTGCTTTACACGCAAAAGGTCTCTGGTTCAAAACCAGACAGAAATGGTTTTTGTAGGTTATGCATCTCTTGGGGTGCAGCGAGACAACAAGAGCCTTCCTCTTTTGTGATGGTTCATTTGCCAATCGACTTCAATGTCGGCTTCTTTGAAATCGAAGCTACTTTACTTCAATTACCAATTGGCAGTTCTATGGCGTAATGCACATGTGTCAAACTCAAGGCCCGCGTGCCACATGTGGCCCCACAGCATTTTATAGGCCGATGATTGACTTAAAATAGGTTTTGAGCACGAATTGACTACAAACTACATTTCAACCAAAGGTTTATAATGCGCTTCCTAACCAGACGCTCCAAAGCGTCCGGTCCATAACTCTTCAACACGCTGTCAGCTCCCTGTCAGAAAGAAGCATTTAGTTCAGAGACCATGAGATGATATTCAGAAAGGATTTTTTAAATTAATTGATTTCAGTTGCCTCTGAGACTAAATCTTTGCGTAAAGTCTATAATGTCTGCCCATGTGACTTGTTTTTATTATTTGTTTGCTTACCTTTAAACACTGATTTAAATATGGTAATTTTTAAACTGAGCAGTAATTTTACATCCATGGAAACTCAAATGTAATATTTAAAACTTCAATACATAAAATCAGTTATTTAACAATATGAGGTGGTGTTTAATTTATTTTTAACATTGTATTTTTATACATTTATGCTAGAGGTGCCTAAGTCTAGTTTTCCAGAGCTACCATCTGCAACTTTAGATGGATTCCTTCTCTAACACACCTGGACCAGTGACTCATTATAAGCCTCTACAGAACTGAATGAGAGAAGTCAACCTTTTGTCTGGGGTGTTTTAGCAGGGATGCACTCCTGATTTGTACCGTCAATGTGGCCCGTTGATGGGGGCCAATATGCTGAAGTGGCCCTCTGTGAAATTGAGTTTGACACCCCTGTATCTAGTGTATGCTATGAAAATACTCAGCATGTTGGATTGTTCAGGATAATACTTTGAACTGATATTATTGTGAACTGATATTATTTAAACAGTCAGATTTGTTTTGTTTGGATCCTACAAAAAAACCTGATTGAGAAGACGCTTCCCTTTATTGGATGGTAGATGTGTGTAAAGTAATACAATAAAACATACATTTTACTGTTAGCACAGCACATCAAAGTAAACAGTAATTCTACGTAACGGATGGGGATGAGGGATTAGAGGAAACAATTATTTGTTGCTGGGGGTTACAATAGTAAGTTAAATGCATCATTATGACAACAATGAGGACTGAGCGAATCAGTCTGAATGACAAATGGAAGCTCTAAGTCAAGTCAGCTTACAAGAGAGACAGTGTAAGGAAGACAAGTCGGAACGCAGGCTTTATCTGTAGTTTTCTGAAAAGGAAAAAGAGCTTCTTAGTATAAATCCTTCACAATGAACGAATGCATGAAAAGTTTAGAACCTGTAGCCACTATTCTGTCCTATTGTTTATTGCTTGATATTGAAAAGCGATAAAGTGTTCATCAAACTAGTGCCAATATTAGAAATTTGTTTTCTTGCAAATTTATTTAATTTAATAGCATTTCCATCACAAACAGTGATTCATCATGTATATGTCACAGATTGAGGGAAATCATGCCTAACATTTCTATAAAATGGATGATTAGCATTGTGATTAAACAAAGTTGGAGCATATGAAGGTGAAATATTAAGGCAGTTTTTAAACTATAATAGTCATCAGCACCATAAGCATTTGTAACTATAACAGCAGTATATTTGCACTAAATGCCAACAACTGTCTTATACAATCTCTCAACGATAACATATTTCCTCAAATATAATGTTACTGAGGAGAAGACTATTGTAAAAAGATTTGCAGGTACTATTAACTCTTAAATAAGCTCACTCGTCTGAGAAATGCACCCAAGATATCTCTTTATGTGTACGTCATGATATTACTGTGAATATTTAAATGGGCTATAATTGCAGTTACATAATATTGTCAACCAAAATGTGACCTGCAGCAGCACAGTATCATATTGTGTGGATCCATGACTTCAGTCCCAATATCTATTCTTAAATTGACATCACCATCATGTCCAGTGCTGATGCTAAATTAGATAAGTCCCATCTCTTTATACATGTCCAAAAAAAATGAAAATATAAAATTAGTAATTCTTATATGTATTCTCCTCCAGATTCGGATGTTCAAATTTTTTTGCTTTTTGTATCAATTAATTGTCTCTACCTAAACAAACATCACACTCACATTTAGTCTGTGTGAGAACACAGAACAATAAAACGTCCTCCCAAAAAAAACCCTCTCCTGTTTAGCAAACCTTTTGAAGTATATTTTAAAGCCCACATCTAAAACAATCAGTTGTTTGATCAGATGAGAGCCAGACAGTTCATCATTCCCTGAGGCAATGCGGTTAATACAGAGTGGTGGCAGCTTCAGGTTCTCAAAACTGCAATTAGTTGTGAACAACTGAATGATGTGGAACTTGGTTTGAATGACACCACAGAAGTCAGACAGAAATACAGTACCTAGAAAGCGTGGTGGAAAAAAAAGTGTTTTACCCTTTGTGGTTTGTGATCTTATTGTTTTGTAAAAAGTATGTCAATGTTTAAGATCATCAAACAAATTAAAATATGAAACAAAAATATAACAGAAAACACTAAATCCAGTGTATACATGACGGCATTTGAAATGAAGGAGATTCAGAACACACCAGAACCTGTTAATCATAAAATATGGTTGAGATATACACATCTACCTGTTGTGCTAATGTGCACTAAAATGTTTTGCGTTGCGTCGCTTGAGCAGTCTTCAAAAGTATCAGATTTTGTCCACATAGTTTAAGTGGCTCGGTCCTTTGATGTTATGTATCAACTTTCATAACATCTACTATAGGAAAAGTAATCAAAACTAAATTTTGACTTTGCGTTGTAGCAAAAAATTTAGTCTGTCGGAAGTGGGCATGACCAATGTAAAAGTGATGCAGACTCATCACTTTTACCACATTGCTTTATCAATTTTTTTCCTGCATTTTAAATTTTTTCCAACTAACACTTTTTATCAGACGGCTGCGCAGTGGCAAAGTTGGTAGCGCTGTTAGCTTGCAGCAAGCAGCTCCTGGTTCGAATCCTGGGTCGAATCCCTGTGCATACCTGGGTTCTCTTCGGGTAGTCCGGCTTCCTCACACAGTCCAAAAACATGACTGTCAGGTTAATGGGTCTCTACTCCTTGGGTGTGGGTATGTGCGGGCATGATTGTTTGTCCCATCTTGTCTCTCTGTATTTCCCTGCGATGGACTGACCTGTCCAGGGTTTACCCCGCCTCTCGCCCGTTAACTGCTGGAGATAGGCATCAGCACCTCTTGCAACTTCACTAGGGATAAGCATGTAAAGATAATGGATAGATGAACATTTTACAAGAGAAGAAGAAGAATCAGCAAGAATAAATAATCCGTACAATTACAATACCTCTGTTGGGAGCAGGCAAAGAGCCATGGCTTGTTTGCTCACTTCCACAGTCTTGGAACCCTAAAAATACATAACCAATTGTTTCATACTAGTCAATAAACTGTAATACACTAACAAAATGTATTCAGCTATTATAACGAATCACATTTTTGTAGTGAAAGTGATGGTGAATTATGAGATCGAATTATATTTTTTAATTCAAAAGCTTTTTTGATGATGCTACGGTCTAATGTTTATTTGTTTAGAATGTTAATCAATGAACATATTTGTATATTAGCTCACCTGCTAATCTATACTTCACCAAATGCTTTTCGTTGATAAGGCTTATACGATTACTCATAAGAGGTGTAAACAACATGTGCAGATCACCTCTCCTCATTCTAAAGACAATTTAAAGCCTTTCATTCATTTAAACCGAATTTGTTCAGACTCTTAAGAAGTAACCACAGCCACAGGGTGAGGTAGGAGGGAACATGAACAGATATACCACAGCTAAGATCAAACTCTGAACTGTCTTGCTGTGAGGTGACTTTGCTAACTAATGAGCCAGCTTGCTGCCAGACACCATTAATTAACCAGCAACCTTAATTTCCTCTCATGATACTCATCATTGATTAAATGAAACAGATTCTTGGCCTGATTTTCTTTGTCTGGTATAAAGTACAACACTGGCTAAGTCTAGCACTAGCTCTCAGTATTTTATAAATGTTGGTCCCCAGTGTTGTGTTGTTACCCATAATTACAAATGAACGTATTCTTTCCAAAATTGGCTGCGTTTCCAAATGTTCATGGTGATTTGTGTATGCGCTTTGTGCTGGTCATTGTTTGCTGCCATCATTGTGTTGTTGCACATCCAGGGAGACGGGAAGCTATTCAGAAGGAGATTGGTAATCCCACCAGTGAGAAGAATTACAAAAGAGCAACACTCAGAAATGCAGTGGGCGAGTACACATGCATCCAAGAGCATAATGAGTGAGTTACATTGTTTGGGCTGCTGAATTGGTTCGTCTGGGAGCAAGGAATTTGTTCTAACAGGCCGGATGCATTAGGCAATGAATGAAAACCTCAGGTTCTATTTATTTATCTAACTTCACTGTATCTGACTTGAATTGAATCCATAATACTTCGCACAAGAATATATATTTTTAGTGTGCATAGAATGCGTTGTCCATTTTTCCTTAAACAAACATTTGTTCTGAAAATTGAGGATTGGTCAGATTCAGAATGAGAAATTATTTTATTTTAAGTATCTATCCATAAATAATGGATTAGCTTTTGATAAGAGCAAAAAAAGCACATGGATTTCATTCAACTAAAGTGGGCCTTAGTTGAAACCTGTCTAAAAATAGCTGGCAGTATCTGCAGATACAGTATGGCCAGATTCCTACTGGCAAGAAAATTATAGAAAAGGTCATTGATCTTCCCTCACCCCAGCACAAATTTCATGTTGGACAAGGGCAGTGGCGCTGCCATTTTTTTTTTTTTTTTTTTTTTTGCTACCTCAGTAGCAAAAAAAAGTTCAGCTAGCAAATTCGACCTTTCCTTCAGTTTGAAATTGTGGTTGCTACATTTATATTGAGTGTGCACCTCGTTTGACAGAAGGAATAAAAAGAAAGGGAAAAAAAACAAAAAAAAAAAACTCCTCTGTGAGTTTTAAAGCAAGAACATGCTGGGAATATTTCAGGTGAATGTTAAAGGTTTCTCTATGCTCCAGGTGATGAATCCTATTGTAAAAGAACTTTGGTTGAAACACAGAATATAAGAAGCATCATACTAAGGGCGAGGAGAAATAGGGCTGGACTTCTATTCAGTGTCTCGTTGTTCTCTTTTTATTCATATATAGACTGCACATTTTATTTCTAATTCTTAGTCACTAAGGTTGCAGGAAGAGTGGTGAGGCAAAGTATTCAAGAAGATTTAGGTCTACTGTGAAGTGTCCAGAGTCATTGAAGATTTGGAGCCTCCTGTCATCTACTGGTATTAGTCAACTGTGTTTTCTGAATAAAATTTTAGAGCGCTTCATACTTCCAGCTACTAACATGTTTTATGGAAATTACATGCTTTTTGCTGACTTTTTTTTTTTCCAGCAGGTTGTGGAGTGTGCCTACATTACCAAAAGTACTTAAACTTGCTTTAATGATTATAGTATCACTGTGCTTGATTAACTGAAACCCCATAGAGAATCAATGGAGCGTTGTCAAGAGATCCAACAATGGAGAAGAGCTGAGGCTATTAAATCAACCTAAATACCTCCATGCCTTGCTGCATTGGCGTGTGATTAATGCAAAGGGAGCTCAAACCAAAAATTGAATGCATTCACTGTCATAGTACAAGGACATACTTTTATTGACTTTAAGATTTTTTTTTTTATTTACTCATGTAATTTTATAATTCTCAGACAACCTGAATTTGGAGTTCAGTAATAGGATTGGATATTGGAGACACTGATGTCATTTTGTCTCATTTCATAGATTTAAATACAGTTTTCCTACCTCATAGGATCACATTCCTAATGTTTTATATTCCAGTTGTCTCTTCATGATTCCAAACAAATTAACTAAGCTGTCTTACAGCAGCCTGCTGCTACGTAACAACAGAGGTTTGGGGTTTATGCTTAAGTGTAAGGCTGTGTTGTTTGCGGGTACATGACATGTGAAGCTTTCATGCTGCTACATCAATTTTTGGGCGGGCATATACACTTAAAATGTGAAACCTCTAATTCTGACTCGACACAGCATGTCTCTGTCAGTTCCTTCAGGCCCAGCAGACCTCGCAGCACCCACTGGTTCTGTTTGAGATTAAAATTCAACCTCATTTTTATTCATACCACAAGTTACTGAGGGCTTTCATTTTTACACAGACCACATGTTTTAATGTATAATTTATTCCCTCAAATAACAACCTTTTATCAACATTAAAGAGGGGGTTTAGTCACATATTTAATGTGACTATGGATCATTTAATTTAAAATGATCTCTTTTAAAAGTGCAATAATTGTACACTTATTATTTGTTCTATTACTAATATTTAATAAAACACACAGACTGTGCATGTTTTTTTTTTATTTTAGCTTCTTTTTGGCAGTCAGCCTCATCTATTTTTAACCTTTTCTTATTTCATGTGTATCTTTCTGCAAATTTTTAAATGTTATGTAAGTGTTCAAGCAAAGTTTTGACACATTTTAATCTTTTTATGGCTGATGCAAGATATAGTGGCCAGAAAGTTGAATGTTTAAAACTTTGATTTCATTACTGAATGTCTTTATTTTTGTATTGAATGATTTATTTTTTTTTCTATTCACCAACCTGCCCCTTTGTGAAAAAGAAATGTCATCTCTTGTTAAACCATAAACTGATTAACCACATTCTTGGAATGCCTATGTCAATTTAACAGGTCAAACTCAGGCCTGATTACTGCCATACCTGTATAGTTAAGAAATTATTTTAATAAAACCTTTCTGAATACATGAGATGAGCTAAAAGATTTGAGGAAGTAAGACATCATATCCCAGACATTTGCAAACACATAAGAAGCAAAGTCATAACAAAAATCTGATTAGTCTGAAAAAGGTTACAAAGCTATTTCCAAGGTTTTGGGAGTCCAAATCCAGAAAACCACAGTGAGAGCCATTGTCCACAAATGGAGAAAACATGCAATCATGGAGAGCATTCCCAGGAGTAAAAGGTTCAGAAAACAATAACTCAGTATTGTATGGACAGGAAAAACAACAGTGGGAAATTTGGAAGGTGTTTCTATTTATTAAGTCTATCACAAACCTAACACATTACAGAAAAAGAACATTGTACCGAGAGGAAACATGAGGGTGATTGCTTGATGGTCTGTAATTGCTGAAAAAACAACAATAAACAAACAAAAAAAAAGCAATATGAAGGTTTTGATTCAGACGTAAATCTGTGTTTCCTCTCAAAACGAGGTCATCATTGGAAAGCTGGTTTTGCGTTTCCTCAGGTTATTTTTGTATGATAATCAGATTTGTTTATGTATCAAAAAATAAAAACGGAAAACAGTGGGCAAATACTTTCTCACCATGCTACAAATCTTTCACCTGAAGGTAAGAGACAAGTATAGCATTCAGTAGAGCAGATTTTCAAGAAAGGCAACAAATAAACAAATAAAGTACTTACCAAATTATGAGGTGCATCACATTACTGATAGTGACAAATATTCTTTCTATGCGCAGCTTAAACTACTTAAACATGGCCTTACGTAGTAAATCACCTTAGTGGCAATGATGAAACCCAGAAGCGACAGTCTGCCGAGGTGTACTAAGTTTAGGTGATCCATGCTGTTAAAGTTTTAATCATCTGCTATTCACGCATATCCTTATGTGGCTTTGAAACAGAGATGATCCACAAAGTCCTCAAAGGACAAATTATGGAAACAGCTGCAATTAGTGTCTGATTTATATATTGTGGTAAGACCTTAGAGACTAATTAAAGGTCTTTGTGTTCCTGTCTATTGGAGACATGCTAATTTAAAGCCTTTTGACTGTGATTCACGAGGAACAAAATCTGAAATTCATGCATCTCAATTCATGCACGCCCACTACGATAACGAACACTCAGCGTAGTTGTTTAAACGGGGCCCAGTAAACATCCAATCTCTGCATCATTAGACCAGAATCTCCTAGGATGCTAAAAGGAACAGCTTGTCCTTTATTTGATGGCGTTGCAGGAGGTCTACTGCATAAAGCCCTCCGTATTGTGCTTATGGCAGATATCTGGAGAAAGGCGGAGCAAATTATCTGCAGGATTTTCCTCCCAAGAAGCGGGATTCCTAGTGTTTATTAAATTTTTTAGAGTGCTTCTGAGCAATGCACATTTTATCCTCTTAACAGTCAAATTACTATATACTCCAGCAATTACTTAATGTACTCTAATGAGATTTCCCCATGAAATGGAAGGATTCATTTATTTTAATGTGACGCATTCCACTGGGCAGGTTTATGCATCACATCCCCCTTGCGATCCAGAGGAGGCTTTGAGTCATAAATAGTAAGATGAGCTTGGCTTCCAGGTTTACCATTTCCCCCACAGCAACTGAGGTATGCGACTCTGTGATCCAGGCACACAGGATCTGTTCTGGGGCATCAGGAGGTCACCGTCACCGTTCTCAAGCGTAGCTCTCTACAACCACACATTTTCTGGGATTAGTAAAATAATACCATCCTGACAGGTAGTGTTAATATCATGGACCATGGAAGTGCAAAATCCACCACACAACTAAAACACAAAGATGATGCAAATGTGTTGCTTCTCACTGTAAAATAAACATTTTTAGATTTTTATAATCCTGAGGCATCTGACATGAACACAAATTACATTTGTACCCTGTTTTATACAACATGGACTGTTGTGAGATTCTCAGAGTAATAATATTGAATAAAAATACCACGTTTTCATGACACGATGCTGCGTAAAAAGCATGATGCCGGTAGCTCGAAAATCCATGTTATTAACTACCAGAAATGTTTCCAAACACCCAAACTAATCTGTCTTATAATAGAGGAGAACAGCAGTGGCTTTTATCTGACAACTTACTAGCAATGTGCTGCAACACGTTTTGGCAGAGGCTTCTACTTATAAATTCAAATTACAGTAGATCAGCATAATTTATTAACAACTGTGTACAATGCAATGACTATACTTGGTACGTTATGTCAATAGGCAGAAGGTCATCTAAAAAACACCGCCCATGGGCTGCAGTTTTGTATCTGGTGAATTTATGGTTAGCATGTTTTTTTCTTCATTGATAAGAAGTCAGGTTATCCAAACTGGTAAGCCACTTTAATAAAATAATAGTGAAATAATATGTATTCATAAAATATATCAACATTTCCAAATAAAACATACAGAAAGGCCTAAGAAACCTTTTAAAATTAGGAAATATTAATGTTAATCTATTTGTATGATTTGTTCTTTAAATTGCCATTTATATTATTTTGGCTGTTACGATTAAGCAAATAATCAAACCATAATAGTCTAAAAGCACAATAAGAAACTTAATCATGGCTAAACGTTCTGTACCATATCAGCCTGCAGGGGATGACTGAGGGATGAAGAGACCATGTCGCTGACGTGTGGTTGTTTAGGTTCTGACGGATCTGCCTCTGTGTTCCTCTGATCCATTCTGTCTGGTATCACACTGCGCCACGATGGACACATTATTTTTATTTTTTTTAATTGTCTATGTTCATCCTCACTGATATTGTTCAGCCTGGGATTTGCGTCTTCCCTCTCACGTTCGTATCTTGACAAGAGTTCCTGCTTCTAAGGACATGGTGGAGTATCGGATCGAGGACGTTTTAAAAAGACGCGGCTGCATAGTGTCTGTCTCTAGGCAACCACAACAGCGTCAGACCGCAGCGTTCTGGGGGTCCTTTAGCTCCCGCCACCACAATTTAGCTGACCTTAATATTTTCCGTGTTTTATTTTCGTAATTATTGTTACACTTTGTGTTGATATGTGTATTATAGACATGTTTTCTATTGGACATTTATAGAAATGCGGAACAAAGAGCGTCCCGTAACTACGGTGGCCGACAGGTGCAAATGCGCACCAAAAGAGAAAACATGCAAACAAAAGAAAAGACACACCCCCGAATCAAATGCAGCAAACAAAAAAGAAAACACCCCCGAATTAGAAAACACCCCCGAATTAGAAAACACCCCCGAATTAAATGCAGCAAACAAAAAAGAAAACACCCCCGAATTAGAAAACACCCCCGAATTAGAAAACACCCCGGAATTAGAAAACACCCCCGAATTAAATGCAGCAAACAAAAAAGAAAACACCCCCGAATTAGAAAACACCCCCGAATTAGAAAACACCCCCGAATTAGAAAACACCCCCGAATTAAATGCAGCAAACAAAAAAGAAAACACCCCCGAATTAGAAAACACCCCCGAATTAGAAAACACCCCCGAATTAAATGCAGCAAACAAAAAAGAAAACACCCCCGAATTAGAAAACACCCCCGAATTAGAAAACACCCCCGAATTAAATGCAGCAAACAAAAAAGAAAACACCCCCGAATTAGAAAACACCCCCGAATTAGAAAACACCCCGGAATTAGAAAACACCCCCGAATTAAATGCAGCAAACAAGAAAGAAAACACCCCCGAATTAGAAAACACCCCCGAATTAGAAAACACCCCCGAATTAAATGCAGCAAACAAAAAAGAAAACACCCCCGAATTAGAAAACACCCCCGAATGAAATGCAGCAAACAAAAAAGAAAACACCCCCGAATTAGAAAACACCCCCGAATTAGAAAACACCCCCGAATGAAATGCAGCAAACAAAAAAGAAAACACCCCCGAATTAGAAAACACCCCCGAATTAGAAAACATCCCCGAATGAAATGCAGCAAACAAAAAGTGTTGAAAACGGAAGTGCTCCAGACCACTATGCGGAGTCTAACAAAAAATAGCTGTGTCCGAATTCAGGCTCTGCATCCTTTCAAGGGCCCTGAGAAACTGATCCTTCGAAGCATAGACATAATAAGAGTACACCCTCCCCCCCACGATTGGCTGCTCCGGCGCAAATACACTTTGCTTTGCTCAACCAAAACAGCAGAAGATGCCTTCAGCACTGCGGAATATTGTTGATCGGATCGACGGACTACTGACGTGAGGGCTCGACAGACTTTTCGCAAGTAAGATGGACATATTACTGTGTATTTTTGTGATTAGAATATTACTATACTGTATTTATGTCCACTGGCGAAATACCAGCTAATGCTAGCTATAGTGCTTGGTGTTCAGCCCCCGCTCTGACAGCTAACCGAGATTCCGTAAATCTTAAAATGTTTAAGTCATTCTCCAACATTTAGATTATCTGATACAAGAGCCTACTATAGAAATGAAACAATATTATAAAAATCATAACATTCACCAGCAAAGTTTACACAGATGACAATGGCTATTATTTAATTATTTAACTCAGTCAACGTAAGATAACTCGAAAATGTCCCGTTTTTGTTTTGAAGGTTTCCTACGACGTGAGGAAGAAGGGAGAGACAGATTCACTGCACAGCACGGATGAATCTCGTATCGGATTTTGGACCCAATCTCAGCTGCTGAATCACTCTTAAACCAGAACTCGTAGGCTGGAAAACATTATATATATATATATATATATATATATATATATATATATATATATATATATATATATATATATATATATATATATATATATATATATATGTGTGTGTGTGTGTGTGTGTGTGCGTGCATAATCATGCATAGCCTAATGTATATTATTCAGTATTAATGATTATTTATTTATGTTTGTATACTTATATAAGTATGTATTGATAACACGAGAGCGGTCCATTAGGCGTCTGTCCTTTTATTATGTCTATGTGAGAAACGGCCCGATCTACAGAAGACGGATCCTTCGAAGGCCACGAATATGGACGACCAGAAGAGAGAAGCTGTAGCCTCCGGCTAGCTGCCTAGCCTCCATCTCGGCGTTATGTTGCTTAGCAACCGTGACAACGTGAAGCACAGAGCAACGAAGTAAAAAAAACGGACTCAGTTGTTTTTTACTCTTTATTTCTGTATTATTCTTCACCTTTTGTAATAAAAGTTGTTCCATAGTAAAAAGAAAATCTGTCTGATTCTAAAATGTTTAATGTATACAAGGGATATTATTCATTTTCAAATACTCTCCAGATCTCAGGTAGTAAGACATTACAGTTAAATAAACTATGTTTGAAGGCTTAACTTTAATCAGTCAAACCCATTTGCTCAGGAATAAATTAAATACTTTATTAATATCTACATGGAGCGCCCGGCCAGCTGACAGCTTGCGAGTGAAGCTGGCTGTTAATGCAGCGGGAGAAGACATCTCCGAAAACGTCGGAGCAATATTGGAAGTAGGTGATTTATTAATGAACCGAGCAGATATTTCAGATCTATACATCTACATTCTCGCCTAAAAACATTGTAAAAAATAAATTTGTGTAATTTTAAGTGTAATACAGCAAAAATTATTTTGTCGCCATTGCTGCTTCGGGGGTGTTTTCTAATTCGGGGGTGTTTTCTTTTTTGTTTGCTGCATTTAATTCGGGGGTGTTTTCTAATTCGGGGGTGTTTTCTAATTCGGGGGTGTTTTCTTTTTTGTTTGCTGCATTTAATTCGGGGGTGTTTTCTAATTCGGGGGTGTTTTCTAATTCGGGGTGTTTTCTTTTTTGTTTGCTGCATTTAATTCGGGGGTGTTTTCTAATTCGGGGGTGTTTTCTAATTCGGGGGTGTTTTCTTTTTTGTTTGCTGCATTTAATTCGGGGGTGTTTTCTAATTCGGGGGTGTTTTCTAATTCGGGGGTGTTTTCTAATTCGGGGGTGTTTTCTTTTTGTTTGCTGCATTTAATTCGGGGGTGTTTTCTAATTCGGGGGTGTTTTCTAATTCGCGGGTGTTTTCTTTTTTGTTTGCTGCATTTAATTCGGGGGTGTTTTCTAATTCGGGGGTGTTTTCTAATTCGGGGGTGTTTTCTTTTTTGTTTGCTGCATTTAATTTGGGGGTGTTTTCTAATTCGGGGGTGTTTTCTAATTCGGGGGTGTTTTCTTTTTTGTTTGCTGCATTTGATTCGGGGGGTGTCTTTTCTTTTGTTTGCATGTTTTCTCTTTTGCTGCGCATTTGCACCTGTCGGCCACCGTACGTAACGCAACATTTAACAGCCAAATACTGGATAGTATTTGGCTATTAAATGGACGGTGGCAATCCCATGCTTAGCGTTCAGCAGCAGTCAGTAGAAAACAAGAACGACTGTGGCAGTTACTATGCTACTAAGAAAAAATATAAAATCAGGTTTCCAAAAAAATAAATAAAGGAAGAGAGAAAAAGGTAAGAGTGTCAATTTGTAACCCAGTTTTTCTCCGAGGTGGGTAGACTGTGTGAGATTATCAACCATTTAGCATAGTTAGCTTAGCTACAGACTAATGTTTGCCTCCATTTCACTAGCATTTAGTGAACGAAAGAAATAAATATACCAAGATATTCATATATTTAAATTGTACTTGTACCTTTTACCACATTTAACAGATGAGTCAGTCAGCAGCAACTCTAAGTCCCTCCTGACTCGTCCTCTCCTAAGTGAAATTAAAGCTGCAGTATGTAAGTTTTATATATTTTTTATATACATATTTGTTAAAACTGTCATTATGTTGTGAAAAGTATCACATGAGAGGAAATCTGTGAAAAATCTATTTCCTCTGCCCTCTCCCACTGCTATCTAGAAACAACCAATCAGTTGCCAGGAGGCAGGTTATAGCGCTGTCAATCATAATCTTATGTGGCTGCTCATCCTCCCTCCCATTGCTCTGTGCCATGTTGTAGCTAGCACAGCCTGTTGTGAATGCTCAGTCTAGTTAGCATAGCTACCAATGACGGCAGATAAACTATTTTCCCGTAAGATAAGTTGTTTCTCCACCATTAGCACATTTAGCAGTAAGTAAATGAAGTTGACTGGCAGCACTAAGACCCTCCTCCTCGTTCCGATTGGTTGTTTTTTGTCGGAATGGTGCATTACTTTAGCCAGTTATAGTTCATGGAGGAGGTGGAGAAGATTAATTGTTTTCACAGATTATCTGTCTCATACCAAACTGTCACGACATGGTGACAGCTTTAACAAATATGGAGAAAACATATTTTTTATTAGTTATATACTGCAGTTTAAATAAAATGCAACAAAGCATCTTTGAGAAGTCTGGATTGCTTCATGTATATTTTGCACGCTGCCTAGATGACTGTTACTCGTGGGGAGAGACCTTTCAGTAAAACTAATAGAAAAAATTTAAGCAACCTATTTGCATACTGTATGCAGACTGTTGCATGTAAAATTCATGACTCATGAGCAGTAAATATTGTGCTAGTATCAGTATTGAGCCAAAGAAAGCAAGGGAGTTGCAAGCCTTTAAAATTATTACGCTTTTCATGGGTCAAGAAATTGTAACACTAGCTGCACAGGGGGGCCCAATCTAATTTTTAATCATGGGGCCCGAGATTCCTGGCTCCGCCCCTGTGTATTATTCACTTATGTTGTGTCATGTTATACGTACTGTAAACTGTATGTACTTCCTTGAATACACCTCTCATACGGATTTTCCAGTATTATTTATCACCATAACTAATTATGTTTTTATTAGCGTAGAATCTCAGAAAACCTCATAACAACCGATTTATGCTACTCTGTCTTCCCTTGTTCTCTTTCACTAAGCTCGCCATGCTGCACCACTTTGTTTGAACAGCTTAGCAGGCACACAAAGCACTGGTTCCAAAATAGTGTTGTAGCCTCCATTAATTCTTCAGTGCTTCAGAGAAGTAAAGGTGAGGCTGAAGATTTTTAGTTGGTTGCTGTCTGCAACTTTACCATAGATCTCAAAATATATTCTCCTTCATCAGTGTGTATGGTGATGCAGTGTCAGACTCCCACTGTGGAAAAGAAATGTTTCAAAAATCATATCGCACAACAATGTAAAAACGGTGAAATAAATTAAAGGAGCAGAATGTTAGGACAAAGCTTTAACTGCACCAACTTCAAATCCGAAGATCAAGATCACTTGAGGCAGCCATCTTAAGTTATCTATAGTCTTGTTACCTTTACATACAGAGAATACGTTTAAATTTTATTTTATGCTAGAATTTAGTAAATTCCTTTTTTTTAACAAACTCTCATTAGAACTCTGTTTACAGATTTTTGTGATAATCAGAAAAGTCATGAGTTCAATAAAAAAATTATACAATTATACAAAAGTTACACTCTAATAGATGCCCCTTCTGTGTGGATTTTTTTTTATAACATGTCTATCTTAAGGATTTCTCCCTATCATGAATAATATGGTTTCAATTATCTGTTACTCGACATTTGTTGAGCATTAGCCACTCCCTTTTTGAATCTAAATTAGGCTTTTTCCATTACCAAAACTGGATTTTTGTTTGGTAGTGTCCATAGATTACCACCAGCAACTTCAATTGAACCTTTTAATCAGTTATTGTTTTATAAAATTTGGATTCTCACAGATTTGATATTCTTAATAGTCAAATAAATACTGGAGCCAGAACTATAACTTCACTTTAGTTATACATATTTTTTTTATGTATTGAAATGTGGAAAGGTTTTGAAAGGTCGTGTCTGTGACTCAAATTATGAATAAAAGTAAACCTGATGACAGACATTCAGGCGCTGATAAAAGTGGAAATTGTGTTTCTTAACTTTGTTGACAGAAGAGGAGCAGAGACATTTTGCTTTCTGACAGAGAGGGATAATTTGATGAGAGTGGAGCTTGAGGAACGAATCTCTCTTCGCAAACTGATGTTTTTGCAAACATCTTTTAAGAAGCTGTCTGAGCTGTCTTCTTAGTCTGTTGCCAAGCCACAGGGAGACTTTGTTGTCTTCCATTCGACACAAGATGCTACATTCGTAGTCTTACCAATTAGCCATGAGTTGTGGTTCTTCACATATTTTAGTTTTAAACATCAGGCATCACGTTTAAAGGTGTTGAATTGGATAATGTTTGTAGCTGTTTTCGCAGCTGTAGCAGTCTGGATGGCTACTTTGTGAAAGAGCAAGAAATGTGCAACAGGCTAAAAAAATTATCTCTGCAAACCCCACACATCCTGGTTTCAAATTGTGTAAATGTATACCTGGAGATTGGTGCTACAAAGCGGTTTTTGCTGAAACCAACAGATTTTTCAGATTTTTTTCAGAGAGATTTTTCCCCATGCAGTTTCTGATGAACACAATGAACACCTCACAAAAAGAGTAAAAAAAGACCACAATATTTCCACATTCTTCTTTCCTCTTGCAGATATATCTATGAGATATAAAAAAGGGAAAAAGAGCAATGTGTACATGTTCTTCATGTTCTTGCAGTTGTAAAGTATGTAAAGTACTGCCAGCACTTGAAGATTGAAGTCATATTCACATTTTGGGCCCACGGTCTTCGAACGGTGAATGTAAGCTAATATTAACCTTTTGGATTGACCCCGACCTCTACTGAAAATTTGTGAACTAAAAACTGGTTCTGTGCCAGGGAAACAGTTCAAATGAAGTCTGGTCAAATGTCCAACCAAAATTCTGTCTGAACCTTGTTGATGGAGACAAAACATGTATGTTTTCTGCACAGTTTGCCAACCAACATGCATTTAAAAATGACTGAAGTACATTATATTATCAGTCTATCTATAAAAATCCTAAAATGGTGGTATCTATTTCTGGCTGTCTTTGAGTGAGAAGTGGGACACAGGCTGCCAGTGCATTGCGTAGCAACACTGTTTTTCTTTAATATCTTTTAACGTTTTTACAGGTCCTTATTTTATGGATTAACTTGAGAAAACTTGAGAAATACTTGAAATATTAAAATAAAAAAGTTTTTTTTTCGCTCTCTCTGCACTGTAGGGAGTAGAGCTGAACTGATGGTCTAACACTCACCACCATCTGAAGCACCACTTTACTTTGATGTTGATATAGACATGTTTTGTAAGTTTTGAGCTGTAGTCTATGCCATCTTAAAAGGAAAAAAAAAAGGCTTTTCTTTGAATTTTATGTAAAAGAACAGTGCTGAAGTCCGGTTATCTGCTCCACCAATGTGGTATTCAGGTGAAATGAAAGGATATCCTAATGGAGAGACAAGAGCTTAAGATATTCTGCTGCTGCGATGGAGTGGACATACAAGCACAAACACACACATACATACACGCTCATACACATACACGCTCCTTAAATCCATTACGGCCTCAGACTTCAAAGCTCATATTGGTTTTTTCAGTATTCCCTAAAAATGGAGAGGGTTGCTGAATGTTTGCAGAGTAAATTCAATACCTCATGTAATGTGCACTGCTGCCTTTACTGCTATTCCTAAGTGCAAATGTCTCTCAATATTTCCCTGTCTGTGACTACCCAAAACTATGCCTGTATATCTTTTTTCACCTGTGTTTATGTTTGGGAGCAGATTTCATGACCACCTTGTGTGCTTTTGTCTCCTGTTTTTCAGGTGGGATTTTCGAACAAACAGACGTACCTGCTTCACTTGTTAGTGCAGAAGAACTTGCCTTTAAATTTGCTGTGAATAATATCAACAGAAACAGGACTTTGTTGCCAAACACAACACTAACATACGACATACAGAGGATTAATATCTACGACAGCTTTGAGGCATCAAGAAAAGGTAAGTGATGTTACTTGAAGGACTTGTTAATGCAATGATATGAGTACTTCCTACAGAAGCATTCAACTGCAAAAACTAAGAAATAAATTCAGGAGCATTACCTTATTTAAACAAGAAAACTTTCTCCTTATAATGCAATGCAAAACTTGTTAAAAAAGAAAGAAAATCTTGTTTTAATGAGATTTAAAAACTCATTATACCAAAATATATCTCTCAATGAAACCAAAATATATTTTTTTAATTAAGAAAGGTCATAACAGAAAGGGTCAGACAAAGGAGAGTTATGGTGATCCCCTCTTTGCCCTTTTGTAATAATAATAATGACATAATGCACCAGAATTTATTTACCACATCTGGTAGCGAGTCGCTCCCCGTAAATATTAATAAATAAGGATATCATTGAAATGTTGTTCATGTTGTGTACAGTATGCCTTTTAAGCTTGGTTGGAATGTGTTTGCATGTATTGCTGCTTCCCCCCACCAAAAAAAAGCACTTTAGTAAAGAGGAGTTTGGACCACTGAGTAACAGTCTAGAACTTTCTTTGATCGTCCCAACTAACTTTCATCTGATGTCTCTTGTTCAGGACTGGCTTAAGACAAGCAATGTGACAGTTAACACATTGCTTGTCTTTTTGGCTGACCATCATAACCCAGGGTGTAAATGGCTGTTTTCTGAACAACAATTGCTACCTTAATTTTGACTGCTTTGTTATGTCGTCATTTGTAAGTCATTTTTGATCAAAGCCCCTGACAAATGCATTAGCAACAACATAAACAACTGTTAAGTTGGTGGTTTTCCCTATGGTTGTGTTTGTCTGGAAGTTTTTATTTCAACTCTAGTTTAGAGGAACAACTTCAGAGCCCCTTACGTGTACAGTTATTCTGAAATAAATAACTGTAACATTTGCATTTAAAATCTTGTATTAGATTTTTTTTTTTGTTCTAGGTGCTGCACAGCAAGTGTACCCATTATCAAGCTCTCATCTCTTTCCTTCCATTAGCTTGTGACCAGCTGTCGTTAGGTGTGGTTGCAATATTTGGGCCTTCACATAGCTCATCTTCAAATGCTGTGCAGTCCATCTGCAATGCACTGGAAGTGCCACACATCCAGGTGCGGTGGAAACATCACCCAATGGACAACAGGGACACTTTTTATGCCAATTTATACCCAGATTACTCATCATTAAGCTATGCCATTCTGGACCTCGTGCAGTATCTTAAATGGAAAACAGCCACTGTTGTATATGACGACAGCACAGGTGAGGAGACTACAAATAACTGCATACTTTTAAACACAAATGTATGTGTAAAAAAAAAGAAAAAGCTGCTGTGCTCTAGTAAGTAACAGAAAAAGCTGTGCCTTTATTTGTGCTGTTTTCTGCAAGGTCTAATAAGGTTACAGGAGCTGATAATGGCCCCATCAAGGTATAACATTCGATTAAAGATCCGCCAGCTTCCTCTAGATACGGAGGACACGAGGCCTCTTCTAAAGGAAATGAAGAGAAGTCGGGAGTTCCGCATCATCTTTGACTGCAGTCACCACATGGCTGCACAAATTCTCAAACAGGTGAGTTCTAAACTCTTATAGACAACCTTGAGTATCAAACCAGAAGACTAGACAACCTTAGGTTCCCATCTAACCAGTTCCAGCTTCAGTCACCTCAGCTATGGTGCTAATGCTGTGAGGTCTGTAACACATCAGCTGCACAGTTTGAGATGCACTGAAGAAGAGACTGTTCTCCTGTTCTCCAATGGAAAAACGGAATGGAGGCGTTCCGATGCTTAAGGGGATAAGAACAATATTTGATGCACTCATGCATTGCCTTCCTGAAAGTATTAATGTCTCTTAAACATTTTCATATTTTGTCAAAAACTTCAATGTATTTCATGTGATAGACCTAGGTAAAGTAGTGCAATATTGTAGTGTGCAGTGAAAGCAGTGGATCCATGTTTTTTTGTTTTTTTTTACAGTTATGGCTTAGACGGGTAACATTTATATATGTATTCAGCCAAAATGAACTGTAATACCATTAATTAAAATCTAGAGCCACAAATTACCTTTAGAAATCACTTAATCATAAGCAGAGTCAAGCTGTGTATAAATTATTGTCAGCATTAAGACATCTGTTCTGTGCAGGTCTCTATTTTTTGTAGAGAATATTAATTAATTTTCTTATTTAAACAGAAACATCCAAGAAACATTAAAATTATACGCATGCAGCACTGCACCATTATATTTGCCTCCTTTATATCTTAAGGTTCCAATTAGTCACAACCTGTTTGACTGTAGATTATATTTCCATTTTGTGAATTTCATTGTTTTGATGCATTCTTTCACACAGTTTATGGATGCAAAGATGCACAGTGAAAATGGATCCATCCAAAAGCATATTTGCATATTCCAAACCTAGCACCATGTTATGCTTTCTTATTGAAACAGAACATAAATGTGATTTGATATAAATGTCAGTCAACAGGGAGCTGTCAGCATTTTGCACTAAGTGATGAATGTGTAGGTGGTCTGATGTTTTATAGATGTCAAGAATAGGCTGTTAAATCCCCCTCCTTTCTACAGATTTCTGTCAACTTATATTAATATGCTTACCAAAGGCATCATTGCCAAAAAAGTTATTTAAATAGCTCAGTCCTCTATTGTTGCTGTGATAGAAGATGACATGATCGCTCCTAGCCAGAGCGCACATCTAATGCAAAGACGTCAGTGTCTTGTTCAGTGGAGTTGTGAGATAAAACTTTGAGGCAAAAAAGTTGCACCGTCAAGTCTCAGTTTCAATATGACATATTTTAATCAGTTTTATTTATCCAGAGGTTGTTTGTGTGCCATGGAACAATAACAATGATGATTCATTACAGCAATTGAATAGATGTTCAATAAAAAGATTACTGGAGTGACAATTAAATGTTCTAGCTGTAATGGTAATAGCAGCAAGCAACAGGTATGTTTTTTCTGATATTATTTTATGGGTTAAACTGGGTTCCAATTACATTTTGTGTAATTTTTCTCAATAAACATGAAGCAACAGCAGCAATGAGAACAATCTTTTAGACAGGTACAAGCCTTTGTTTTTCCCTCAGCCTTGAAAATGATATTGCTAAAGTAAGTAGCTCTAAAATACACTGCTGTCTGACAAAACATGGAGTTTCTATTTTTAGAATTTTTTGTACATAGGTCAGGGGTGTACAAAGTCAGTCCAGTTATTCAGTTTCGGGCAACCTCTATAAATTGTACTCTCAGTTTCATGTCCGTTGCTGACAGGAGTAACACTCATTTTGGTCTTCTGCTGCAGTGGACCATCTGCTTCTAGATTTGACACGTTGGGCCTTCAGAGGTGGTTTTCTTCGTCCCTTGGTTGGAAGAAGTGGTTAATTAAGCCAGTATTGCTTTTCTATAATTTATACGTTACCTTGTACAAAGTAGTTTGTCCACTCTTCTAACTTCTAACATGATCAAAAAATTGTCATTTGCACATATGCTGGTCACTAGAAAGTTTTTTTAATTTATAGACTATCTCCATAAAGCCAAGAGATGTTTGTGCGTGAAAATCCCCTTAATTCCAACCGGCCTGTCTGCCACCAGCAACTGTGCCATATTCAAAATCTCTAAAATCCCATTTCTTATGAATTCTGTTGCTCTGTTTGAACTTCTGCATGCCACATCTAGATGCCTTTTTGCTTTACAACCAGATTCCAAGGCAAAATAATAATAATTGTACTTCACTTCTAGTCTATGTATCATTCATGTTTGACAATATGAATCCCAAAATAATGTTTTGCAGCACTACTGTCATGATCTGTTTCCCTGAGTCTCTGTCTTTGCGTCTTCCCCGTTGATTGTTTCCAGGTGTGTCTCGTTCCCTTGATTACCCTGCGTGTATTTATGTCCACCTGTTGTCTCTGTCTCTTGTCGGGTCCTCGTCTAATGTCGTCGTTGTGTACCAGTGCGTTTCCCTGTGTTCTTTGTGCTCCCCGTTGTTCTGTACCTCGACTTTATCATTAAATTTATCACCATCGTCCTCCTGGGTCCTCCCTGCGTTCTTCCTCACCACCTCAACCACATCACCTTATGACAACTACAGAGTTAAATTATGTTAAAATACAGATCACCTCTCTGTCATGCTCTTGGATTTTCTTCTTGACATGCAATGATGCTTAACAAAATGAAAGGCATTTTTTTTTTCTTAAAAATCTCATTGTGACTCAACATGCATCACTCAAATTATATTCTATTTCAGATTATGAAAATGAAAATGATAGGAATGACTGTGTCTTATTTACAAAATAATTGCCTTTGTCCCATGGTTTCACTCTATTATTGATGAGAATATTTGAAAAATAATAAAAAATAAATAGATGGTACGTTCTTTGAATCTGAATGGAGATATCTAATACTAATAACCTCTGACTGAATTAAATATATAAAACAAAGTTTCAATGTCAGGTATTTGGCTTGATGTCTGTAGTTGCAGAGGTGAATTTTCTCCACAGAGGCTTAACATCTCTTTTGCATAACCTTGAGTTTTGAGGGGGTTTTTTTATTTTTTTTTTTATAACACATGGTACAGTAGAATGGAAAGCACAGACACCATGGTGGATGCAATGCCTTTGAGTGTAGATGGAGTGAAACAAGTCGCAGCGATGGAGTGTTTGGATATAATGCAAAGATTAGTAAGTCCTTGATTGAGACTCTTTTTTGTGTTGCGGTGGCATCAAATGCCCCAAACCACCAGTTTAAATACAAAGAAAATCATTAGACATGTTAGTAAATGGTAAATCAACAGTCTGCTTATGGCTAAGAAACATTAGCAAGTGGTAGCGGAATCTTGCTTGCAAAACTATCATGATATGAGTCAATAATCTCATTAAAACAAATGTTTTCTCCATCACTGATGGCTCTTTTATTGAATCTTTGTGGGACTGCTTGTTGTAAGGATGCTGTTTGGGATAATGAACACTCTCAAATGACAAAATAATAATTTTCCCTGCCCCAGCTCATTTCATCCACACCTTTAATTCCATGTTTTTGTCTCTGTATCCTTCCAGGCCCAGACCATGGGCATGATGACAGAGTATTACCACTATATCTTCACCACTCTGGTAATGTACCATGCTTGTTAATGCAAATAGTCTCGTTTGTTCTCATCTCTTCTCCGCTAGAATTTTTCATGAATAGTGGCTAATTGCCAATGGAGTTTGGATCCAGTCCATAACATCAATTTTGTTTGACAAGTCGGAGGCACAATGGAGTCCCAGGTTTGCAGTGGTAAACACTGCTTCATAGGACTGTCAACAGCAGTCTGAAATTCCACAAAACGCCAGATTGAGATTCAAAATGGAATGTTTCATCCTGGTAAGCTGATGAAGATTAGACCTATTGCTTTGTGAATTAAATAAACAGTTAATGGGAAGTTTGGTAAAATGTGAAATTAATGCTTACAAATTATAGGTAACATTATACTGCAAAATTTGCAGGTCAGACTACAAACATGTACAGTGGCCTTAAAAAATACTCACCCCTTGAATGTTTTATCCTTTTGTTTCTTTTACAAACCCAAAATCATGATAAACAAAACTTGTTTTTCAGGACAAAAATAAAAGAAAAAAAACACTAGAGTTCAGGTGAAAGCGAATTTCTATGAAATAATAAAAATTAAATTAAAAAAATTATTATCTTCCTCTTTAAAGTGACTGACCAAATTCAACAGATGTCCAGCCAATTGTGGGTGGTACGCTAACAATGAATGGAATGGAAATTACCTGAATGCTTTTCAGTAGATTGTAGTATAAAGACACCTGTGTTTGAAACGTCCATTATCGGTTTAATAATGGCTACCATTACCACTGTTGAAGAAAACTCATATTAACAATGTTCTTTGGTCTGACAAGAACAAAGTTAAGCTTTTTGTCAACCAGACACGATGTAAACAATAAACACTGAACATCACTGTAAGCACACCATCCCCAATGTGAAGCATTGTGGTGGCAGCATCATGCTGTGGGGATGTTTTTCTGTCACAGGCCCTGAAAGCTCTTGTAAAGGTGGAAGATAAAATAAATGCAACAAAATATAGAGAATTCCTTGCAGATGTCTTGTTTCATCTGTAAGAGAACATTTGACTTTAAGCAAGACAATCACCTGAAGCATTGGACTTGGGTTGCCCACGCAATTTGACAAAGGTTTAACACTTTTGGAAGAATGACGTAAAATTGCAATGGCAGATGTTCAAGTATGATTGAAACCTGACTGTACAGACTCTGTTCAGTCACCACTGACTTGGAGGGGTGAATATTTATGCAATCACTTATTTTAGGTTAAATATTTTTTTATTAAACTTTGTTGTTAATGATTTATAAAGCAAGAAGATGTAAAACATCCACATGGATGAGGGCTTTTTATGGACAATGTCTTATGATGATGATGAACTTTATAAAATCCTGGTACAAAGTCTAAAAATAGAAATGTCTACACAAACAAAAATTCCAGACAGTTCGTTTTTTATTTACTATTTTATTGCTAATAATGTAAACTACTTAAAATAACTGGCTTTATAGCAGTGACCTTCTCACCTTGTGTGATAGAATAAAAAAAAAAACTCAACACAAGTGTCCGTAGGGTGCTGCTTTTCTCCGTTACCCTGCCTAAATGGGAACCAGCAGATTGAACTGGAATACAAAGCAGCATGCTCTGTGCTGTTCCTTTCACCCTCTGTTACTGTCTTTGTCTCCTGACTCTCTTGAGCGCTCACACTCACTGTCTCTGCAGGCATGGCCAGTCTGTTGTGATAATATGTTATGACACAGGGGTCCAGATATGATGTGTGTCATTTCTCACAGTTGACAGCGGAGCAATGACATTGTTATGTGGTGTGTCATGTTCATGTAGCATCTGTTGTGCTTTAATATGGAAATCTGAAGATTATTTATATTCTTGTATTGTCTTTTCGAGTATTTAGCAGCATTTTTATGCATTTGTTTTATTGCATTTTCCCAACTATATTTTTTGTACATAAGACATGGGTATCTTGATAGGATCAGTGTTATACCTATCTAAAACTGCAATATGCTGTCTTACTGATAGATATCCCATTAAGAAGATTATACCTGGCAACTTTATTTGATCCAAAGTAATGAATTCTTGCACGGTGTACATGGCAATACAATTTCCTCTCGATGGAGTTCACTGATGTCTATGTTTTATCTTCAGAGGTGAGGGAAGTGCCGACTTATTAGAGCGTGAAAAGGCAAAAGCACAGAGCTATGGGGGTAATAACTTCCTTGTCCTTTGAAATGAAACTGTCATAGCCCTTGTCTTGCCACAGCGATCTTAGAGAGCTTTAAGCTAAGAACTTAGTTATGTTTTCCCCAACTGTATCACTTTTGCATTATCTCAAAGCATCTTAAACTGCAGAAAAAAATTCTGTATAAGGCAAATGTAGGATCATGTTACGTATGTGTTTGTGTTGCATGTGTGCGTGTGTGTGATACTTAGTTCTGATAAAAGTAAACTAGAACTTTTCATAAGTTTTTTTATTTGTCTGACTTTCTGTAATATGAAAAGCAAGTACAGAACAAATCACCATTTGTAAATATTTGTAAATACAATTGTAAATACAAAGTAAGAGAGGATTGGACATGCTTTGCTACATTAAAAAAATAAAATTGAATTCGTATAGTCCAAAGATTTCTGTTAGTTTACTTTCCCAACTTCCCAATCTATACCTCAGACATTTTCAGCTGTGGTAATCTGGGTTACTCTTTGCTTCATTTAGAAAGGACAAATTATTCTGCACGTTTAAAGAAGGAAAAAAGACAGCTTTATCAGAGGGTAACAATGGCCATTCTTTAGTGAATGTCTTACATGCTCTCCGTCCCCCGGCTCTTCCTCCACAGGGTGCTAATGAAATATCTATGTTCATCCAAATGTCTTTTCCAAGCCCCGCGGCCCAATTTCACATGACGTGTGTCAACATGTGACTTCACACATCAGATACAATCGCTGCTCCAGACATTACAAAGGCTCAGACTGAATTCCTATTTATTTTTTGTTGAAGATGCCAAGGCAATGCAAGAGCGGAATATTAATATGATACAAAACAAATGATTTGTTTTGGTGTTTTCTTTAATTTTCCAAGCTACAAGCAAATAATTAATAATCTGCCAGCCTTTAAAAAAATGCCTTTTTGTTAAATCCAATTAAAAAAAGAAAAAAGTGGTTGGGATGTTTATTGCTTGGGCTGTTTAGCCATTATTCATATAAATGTGACCATGTCAGGAAAAATCTTTTGAACTCTAGTGCTCTGTCTGATTTGATTTATAATGCAAAGTTTAAATTATTCTTTGTTCTGTCTTAAATAGATATTTCTCTGTTTTTATTTGATGCTGTCCAAATCTATCTCTATATGAGGACAAATGATACAGAGTATGTACTTCAAACACAAGATGTTCAGTAATGCCTGACTGCATAACAACCTTTCGTTTCTTTCTTTTGTTTCTCAAAAAGGACCTGATGGCTATTGATCTAGAGCCATATCGCTTTTGTGGTGTCAACATGACTGGCTTTCGCATCCTCAATGTGGACAACCCCCAGGTTGCATCTATTGTGGAGAAATGGTCAATGGAAAGACAAATTCCACCTAAACCAGATTCAGGCCTGCTGGAAGGCATCATGACGGTATAAATATAGAATTTTTAATTTATTTTTAAAACTACAAAATCAGAAACATATTCAGTTTGTTTTTCATATCAAATGATCATTTTTGTGACGTGAATAGTTCCAAGAGTAATCCAGTGCACAGTATGAATACTGTTTTTAATGAACTATTTTGTAATATTCTTCAAGTTCCACACTTGAAATGCGGAATGGGCAGGCGTGATATTTTGATTTGTTTTAAAAGTGGTGCAGTCAGTATTGCACAACCATTGAAAATGGATTTTGTTGTATTTTATTTTGGCTTAGAGATCATCTATGTCACGAGAATTATCTGCACACCTATAGACTGAAGCAGAAATCATTATGAAAAATCACTTCAAATTGAAAATTGATTTAGAATGGAATTGTGACCCTAAAATTTAATCAAATCATGAAACACTAAAAGATTCCCACCTGTAAAAGAATGGGTACCTTCTGTGCCAGTATGTTTTTGACAAAAATTATAGTAACCTTTGCCTATTCAGACTTGACAGCGAAGACAAAATACAAGAAAATTACCACCTGGGATAAACACAAGATACTCAAGATTTTAACTTTTTACTGAATGTGCGGGTTATTTAAAAATACCAATTCTTAATTTGTGATTTATTCTGAGTCTGAAGCAGAATTTGGCATGAAATCTTATTAAAGTCCAGTGTTTACCACTGACTGCTGTCACTTTACAGTAAAAACAAATTCAGACACACCATTCCAGGGAAAACAGTCACAATCATACTTTCTAAAAGAATAACTAACAATGCAATTTTGTTCTCTTTTTCATGAAAGTTTTTGGTCATATATTAGCAGATACCATAAAATGTGTTTATTCTTAGAATATGAAGTGTATCCATAAAGTATTCACAGTACTTAACTTTTTCCACATTTTGCTATGTTACTGCTTGATTTTAAAATATAAATTTAATTTAGTTGTACAGATTTTATAGGGATTTTTTTGTTGCTTGTAAGTCTGATTTACATTTGTGAATCTGTATTCCATCAGCCTGGACAGATCGTCAAATCAAAGGAACTCTGTGTGACCTCCTGCTGATATATATATATATATATATATACATATATATATATATATATATATATATATATATATATATATATATATATATATATATATATATATATATATATATAATTTTGATTGGTTGCCAGTGTCACCTCTTGAGACAAATATCACATGAAATTGCTATTCACTTCTTATAAAAAGAGTTGCATTTGCAGCAATCTAAAAGCAGAGCAGCTCTCATTCATTTCTACACCCAACAGTTGAAGCAATTAAATGCCACTCTCCTGTTTAAATTGTAACCTTGCCAAATTTACCAGACAGATAAATGTCCCTGTATTTGGCTTGTGGTGTGCGTTAATTTCCACCCATAATAGTGTCTGTGTTGAAATGGATTTTCAGTGTTATGTCAGTGTGAAAACTATTGTCTATAGCCGCCAGCTGAAATAATGTTCACCCCTTATTCCAGACAGATGCAGCTCTGACCTATGATGCTGTCCACATTGTGTCCGTCTCATACCAGCACGCTCCACAGATGACTGTGAACTCACTGCAGTGCCACCGACATAAACCCTGGAGATTCGGAGGCCGCTTCATGAGTTTCATCAAAGAGGTGATGGGTCACCTTTGGCCTGCTGCTGTTTTACTCTCAGTTATTTATGTTGAAACACACTGAGTGGTTAACCAGAGAACAGAAGTGGAAGCCTAGTAACTGTGTCTTATTTAGATCTTTAGCTAAATATGTCAGACCCGCTACCAAGAGAAGCTAAGCTTGACTCACACATCAAAGCAGTTTTTTGTCAGCTTCATCATTTCTCTCTACTCATAACCTATTTTTCAGGATAAAAGATGCCATAACCTTTTGGAGGCACATGTTGTATAATTGCCTTTTATCACATTCAACATAAGCATCTGACAGTGCCTCAGACAAAATGACAAATCAGAGATGTGCCGAGTTGCTTCAGTTTGTATCTGGAAGTTTAAATAAGAAAATAATTTGTCATATTTTTTATTTTACAAATAGTAGGGATTCTGTTTATTTATTTTTAAACGAAATCATTAACCTTTAAGACAGAATGCACTCTCTGGATTGTAATTTATTCATTTTGTCAGAGAAAATTACTGACAACTTTTCCCATCCAGTGTTGACAGAAACAGCTCTGTGATGCACATGCTATCAGAATTTGCAGCCAGCATTGCAAGTGCTATTTACTCAGTAACAGCATCTAGACTGATAAGTGTCATTGTTCATTGTTACCCAGATTCGTACTAACCCTGACTAGGGGAAAATGAACCGTTTGAATTTTTGTTGCGTCTCTTGTGCAGATAAGTGTTTGTGTAGTTCATCTTTTGACTTGTGTAAAAATACAAACCTAGTTACTGCATTGCTTGTACCTAAATAATAGAATGAAGAATAAAATGTACAAATATTTAAACTTTAGCCCAGTCTGATGTTTAGATGATTGGTAAACAGAAGGAGAATCAAGGCTAAAACATGTTTATCTTTTCCTTGCTCTAATGTGAAGCTTTGATAGAAAGCGAAGGTGAGGTGTATATTTTGAACAGACACAGCTTGTGGGTTTTTCAAGAATTTCCTTTTACCAGCTGATATCTTTGACAGAGATAAGCCTGATAGTTTTGTATGGTATCCCTGGCTCAATAACTTCACATACGTTCAAGCAGTATATTGCTTGAAATTGGCGTAGCCCAAATCCTCTGCTCACTCCAGTGAATATGAAGCAAAGTATCATTTGTGTCTGACCTGCAAAAATACCTAAGGTGGGATGATTCAAGTCATTTCTGCTTTTCATCCAGCCTCTGTTCTCAAGATAACAGCCCCTTTGCACACATGTTCAAGATTTTTCTGAGGTCTGTGAATTACACAAAAAGAAACCTGTTAGGATTTTAGAAGGTATTTGTGACTTTGGTACACTTCACCACAGCCTTTGAGGTATTTGCAGTCGTGCACGCTGATGTTTTATATTTGTGTGCTAAAACAGCCTACCTTTGTCAGTTCACAGAGAGACTAATTTTACTCTTGGTGATATAAAATATTATGTTCCGACTTGCAGTAATGAGGGTTTTTTCTTTGCTTAAACAACATCTAAGGACATAGAATGTGTATATAACATAAACAATTACAAGGATTTTGCACTAATTAAATAACCTCGTATTCTACATACAGTTGATTCACAAAGCCTTTGCAAAACAAATGTGTGCTTCAAAGTGCAAAATCCAAGCAAATAGCTGCACAAATTTGTATATATCTTTGCTCATTATTTCCAGGGTAATAAAAGCATCAGATTCCTAAAGACCAGTCTCAATAGTAATAAGCAGTAACTACAAATTATTGTTAAAGTTAGAGTCCACATTTTACTTCAAAAAAGAAAAGGCAAGAACATGACAGGGTAGAATTGATTGATTCTTGAATTGCTTGTGCTTGCTTTGATTTGTCAAAAAGTGTGTTACATTCTGCTAATCTTCAATTGGATTACAAAATTCTACACTTATTTAACGTTGAAAGAGAAAATGCCTCGCATTTACATCGACTCTGAAACAAGTATTTTTTTTGCAAAACTAACTCTTCTGCTTTTGCGTTGGACTGACCACCTGCACCGGGTGCACCCCACATCTCAGCAGCAATGGCTGCTGGAGAAAGGCTGCAGTCCTGCAAGCATAATCGGGTGTAGATATTGGATGGATGGAGCAAAACCTTCCACTTATAAAACACTGTCTGGGTGAAATGACAACATTCTGCGTTGGTTGGCACAAAATGGCAATATGTAATTTGTAAAAGAGTTCCAATGTTGGAATAAAGTTAATCAAATTGAGTAGATAACTGCAGCAAATGAAGTAGGAATAGCACAATATGTGAATCAGTACTATAAGTATTCTATATATTAACCTCTACATATTAATACTTACTTAATAAAATATTACTTTTAAAAGACTGTCAGAGCTGCAGAGGCAATCCTCTATTTTCAGCCAACAGATAAGCCAGAAATGTATTATTTGCATAACATTTACATGCTTGTACAACAATGTCTGGTGTTTATTTGTTCCAATTAGACTAAGTAAACATCAAAGTATTGTTGGCCAATTTTTCTTTCGCAATTATATTGGAAAAGAGTAGCAAATCCTGATAAAGGTTAAACAAATGCTAAACATCTAGTGTGGTAATAAAACATTAACTCACCGCTGATTTACACTTGCTTCAAGATCAGAGGCTGACATGTTCTGAAGGTTGAATTGGCCCTCCGGATGTGATACGGCTGAGGCATAGTATATGTCATTTTCTGAATTAAAGCTGTTTGAACATGCCTCCCACCTCGGTGGCAATAGGCCAGAGGGAATGAGGTATGGGAGGATTTTGAAAAATAGAGTGTCACAGATTTCTCCTTGAAGGTTCAATCTTTGCACAACAAGTTCTTGCAAGCTGGAGGCTGGACAGCTAGCTGGTTGTGAGGTTGTCACAGAATGGGTTTTAAATATTAGTAAAGTGCAATAGGTTGGCACACGGTGATTGATTGCCTTATTGTGTGAAGACCTGTTAAACATCCAGTGTGCACATCAGAGACTGCGACAGGATGAGCGTGACATTGATGCCTAATTAGAAATCTCTTTTTTTTTCTACGCAGAAGCGTTAATTTATACACATTCTTTAGTTGGTATAGCATTTAAAAATGAAAATGCTAATTCAGTGGCAACGTCATCAGCTGTTAGTATCATAGAAGCTTACAGATGGCTTACATTTGAGAGGATCAGGTAAGTGGCATGCTGTTGTGGCTGCACCTGCAGTCATTTCTGGAGGGTGCCGGTATCAAGGAATCATAATCGGGGGCAGTCGTAGTTTTTCTCCTTCGGGTGGAATCAAGCAAAAGAAGATGGTTGTTAATTAACTACGTAGTCTGGAGGGAAAATGTGTCGGAGGCGTTGAGATGTAAAATGTAATTAAAAAAAGGGAATGCAGCTTGTATAGTTGTGTTTTTGCTTTTGGTCTGTGTATGTGTGGGAGTGAATTTATTTTCAGCAGGAAGATAAAGTGCACTTTTTTTTTGGCAGGAAGTATATTTCTTTTTATGTGTTTGGGCTATCAGAGTATTTGCTAAACATAAAGAATACAAAATAAATTAAGGAACAGAAACAATGTTTAAAATTTACATTCAGGCAAGGCTTTTGCAATTTACGCAACAAGCAAATATATTCTGTTATTCCACCTCCTAATGACATTGCAGCAAGAACGATAGAAAGATGGATGGATGGATCACTCAAGCCTCCATAAAATAAATCTTCTGCAGTGCTAATATAATTGAAATGTTCTTTATTAATATGCAACATTTTCATGTTTCAGTCTCACTGGGATGGTTTGACTGGAAGGTTGTCCTTCAACAAGACGACTGGGTTACGCACAGACTTTGACTTGGACATCGTCAGTCTAAAGGAGGATGGACTTGAAAAGGTGAGTTTGTTTCACCAAACTGGGCTCTGCTGAAGGTTCCTTCCTGTTAAAGGAAAGCTCTTCCTTTCCACTGAGGCCGGATGCTTATGCAGGATGGGGGATATAGCTGCAAAGTCAGTGAGTGAATACAATCGGCTTTTACTACATCCTTTGCAAATTATATTTCATTATTTGAAACAATAAAGTATGTATGCAATCCAATTTGAATCCATCTATAGAAGTAGATTGAGGATATATTTATTAAGATAAATGTAGATGTTAGTCTTGAGATTGCAGCTATAGAAAACATTTTCTTCAGATTCTGTTTCACATCTTTTGATATTAATCACAGATATTTTTTTAAAATACTGAAATATTAATGTTGAAGTGTCATTTGGCTTTCTTATTAAGAGGAGTATTGGGAGTTAAAACATAAGCATAAGTTAGTAGATAGTAAAATAAATTGTTTGGGTTACACAATTGTGTGTTAGTAGCAGAATCTCTAAGTGATAATTTGAGGTAATGCTTAAATGGTGTTTGGCACTAAACTGAATAAGTACATTTTACAAAAAGATAAAAACAACATCTACCAGGGCAAAATTGTAGAAAGTATTTTATTATACTGGAGGGCAACTACAACAGCTATTATCTGCTAAGTGGCTTTCATACAGTGTGAATGAATAAAATAAGGATGAGTCCCATTATGACTTCTTCAGAAACTCCCTCAAGGCTTAGGACTCTACAGTATAATAGCAGAGACTTTTCAGCTTGTAACCCTCCAGAACAGAGCTTTGAAATGATTCTTCTCCTTTTCACTGGCGTCTTGTCCTGCGCGCAGCCATTTAAACTGAAGCATTGCAAAAATTATTTGATGCCGTATTATTATTGTGCTTTTGACAGATCCTTCACTCAGGCATATTAGCGTTGATCCACAGCCTGCTGTAGATTGCTGGATTTTTTTTCTTTCCTTCCTTGCATATCCACAGAATCGGCTTTAACTGGGTGAGCCTGTTAAGATGTGGACTTTTTTTATTCCCAACTAATCCCTTGTAATTGAATATTAGCCTAAGTTTATGAACAGGTTCTCAGTGTGTCACTTTTGGTAGACGAGAGCATGCCCAAGATGGTGAATTAAGTGTAATGCTCTTTGTGTATTTGCATGAGAAAATAACTTTTGAATCAACTAATTCATGCTAATCATGTTAAATGAATTGAACTAATTGTAATTCGGTGCTATTAGAAGGAGTTTTGCAAAGCGGAAAGCATCCTGATATTTTTAAATTCTCTCCTGGAGTCCTCTCCGGTTTTGTGAGACAAGCTGTAACTAATGTGGTTTTCAAATTAGAGCATATGCCTCTCCCTGGATTAGCTAGGGAGGACATTAACAGGCATTTTTCATGCTTTTGTGTGCGCTTGTGTCTGTGTGTGTTGGATGGTGAGCGTCTTTAAATGGATTCACCTCAAGCACAAATCCCAGTGAATATTAAAAGCTCAGAGTGTAGCAATAGAGGAAACAGAGGAGGGCTTGGTGGAAAGCTTGAGTTGCAAACAGAGATTGCTATAGACAGCCACAGGACTATTTGTGCTAATGATATGTTCCAGAGTGCGTTTCTACAATGTGCTGAGATATTTGCCTTAAGGCTTCTTGCATGTGTAACTTCTTTTTATTTGCTCAAATCACTTTGCTTATCTCACTGACACTGCAGAGAAAAATTACTCGCACAATGGAATCCAAGCTCCAATTTTTCTCCCTCTTTATTCTTTTCAAATTAGCTGTAAGGTTTAAAATAAGCACTGTGTTTGGTAGTGTCCTACTCAACATTTAGTTTTTTTTTTGTTTTCATTTATCGTTACATATTGTTAAAACTGAGAGCACTAATAATATAATTGCAAATGAGGTAATATGGTGTTTTTAGTAGTTCATCAGCATTTTCATGATCATCTCAGGTAAATAACGATACTCTTCGAAGAATGTTATCATTGTGTGGTTTACCCAACATGTTTTTTTTTTTGTTTTTTTTTCCTATCAGTGTATATTCTTGACTACCTATACTTTGCAGAGCACCTTAGCCTGCTGATAAAAGGTGACACAGCCAATCATCTAATGCTGCTGGAGATGTGTTCAACCTGGCACTAATGCAGGAAACAGTTGGCGGGGGAGTCTGTGGAGGTCATAGCTCGCCAACAGACACAGAACACTTAGCTTGCACACTTTTCATCTTCTACAGGTGGGGAAGTGGAGTGCGTCAGGAGGTCTTAACATCACGGAAGTGCCGAAGCGAAAAGGGATGAACATCACTGATTCTCTGTCTAACCGTTCTCTTGTCATCACCACCATTCTGGTAGGTCACCATGTCTTCCAACTTTTCTTACTGATTATGTGCTAGGAATCAGGTTTAATGCAATTAGCATATTTAGTTTTCTTTAAAAAAAAATCCTCTTCAAAAACATTTTTTTAATACATTGTATTGCCATAATTAAAGTAACAACTGCTTTTGCAAACAAGCAAGCTTTAGTGATTAATATTCCGTTACGATATAGACTGCAACATGTTTAATCTTCTAGGAAAGCTTTCCACATGCTTTTGGAAGGATCACTTTTAAGGGAGCACTTGAGCTCAGGCAAAAGCATTAGACAAGATAGCCTGGATGAGAATCTATGCTCTAATTCATCCCTATCATTTTTTTTTTGCATTTAAACAATAAACTCATTCATCCATCTGCTTATGGACTTTACTTTGTGCACTGGTGCAAAATTATTTCACAACTGGAATATGGTGATCCCAATTATCTTCCCACATTTTTGAGAGCATGAAATTGCTAAAAATGTTATTGTGTGCTTCATCATAAAGAGCTTCTGTCACGGGAACGAAGGAGCCTATCCCATACCCTGAAAAAATGTACGCTTGGTATAATAAAGTCTGACAAGGACCACTTTCCTGGCAGCTTCCAAACCAAGACTCGTCGGTTTGATTACCAGACAGAGAAGAGTGATTTCTCATTCCTGAGTTGATTGGTGCATAGCGTTGTGTTTACACGTCTACATCTTACAATTTGCATTGCTCTTGATGAAGTAAAGTTTGCATGAAGTTGCAACGCCATGAAAACCCATTTCTTGCGCTTCTCCCCTCATCGCTCCTTAGCTAATCTAAGGGCCATGTAAAGGGCCTCTGCAGGGTGTTATGCACTCTGTTCACTTTATTACCTACATTTATTTTGGTCTCTGTAAACCTGATAGATGGTTGTTCGTGAAAATCCTAGTAAAACACTTTGACTGGAGCAAACGTCCATTTCTCATTCAACTTCACTTAAATCATTTTGTCCTACCTCATTCTGATGCTCTGTTTGAACTTTAGCAAATTGTCATCAGCTATATTCTAGATGTCTAAATGATTTGAGTCTTAACCAGGGAATGCTTTTATTGTTTTGTCTGATTGAGGAAAAAATAAGCCAAATGTTTGTCTATTATCATCAGAGGGTAATATTTTTTTTGCTGAATTGTGTGTTGTAGCAACTTGGCTCACTGGACATTTAAGCTTTGGAAGTGGAGATCAGGAAGAAAGCAGCACAAATGGAGCAAGTGAGACTATAAACTAGCGTTAATTACACGTTCAGACAAAAAGACCTAGAAATGCCTCTTTTAGACCCACATTACCATTTACTTGCCGTTGTTTGTCCTTAGCTCTGTCACTGGCTGTTGGTGTCTGTGGAGGAGCTATCACAGAGGTGATGGCACAGGCCTTCCCCTGCACACCCCTTAAAGTTACAATGATAAACACTGTTATTATGCCTATATTGAGCCACAAAGCTATAATTATGACAAGCAGGATTGTGGTAAGGAATAATTATTGCCTATCAGGTGCTATCTATATTAATTCTGTCTCAGAATGGAGAAAATGAACAAGGATTTAAGTGGTCTAATGTTGAACCACGATACAGAACCAGTCACTGATTTTATGCCATTGTGGTGTTAAGTAGCTTTTATTTTCTTTCCGTCTTCTTAAATATATAATTTTTGGATCTGACAAGCCTTCTTCATTTGCAGTTTCTTCAGGAATCATTAGTTTAGGAACATAAAACTTTCAAACTGTTAAGAAGAGCTTATATTTTAATATCAATCTCCCCTCGTAGTGTAATGAAATTGCATCACACTGATTCTCAGTGATGCATGAGCACGACATCTGACAGCTTTATACTGATAACTTCGCAGTAGAGATTAGGGCACTTAATGTGTTTTTCCTCTTACAATAATTGTTTGCACTCCATTGCCTGTAATGTCTATTTGCAAGCCTGCCTTCCTCCTCTTTTTGTTGTGCACGCTCATGCTGCGACTAGAAGGGTTGAGCTGGTATAAAGACTTTGATTTGAGTCCAAACCTTGGGGAATTCCATAAACGGGAAGGCTAGAAACAGATGGTAATGGCCTTCTCGTTAAACATGCAAACTTTTTGATCAAGTTAATTGGACAAGTTAAGCGAAGTTTTTGGCCAAGCATTTTGCTATTTAAATGCATTGTCATCAAGTATTCATGTCTCGTTTATTTAAGAGGCAGTTTTGTGTCTATAATATCCAAACAGATTTGGATATTATAGGAACAGTCAGATACATTTTGTTAGCACTCAGTGGGAAACATTTGAGAACCTGGGTACCCTTCTTCATTTTTGCAAACATTTTATTTGTTCAATTTCTGTACCAGATTCATTAAGAATATTTTTGTATTTACATGCAGGAGCCAATAGGCCCATCTTAGATGGACGATTTCTCAGACAAAAAAGTCATATCTTCTTTGCATGGATCATTTCTGGGAGTTTTATTTATTAACCTATTAATGTGAAGCATTTCTTGTCCCTCAATCTTGAAATGGCGATACTGTATTACAAAATGTAGCACATTTTTTAAAAACATAAAATTTAATACATTTAATTTAACAAAATAAAATAAAAAATAACATAGTAAAAACTGCAAAAAATCAAGCACAGCTGACTAAAAGAGAAGACCTTTTGTGATGATTCTATTTTATTTTAGATCAATAGCTCAACTGGTTTCTGAATTTTGAGTATGTCAATTTATTTGCTTTGGGTGTAATACATATTAACAAATATGGGTTGGGTGTCCCCTAGTATTTCACTAACGCTTGATTCTCCAATAACTGATAATTTTTTGATTGTCATACTGTAAGTGCTATGGTCGCCAGTTTTCTCCTTTGTGTCTCCCCCTTTTTTTCTTTTGAACCTCTCTCTCCCACTGACAAAACACAATGGCAAGGGGTCACCTTCACAAGAGAATTAATTACTCAGCTTCTGAGCTCAGTTAGTAAATTATACAATGGCAGTTGGGTGTAATAAATTGTAGTTTATTTTTGCATTTATGGACCGACATGTTTTTAAATGCACATCAGTACTTTGCAAGTCTATCTGGCAGGGAAATAGTAACAAGCACCAAATAAAGGAAATAATTTATGAGCAATTCAGATTCAGTCATTGTCTCTGCGGGCAACAGTGCCGTTGCTGTCCTTTGGAGGATGTTGACAATTTATGAAGGCACCGTCGTGTTCATGTTCCTTTTCACTTTTGCTTTCCGTCCGTAATCAGACAAATTGTGATCAGTCGGGTGGATTATCGCCGGCCTCTAAAGACTGTTGGGTAGCTGAACAGAAAATGTTACTTTCATATATAATGTTTAGTTATTTTGATATTAAATATTGAAAAACTAATCACTGAATTACGTAGCTCCAAGTATATTTATTTCTCATGCAAATAATATCTATTTGATATTCTGGTCTTTATAGAGTAATAAGAGGATTGCTTGTACCAGTCACTGATTTTATGCCAGTGACTGGTTGGGGTTTGTGCTCAAACAGCTAGTTTGCAATAACTACTTATTATCTTAACAACATTACCTGCCTGTTTTTGTACACTGCAAAAAACGGACAGCCCCTTTTGGTTAAATGCACTTATTTTATTTGTTAAATGCCATTTGCCATCATGAGTCTTTTTAACACAGAATTTAAGTTTACATGTTTTCCAGTATTTTGCTCATGGTTCTTTTTTTTTACTCTTGTCAGCACTGATTTAACTCATATCTGAAAGCTGATTTTCCTCATAGTTTTAAGGCAGATGTGAACTTTTGTTTCTTGGTTAAAGGACTTTGTCACAGTTTATTACAGCGTCTGCCTACGATGTATCCACCAGCTAAATAAGTTAATATCCATTTTGTTTGTATAGGCCTAATGTAGCTTAGCATTTGGTTATTTCATGTTTCTGTATGTGGAAAAACTTCAATCTCCTTTCATATTTTAAGTCTCTGTAGCTGCACACTGAACTTGAATCTGCTGTCACTATCTGTTAAGTGCTACAGCGACTCGTCAGCTCAGATCGCTTTTCTTCAATTAGGTGCATGTGCTGAAACAAATTGAAAAAGCTGACCTCACCAATGCTTCTCATTTGATCTTTTGGGTCCGTGCAGGAGGAGCCATATGTCATGCTTAAGAAGTCTGACAAGGCACTGGTTGGGAACGACCGTTTTGAAGGATTCTGCATCGACTTGCTGAAAGAGCTCGCCAAAATCCTGGGCTTCACGTATGAGATCCGCCTGGTGCCTGATGGAAAATACGGCTCACAGGATGACAAGGGACAGTGGAATGGCATGATTAGGGAACTTATGGAACATGTAAGTCTTGCTTTATATCATATTTTTTTTTATTTTCCCCTCTGGCTTCAGCTGATGAGATAATGACTAAAAAAAATCACCTTATGCTTTACATAATGGGGATAAAATAAACCTGCCAGCATCTGCAAGCCTCACTAATTAACACCATAACTGTGTTTGAAATGTTCACACAAGCATTCACTCACTATAGCGATGATGAATATGAGATGTTTTTGCATTTCAAAGACTGCCTGGGTGCTGCGGTAGTACAAGAATTCCCAGTTATATTTTATACAAATAAGCGCAAGTGGGACAAAACAAAATGCTTGAAAGCCATGGTAAGCCAAGTTCCATTCCAGATTGTGCATATAGTAAAGAAAGATGGTTTAAGGTCCCTTGCAGTTCAAAACAAATCTTTTAGAAATAAAATCTTCTAATATTACTTTTTTGTCACGGGTGAGGGACAGAGTAAGGTGTCATTGTTACATTTCAGAATTCAAATAAATAAAAACTTTTCAAATCTCTTACACCAAACAACTGTTTTCAAGCAGGATGTCCTGATCAATAATGTTAATAAAATCAATTCAAAATGCTACGCTATAAGAAAGACAACACTTATTTTGTCAGTACTGCATTGTCAGCATTATTAATGTTATTTTATCCCACTCACCTCAAAGAATATGATCCAGACACTATATTCTCAATCTTTTTACCTTGACAGTGACATATATTTTCTCCTATCCAATTTTTACGCATTAAAGGTCACAATTATTTCACTGTTACACTGCTAGACTAACACTAGCATGATTTGTCTCTGTTTTGATATGACTCATTGATTATTTGCGTCGCAGCTTGTTTCATGTTAATTATGGCCGAGAAAGTTCTCTTGCTTCATCAACTCAGCTTTTTGGTTTGAACGTTGCAGACATTAATGGCACGTGCTTTAGCTGCTTCTTCTCCAGTTCTCCAGCCTTTAGTGGGTGTTGTTTTACACTTTTGTACATTTTTTACACTTGTAAAACCTTGTGTTGTTTTTACACAGTGGATGCTTGTTAAGTGTAAAAACAGAAGTGTGAGTTCTTCACAGGCACCCGAGTTCCTGAGCCACAATTTCTCTCAGGCCCAGTTAGAGCCACTCACTTTATGCCCAGACTGCTTATGAATATAGCCGTCATTATTATCTGTGCAACATAGTTTTTATTAACTTTATCTGTTTCTACTTCTCAGGTGAGCTTAATTTTAAATACTCATTGAATTTTTTTGTCTATGAACTAAGAAAAAAATTGTATTTAGAATATTATTGGAAGTCAAAATATTCCTTTTAACATTAGACACTATTCCTGTTTACTTTGTAGAACCATTTTGTGTCATTGCAGAATGCCCTGCCTTTCATCTGAATTGCAGGTTGTGTCCTCCATGGAGACAGTGATATAGTTATGATTGAGTACAAGTCAGGAAGAGCCTTCCAACCTGTCAGTTACATTTATGGCACAATTATGTCAAGGTTGCCTAAAAGTTATGAGTGTGCTGATGTCACTCGGTGAAACGCAACACTCGCCACAGCTGGATGACCAGGGGTCTGGAAGAAAGCGTGTGATGAAGCATATCTCGAAAGGATTTTTGCAAACACGTCGACCATCGTCTTCCCACAGGACAGTAGGTGATCGCAGCAGTCTCTGTCAAACTCAAAACCTTAGCAGCCATGAAACAGCCTTGCATTCAATTGGTGGTGGTTATTCTCTGCTGGCATTTCATAAGTGTCCCTGTCGGTGCACTCCCTTTGTCCTCAGCCCCATCAGGTCAGAGCTGTACTCAGCTGAAAACTTGTAATAGCGTAAGTGGCATTTAGTGCAGGGAATTGTGTGGCAGGAGTCAATGGCTTGGTGCTGAAAGGGTTGGAAAAGGTGGACTCCCACTGCAGCACTTTATTTTTACACGCAAGCTTTTTGCCAGATCCACGTTGATAACTATAACCTTTAAGGGAACAAATGGATTACCAGAGGCAGACAAGTCAGGCACAAACTGGAAATGCACAATGCCATAATTTAAAAGTACATTTTTGTCTTTGGTTTTTAAGAGAAATGGTCCTCGTTGCCATAGTGAAAAAGGTTACCGGTTTGTAGGCAAAGAAAACAGCTGTGGTACTAATAAATAGCTACTTATAACATAAGATTTAAATACTGTTTTGCAAAGAGATAGCGTCCGGTGATAGACACCTCTGTGCTGTGCATAAATTCTAATACAAGCTGTTAAAGGGCAAAACATTAGTAAGCAGTAGCATCTAGAAGTTAAACCAGATACTTACATTAACTGCATGCAGACACAGCACATTTTCCTCTTTTTCTCACTACAAATTAACTGAATTAGGATTAGAAAAAAAAATTGTCAAAGGCCACCATAATTAAAGTTTTTTTCTGAGATTATTTCATAGTTTTTTTTGTTTATAAACACTTATTCACGACTGATAGAACTGCTTCTTAAACTGTATGATTGTGTCAAATGTTTTGAGTATCACACGAGTTGAAATACCTCAAAGTTTGGCCCATTCCTCCTCATAGATCCTAGTCAGCTTTCCAGGCCAACTTGTGATTGAGATCAGAGCCCTTATTCTCAAAGATTCCCAAGACTAAACCTCTGCTGTCAGTTTAAAAATTCTAAAAAAAATTAGCAAAATTCTTAGAAGTTCTTGAATTGTAATTATTTTTTCTTAAATTTGGCCCCAGTAATGCTTCGTTCATACAGCAAGATTTAAAAATCGTCATTTACTTTCAAATCCTGAGAGACCACACACATGATGCCAAAAATCTTTGATAAAACAGTTTTGGTCGAGTCACACAACAGGAGCAACACACCACAGACAAGCTGATTTCACAGACAGGAAATCTTACAAAACTTCAAGAGTTTTAACGTGACTTCAGTCTAAACAAACATGGCAGACTTGGAAGAAGACAGTTTTGACAGTCTTGACAGTTTTTGTTGTTTTTTTGTCAGTCATTTCATCAGATCAAATACAATCAGGCAGTCAGAGTTCATTGCTGACAGCTGAGCGTCCGCATTAATATCAAGTAGATGACATAATGAAATGACCAGCATGGTGAGAGGCTGTAATAAATGACAATAATGATGAGAATGTAAACGTGCAAACATGTTGATACTGTGTGGTAATTAATTAAATTGTGTATAGTTACATCATCATAGCAGTTTTAGATTTTATGATAGGTTAATTTCTATCAATGGATTGTTGGAGGTGTGTACACGCATACTGTATAGTGGTCACATATATATATATATATATATATATATATATATATATATATATATATATATATATATATATATATATATATATATATATATATAACATTAACATTAACTTTTAAGCGAGTTTATAGCTAATTTAAATATATCCGTAGGCTTATTGTACATTAGGAGAAACGATTTGTTCCTAAGCCTCAACTTGTCTAAGTCTAAGGCTTAGGAACATCTAAGATATTCTCTAATCAGTTTTGGAACATTTAGGAAAATAAAAATACTTATCCTAACTGGCCTAAAACAGACATTTTTAGTCTGACTTATTGCCACAAAGTGAAGAAAATGACTTCATTTGCTTATACAGTTTACATAAACATCAGGGCTTAACTATTGGTGTATTTTCTTTTAGTTTATAGCTTTGAAAAGCAAGAGACTAAAACCATTGAAGAGCTCACCCAAAGTGCCATCTGTGCAAGAATCATCAATTTACTCATTGCTTCCAGTGCAACACCTGAATCGAAGATCAGCATCTATACTGCCGGTTATTGCTTTTACTTCTTCTTATCCAAGTATTATGGATGCAAGGAGATAACGTAGATATTTATTCAGTTCTATTTTTTGGTTCAGTGCTTTCTAGCCTTGTTGATAAGAGTAAGCTGATCATAATTCGGCAGACCTGAAGCATGGGCTAAAAGGCAAGCTCAGTCGATTTGACCCTGAGATGACATGGGATGCAGGCATCAAAAGGAATCATCATATCTACAAATCTGTTGGAAGGAAAAATAATAACAGTAATACACAACATGAAGAAAGTATATATGGACATACTGGTATTTCTTTCATTTTTGTAATTACTTTGTGTTAACCTCCTAACACCCCTTGGACCTTCTGTTTAGAGGCACTAGATAAGGTGTATAATATTTGAAAGTTTTTTTTTTTTCAGAAGGGGTACAAAAATAAGTCAGGAAAACACATAATGGTCCCCAAACATATAATGTAGCTCACTACATTTGTTTGTGCTTTGAAAAAGATTGAATAAAAACACATTTTATCTATGAATATCAGCTTATCTGATTTTCTCCACGAGAAGGGAAATTTTGGGTTGACATTGCCAAGTGTCACAATTTGATATATGCAGCATGCAGTGGTTTAATTTACTGTAGTCACGAAACTCACTGCTGTGCCAAAGGGCATTGTTTGTAAGGTGCTAAATGATGCAATAGGCCTTGTTGAACTTGATTTAGTCAAAATAGATGATCACGTTAATCAGGCTGTGATGCAAATGTTAATAGCATTCTTAGCACTTCGTTTGTTTCAAGGCAATTAATCTCTTCACCGACAGATACACTGAAAGGTTTAACCAGCACACTTACTCTTTGTCTGTGCATGTTGTCAGATAGATTTATGGTAAAAACATAAAGTTGCAGATTATTTAACAGTGCTTTAACAGTATTTTATCTGAAAAGAAGTTATTTATTTGTGAGGAGATCATTCTAACCTGCAGGAGAGAAACTTTGATGTTTATCAGATGCAACAGGGCAACTTGTTGATGCAACTGACCTGTACTGTTATTGCAGACCTATAATTGATTTGCCTCAGAAGATATACCTTTTGTTAAATCAGTTACAGACTGCAACTAAATAATGCTTGTGTTGTTTTTTCCTCCAACTTCTTTGTATGCTTCAGTACTGCAAGACCTGAATCCCCACAAACATCTTTGAAAGCACATTTTCAGGTCATCCAGCCATCAACCCTATTTAACCTCACAAAAAAATAAATAAACTGGAATATCGACTGTTTTTACCATATACCAGAATGTCCAAATAAAGGTTCATTAAAGACAGTATAAGTACGCAGTAGGACTGATGATAAAATGTTATTGTTTATTGTCAGAGCACTTTTCAATCTGTTCTCTTAAAATGTGAAGAATTGGCCACACCTAAAAAACCTAAAATGATATGGCCATTCACCTAAACTCATAGACAGGACAAACAACTAATCGGAGAAGCAGCCAACAGGCCACAAATCTAGCAAGAAAAAACCCCAGAATGCAACAAGAAGTCACATTATTAATTTGTCACAAGTCAATAAGTGCACACAGAAAACATCTGGGAAATGTGCTCTTTTCATATTAGGCAAGAATTGAAGCTTTCAGCTGGTATGTATGGCAAAACAACAACCGCCTCGAACACATCTCTAGCATGGTAAGACGTGATGTTTGCAGCATCATGCTGTAGGAATGTTGATCTTTAGCAGGAATGGGGAAGCTGGTCAGAGCTGATGGGAAGATGAGTGCAGTTAAATGAAAAGCATAATTGGAATTGTGTCTCAATTTGAACTTAAGAAAAAATGTAACATTTATTTAATTCTGCGTGCCTATGAAACACAACAGAAGGAGAATATGCACGCCTGATATGAAAGCATTGTTGGTAATATTTAATTACTGCATGCTGAGAGCGGCCAGAATATATAGCTCTAACTAACGGTGCTATGTATTAGTGCCTCTTGAGAATATGTTGATCATGTTAGTGTTAATAAATGTTCTCAAGGTTGTTATCAGGTGAGAAGGTCTGCAGGGACAGCAATGTTAAGCCTACCATCTGCAAACCCAGATAACACCGCACCATGTGGCACATACTAGGACATTGTGTGTGTAGTGCTTGCGCCTGGTTTGTGTGCATAAGCAGAAAGCAGAACAAGGACATGCTGCATGTATATTAACCCACCATAGGGATCTCTGGAATAGCATGCTGGCTGATCTTATGGCTGAGTGGCAGGTTGGTTCAAAGCAGCAGTTGGCAGCAGAGAATACAGCGAGCAGGATGTGATATGCGAATTTGAATAGTTTAGGAGAAACAGTGAATGCACGGCAGGATTCTCTGGTTTTTCTGTCTTTTTATCAACTGTGTGTTTAACCACCATGGTGCAGACCACAGGAGCACATAATTCAAGGTGCCACATGTGAAGTGAAAATGTTTCATTTCTGACCTGCGTTCACGGGTACACAGAGCGTAGATCTGGGACAAGAGTTGTGTAAAATAATAGGGTTTAATTCTGACTAAGGTAAATGTTAAGGATAATATATGACAGAGGAAGACAAAAGAATTTCTACTCAGTGCTCAACTGCAACAACCTAAAAACATAAATTATTGTGCAACAAAACCCATAGAAAAAACACAGCTTTTATTTTGCACGTTTAATTTTTGTCTATACTTGATTTAAATACGTTTTTGAATAAGCCCTATTTTCACAAAATAGATAAAACAAAACATTCAATCATTTCTATGTGTTGAAAATGCAGTACAGTGAACTGTTGTATATTCAAGCCCTGTTACTCTTGCACTGCTCAACATGGAGGAATTAAAGAAAGCCTTCCTTTGTGGGTTGTGTCGTTTCTTGGAAGGGAAAAGGGTATCCGAGCGTGAACCAAGCAGCTGGTTTCATTAACCTCCTGCCCAGCCATCATGTAGGGGGAGAGGATGGTGGTGGTTCTCGGGTTGCACAGCGTACGTGGGTGGTTGGGGCATGGATATTGAGACCATTTAAATTTGCAGTCCAGGCATACTTCTATAATGGGTGGCGACCGCAACTTAACCTGCCATGCCATGCGTGTCTCAACTACATGTTGTTCTATGTATTAACATGCTCACAGACTGGCTCTTGCACTTTGACATGTTATTCTCTGTATCAGTTTGATTTATTGGAATTATTCACAATGTGCGATCAGGGGTTTCCAATGCAAATTTTATATAAATTCTTTATCAGACACAGTACCTCCCTTAAGTCTCATACCTCCTCAACTGTGACAAATTTTGTCATTACACTCTCAAAAAGTGTGAGATGCAATGCTATTCAGCCTCCCTGAGTTCATATTCTGTAGAGCCACCTTTTATTGCGATTACTTCACCAAAGCTGGAATTTTTGCCCATTCTTCTTTGCAAATTAGCTCAAGCTCAATCAGCTAGGATGAAAAGCATCAGTCTCAGTGGTGTGAAAAACTTTCTCCCTTTCCTGATTTCTCTTTTTTTTTTTTGCCCGATTGTCACATTTCATTGTTTCAGAACATTATTGGTTTTAGTGGGTACTCACTTTTTCAAGCAGAGCCATGTAGGTTTAGATTTATTTCTCCCTTAATAATAAGCATTCCCAAAATTAATTTAAAAAATATATTTTGTGCTAACTTTTGTTGGCTTAGGCTAATATTTACATTGGTTTGATGTCCTGAAACAAAGTGCTTTAAAAAAAGGAAATCAGGGAGGGCACAGACATTTTTTCATACCACTGTAGTTCGGGATTTTGGATGGATAATTCTAACACATTAAAATCTAGATCCTTTGATTTATGTAGTTCATTTGTGATTTTGCCTGCTCGTTTTCCTGCTAGAAGATAAACTCTTGGCTGTTTCAAATATGGTCACTCACCATTGTTTTAACTACATCCATCTCTACTGCTTCCCTCTCCTTACCAATGAACTTGAGATGTTCTCTTATAAACTTACTACACTTTAAATTTCTCTACAACTTTATCCCTGACTTGTCTGATGACTATCAGACAAGTCATCATTATTGGTCATTATTGGTGATCATTATGGCATTTGTTCCTTAATGTTCTCCAACAAACCTATTAGGATAAATACAGCTGTTCTCTGAAGGCCTGAGATTAAATTAAACACAGTGGGAGTTTATTAATTAGGTGATTTCTGAAGGATCTGATGCTCCAGATTGTGCTTAGGTATATCAGAGGGGCATGTACTAATTAAATGTACAACACCCTTCAGTTAAAAGACCTTTCTTTTGTTGCAATTTCACAAAAAAGTGTGAACAATTCTTAATACTTCTGCGAAATACAATGAATCAAAAGTTGACATTTTACTAGTTCAATTAACAAATGAATGTATACATGCAGACTGTTGGCCCAGGATAGCCAAAATTAAACTGTTGGTCTGAAAGAAGAAATCTACAACTATAACTGTTTTATTTTCCCTTTTCAGAGAGCAGACTTGGCAGTGGCCCCTCTCACCATTACCTATGTGCGTGAAAAAGTCATTGACTTCTCAAAGCCCTTCATGAGTATGGGCATCAGCATCCTGTATCGCAGACCCAATGCCACAAACAGCGGCTTCTTCTCCTTCCTAAACCCCATGACTCCAGACATCTGGGTGTACATTCTGCTGGCGTACCTGGGTGTTAGCTGTGTTCTTTTTGTCATTGCAAGGTAAGTACAGATGCTTTAAGCTGTTTGTCCTTTCAGTCCTTCATTCCTCTCCCCATGTGGTTTTCAGGAGTCACAGTAATTTGCCCTGTTATCATTACGGGCCGAGCTTTGAGTACAGGAGTCCAGTTTATCATACTGTGTTAACTGCTGGGTAGTGATCAAGGCAGTTATGCCTGCATGGGCTCTCTACAGCCCAGCAGTGTGAAGGCGAATATAAGAAAAAAAAAAACTTCAAGCATAGTTTTAAAGTCCCATCCGGTAAGTAATTTCTGGTTTCCTACATGATGTCTTCGGGAATCGGAAGGGGGCTTAAAAAGACTTTTGAAGAAGAAGTAGGAAAAAAAAGACAATCTTCTGTAATTATCATATTCAGCAGAATAAAAAAAGCGTTCGCACCTGATGTGAAATTACATCTGAGGAGTTTATTTATAGTTAATCATCCACATTTACATATTTTATAAATTATGAAGTTCAGGTTGTCAGCGTAATTTTTTTTAGTGGGGGATTATCGTTTTTTTTTTTTTTTTTTTGGTCATGAATACGATTAATATCCTTTTAGTGTCACTGCCTGCATTTCCTGCTGCTTCTCATGCAAAGTGGTGCTTGAGGAAGTTCTAGAAAACAGGCGCTGGATGAAGTTCAAGGGCTTGAGAGCAAACAGCTGCACTCCTTCATCCTCATTTGCTTCTGTGAAGCTAAACTAATTTTGGAGTGGCTTTACATAAGTTTAAAATCATCTTAAATTTTTGCAATCATTCACTAAAGGGTAGCCCAGAGAGCTCAGTGACTTTATGTGCCAGGGAGAAGTAAATTGCTAAATATCCTTAAATGTATATAAAAGTTAATGTACAGGATAATTACAGTGCTCTTTCAGACAGAAAGGGGTAATTTTAAAGGGATAATAGACACTTCAGTGTGTTCTTAACAATAGTACACCTAAACTGAAACGTGATAATAATATTGCATAATATCGTTTTTGTCAAATGTAAAAGTTTCAGTCACATATAAATACCAGGAGAACAGGAGCTTCCTTATATGCGTGAAAGGCTTAAAATGAATATGTCTTTAGTTGCTGTAAAATAAATTTACCATGTAAGTATCAAAGTCCAACTTTAAATATGTGTACATCATGAAGTAAGGGAAAAAACACCCACTTTATTTATTTATTTTTTTTACCCCCCCAAAAAAAAATCAACAGCTCTTCCAAAATACAAAAAATTGATACATGTTTTTCAATGCTTTACTTTAAGTAACCTCTGTCAGTCATACCACACAATGGAAAGGACAAGAGACCAATTTATTCAAAATAAAAGTGATTTGACACTTGTCTGTTATCCAAAGAACAATTTTTTCTTGAAAACAGTTAATTTTTTTTTTAAACTGGTTTGGAAGAGAACCTAAGTTTGACTTGAGTCTATGCACCTTGAAGAGGATAACAGTTAAAGAACTGCTGCAAAGAGTGGTATTTTGGGATCACTCTTTATTTTGAGGCTTTTGTATCTTCTAAGTATTTTGTATCCAGCTATCAATCTTCAGTGTTCAGAAACCAATAAGCTAATTAATAATTTAAACACACTCAAAGTATATTGAAATGGAACTTAAATTCCCTTTAAGTTCCACCTTAAATTTACACCTTAAATTCACTTTAAGGTAGAACCATAAATCCTGTCTTAAAGGGAATTTGAAATTTGCATTAATTTTAATGTATGCTCTGTTTATTTGTTACATTGGGATAGTTAATTTAGCACAGATATTCCCAACTTTTCTTTTGTTTTGCTATTGCATTTTTTTATTATTTGTAGATATGCTTTTTGTGTGACAACACATTTCTTCCAACAGGATGTAAAGGTGTTCTGAAAGTGAAGTTGTTTTACTAATCCATTTATTTTTACATTTTATACTTTGAGCAAACCTCAAATGCAAATAAATGTATGCATCTAAAACTGGTATGTCAATACAATCCCAATATAAAGTGCTATTTTTTGCTACTGAGTATCACAGTAACAAAGAGAAAACATAAGTTGAACTTTCTGTGCATATTTTGTTCAATATATTGAAAAAAGACACAGTGCTTCGATAGTACACAAATGGATATCAACAGATATTTTTCATAAAAATGTATATATTTTGCTCCTTAAGTTAAATTAGGACTATATAAACTGACAGTCTTGGACAAGAATGATTTGTTGGCCTGCAAGGATTTAATTGAGAAATTGCACAAGAACACAGAGTGGTTGAATAATTGAACTGCATAACAAAATCTATGCATATGTTCATTGATAGTCAATTTCCCCTTCTATTTCCTTGGTTCTTTTGTGATCAGTTTATTATTACCTTAATGTGATTAATTGGGTGAAATGAACTTTTCTGCAGTATGAAACAGTGTTCTGTTAAACACATCACCTATGGTTTAGGTTAAAGGCAAAATCTTTAATGTGCAGTTGAGATTAATAGTGACCTTGAAATTAATTCTACATAAAAATAGAGTAGGACAGAGTTTCTTAATAAAAAAAAAACAAAACAGAATTTTTGATTTATGTTGTGTTTTCATACAAACATATTTGTCCTCAGCATGCAGGTTTTATGGGCTTATTGATAGTGATAGTCATCCAAGTTGCCTCGTAGTCATGGTGATGTGTACAAATTGACCCCCAAAATTCTAACTGGAAGGCACTCTACCATTAAGCTATGGCCGAAAATGTCTGAAATAATCTTCCAATATTGTCTCAATTCAAGAAATGCACTCAAATCATTTGTGGCCATTTTAAGGCTCATTCATGTGTCTTTCAGCTGCACAGAAGGTCTCTTTGAGTCTCTGTGCCTCTTCACCATCATGTAATTATTTGGCAATGGCTTTCCATTTTAACATTTAAGTAACACAAAATGAGGCTGAAAGGATTGATCGAAATGGTGACAAGTCAACAGCCAGACGGAGCCTGACTGCAAATGCCACCCAGGGAAAAGATTGCAAAGTAGTAGAATGTAACTTATCACAAAGCTTCACCTATGAAGACTATTTGTTTGTGTAAAATAAGAAACATCTGATTGATTTTTTCCAAAATAATTCAATACATATAATGTTAAATGTTTTTTTTAGCAAATAGATATGACATTTTTAAAGGAAATGTTCATAATCAGTCTCACTCAGGTCTGTGTGGATACATTCTTAACATACATTAGAGAAAATCCAAAATAAAGACAACAGTTTTGAAAGAAAACTTTTGTAATCGGCTAAGCAGTGACATTTCATTCAGCATCTGCCTTCAAAACCAATGTTTACCCTAATAGTATTGAAAAGTTTATGGCCGATAAAGTAAATGGCAAATGGTTTCACATTCTCAAACATGACATTTAATACCCTGTCTGTGTATGCATGACTCATTGGTCACCTTTAAGCACAAAACATGTTTTAAAAAGGCATAAGGATTACCAAAGGTAATCCGTAAAAGCCGGACCAAAAGATTTTCAAAGTATTTTGATGTCCTGTTTGATTAGATAAAATAGATATTACAGCTGTGAAAAAAAATCTGGCCAACACCTTGGAATGGCAACACAATAATGGAAAATATTCTTTCAAAACAGCTAAAGTTAAAAATAAATGGCAGACAATTATTCAATCTTTTAATGTGGAAAGGTTATAAAATATTTAGGGCACACAGTGTGAGCTGTCTGTGTAAACAAACAGCTTGCTAAAATGGGCAGTTGGGTAGTATTTAGCCAAGAGCTTTCAGTAGTTTTCTGTTTGGCACATAGATGTGCAATAATAAGTAACATTGGTCAGAGTTCAGGAATTTCTTGTATCAAACTGCTAAACTTTAACAAAGATAAATTGTGACTTTTTGTCACACATACATTTCATTCTCTCAAACTAACTTTAAAGTTAGACAATGATAACATGAGCAAATATGAATGCATTTTTCTAATGATAATGCCATATTAAGGAGAGAAAGCTATTAAGACTAAACTGGCTCTATGCGAAACAGTAATTGTCTTCTAAATCTGATTGTTCCAACCTTGGCAGCCACAGCTACCCTCAAGCTTTTATGGTAATTGGCTCACTATTCTTTACAGAACTGTACAGCCAAACTAGAGGGTTTTTAAAATATGACCAGTCTGCTTAAGGTCATATTTAAATCTAAGCTTTGACTAGGGTTCCAGAACTCCATTTGGGTTTAAGGTCACAAACAGATGATTTATCGTTTTCAGAAGTTCTTTTACAAAATTGTGTGTTGCGATGTAACGGGACATGGAACTTTGACTTTGCTCTCCCTGGAATATTTTCTGGAAAGTTTCAAATTCAACAATATGTTTAGAAGAAAATTTGACCTGCTCTTCCTCCATCCCAGGTTTAGCCCGTATGAATGGTACGACGCTCATCCCTGTAATCCCGGCTCGGACGTGGTGGAGAACAACTTCACGCTCCTCAACAGCTTCTGGTTTGGAGTTGGTTCCTTAATGCAACAAGGTATGTCAGCGAACACGACTGCTTATCTTTTCAAAAACAGTGTAATCATCACATCACCTCCTCCTCTTCATCATAAGCTCCTAGTTTGTGCCTCTTTAGCTGACAAGCTCCGAGATTTCCTTCACCCGACTGTTTCATAAGACGTTTACCTGTCAGGAACAACTGCAGGGCTCTGTCTCACATGACAGACAAAGGCTGTTGTCACCTAGCTGCTGTTTAAAAAAAGCAAAGAGTAGGTGCCAGGTACTTGTCAAAGATTGGCAGGTCGGGATGGAAAACATTGTTGCATGTATCTCCCTGTAACACAGTCACTGGCCCTGTTTAAGAGCATCATGTGTTGGGAGAAAAAGGGTAAAATGAGAAAGAGGTTTGACAAATGCCTTTTGTCAGCTATGCTAGATATGGCTGGTGTGATGTTTTCAACTCTTCAGTACCTAGTGTTATCAACACTAGGTACTGCAGTTGACCTATGTCTAACTCATAGCTCACAGTGTACAACCAGATATTACAATAATCCTGCAAAACACTGTTTTTGTTCTGTCAGTAAACATTTGTGATACCATTGCAAATCTTACGTTGTGAGAATGTTGACTCTCACAACATTCAGTTCATTAAGTAGATGTGTGTCACCATGTTTGGTGTTTAACCTTTTGTACTTTTGTCAATACTTAGATTTATGTAAAAAATATATTTTTCCAACATAAAGTAAATGGGGAAGCTTTGAAACAATTTAAATACCTTATGTTCTTTAAATGCTAAATGCTAGCTTTCAATTAGCAAAGATTTCCAGACTCTAAGCAATTCCCAAGATGTTTGGATTTTAGGAAACAAGTCAGTGTTTTATCTTTATTGTTAAATGACAGTTTGCTTGATAAATGTTTTAGTCAAATCCTGCACTTTTCAACGATGACATTGCCCAATGTGGGTTTCAAATGGACTCCTACCTTCCACATTTTTTGCTAACAAATTTTTACTGCTGCCACAACTTAAGCAAAAGTTAAAGATGTATTGAACAAAGAAAATATATTGTCTTTAACATTGTTTCCCTTTGACATAACATTACACAATACGAACAGAAACAAGAAGATACCATCTTGAGCTTTGACGTCTTTAATGCTTACCACTAATGATATAAGTTTGAACTGTCTCTACTTAGAAGTATTTTTGTTTTTGCGATTTTCTTGTAAAATCTTTCTTGTTTATGGCATTTTGATCAGTTTGAGCTCTTCCTCTCCACATATACTATTCATTGATGATTTGAAGGACTAAACATTAACTCAAAGAGCTGATTGTTCAGAGTATAAAAACAAGGAAGGGAAATCCTTTCCTTCTGCAAGGTATTCCTTAAAGGGATGAATAAGCAGAGGAAGGGCCAGGATTTACATAATGGAGTTAACTGCGGCGAAAAGGACCCAAGTAAGAAAATGTTTAACCTCAGTGTAACAAGACAAATCAAGAAGGTTTAGTTAGGCTCAGTGGATCTTTGGCTGCAAGGATTGCAAACACATTCAGCAATTCATTAAGCACAGAAACTCGGCGGCACTCTTGTGAAACTGCACAGCAGCTCTTCCAATTTGCTGATACTGGCAGAGAAATATGAGAGCAGCAGAGGTACGCTGTGAGAGGGAGAATCAAATCAAAATGAGCTAGTTAGTTGCCTATATTATTAAACTAAACAGGGGAGTATTTTCTATTATAATTCATAATGTGGCGCACACTGATTTCTGTAAATGCCAGAGCTCCACTGTTTCTCATTTTCAGGCATTGACTGAAGCTCCTGCTGTTAATCAACTCTTATTCATAGTTCATTGATTTATTGTTTTGTTTTTTGTTTTTACTTTGAAACATAAGAGTTCATCCAAGGTTATGAATACTGCATATATGCACTTAAAAACAGTTAGCTAATTGGCCAAATAGTCCAAAGCATCTTGCCAATTAGTGCATGAATGCATCTAATTTTAAAACTGACATCGTACCTGGCTTTCAGTGACACCGTTTTTGCAACAGCGCCTTGTAACACATGCTGCACAGCGGTATCTGTAGCGAGGTGTATATTTTGTCTGTGTCACATTAACAGACACCCCTTGCTTGTCTGCCAAACATGGTGACAGCAGCTGAGGCGGAAGCCATTTCCTTGACATGTTTAAAATGCAAATGGACGCGTTTGAGGAAACCCGCAAAAAAAAAAAAAAAAAAAATCTACCAGCCTGTCTGTGGGAGGGAGGTGTCAGAGACAACAAAAAGAACATAAAATATCAGGAGGTGCAAAAGCACTCAGATGCATTCTCGGAGGTCTGGGTTTCTCACAACAAACACATATGTGATTATTTTTTATAAATTGGTTTCTTCCTGTAAAATGTCTGAAAGTATGTTTGATCTAAAAAGTTAAATGTAAAAGTAAACATAACAACCTAACAAATTAGTCTGATAGATTTTGCCTTCAGCATCTTGAAATGGTTTATTTTTGAAAATTAAAGACACTGAACCCAATATCTCTTAGAAAAACAAATATTTGTAGAGAAAGAAAAATCAATTATTTTTTGCAACTCCAAAGAATCTCTAATATTTCCACAAACATAGGATATTAATTTGTTGCAATCATTTTTCAGACAGTATATTAGTAGATCTGATATTAACTGGTATAACTCTCACCACATGAGTAATGATACTAAGATTAGGACAGAAACTACAGTGGTCTCTGGTATCAAACCAAAGAGATCTGAATAAAAAATGCATCCCACACCTCTGTTTTTTGTTTCAGTTCATATTTATGCACTACTTTATGTTGGTCCATTGCATAAAATACAAGTAACGTAAAATACAGTTTGTGATTTTAACCTGACAAAATGTTAATCTCAAAATCAAAAACCAGTAATTCAAAACATTCTGTTTTGACATATTTGGCTTGCAGCAAGGTTTTTGCAGTATGCTACAAAAACACCAGAATTAACAACAATCTTTGCAAATTTGTGCTTTCTGTGTAATAAGACTTTCTTTGACTATACACTGTTAGAGAAAATAATTTCAGCTCAATGACACGATGCAGAAATTATGTGAATTATAAAGTTTTTAGTTGTGGTTTGAGATTCATTTCATTAGATGAGATCCTCTGACACATAATGATATATAATGGCTCCAATTATGAGCTTTTAATCAGGAAAAATACCAACTTTCTTACTTAGCAAAAAGTCACTCTTTTCAACACAATTAGGGCTTAGCTTCAAAAAAGAATTATTTTTATTATGTTTTTCACTTTCTGTTCTTATTTAAAAAAATATTCTGCTGGAATAAAGTCCTTCAGTATGAAAACTATTCTAAATTAGTGCCTATTCAAATGCTATGGTGATTTATTGATAATTAAAATATGCCCATGCTAATTGTTTTATTTTATTTGGTTTTTATTAATAATGTTCAATAGAAAGTGAATCAGTAATTTCATGCAGAGGTGTGATCAAAGGAATTAGCCTCTAGTACTGATTCTCATGGGCAAGCACAGATTTAATTTAGCAATGGGAGGCACTGCTGGTGAGAATCAATATTCCAAACGAGGGCATCATATTTTGCTAATAGTTGCTGAATTACATTAAAAACTCTTTTAAAGATATTTCAGAAGTCGTTGTACTGTTATCCATTTGCACTCTATTATGTGTTTGTTTTTAATTTTTCTCCCTTAACTATAAAAAAATTAGCACATCAATTTAATGTAAATATATCAAAAATAGTAATAATTCCCTGACTGGACTCATCATATCGTTTGGAAACAATGAATGACTCCTGCCATCGCCTTAAAGTGGCAATTAATGTAATCAAGAATTAATTTTATAATTAATCATATAACGCTCTACTTTGATGATTTAATTAGGCAAAAAGGAAAAAAAAACAATATAAACAAATATGCTAATTGATGACACTACTTCTCTACAAGTTGGAAGGGAAGTGTTTTTTTTATTAGAAACTCAACATTCAAAATATTGCATATGCAGATAAAAAAAAAAGATGTTTCTAAAGTTTATGAGGTTTAAAGCCTAGAATATATGTTAATTTGAGTGGAAAAGTAAAAGAAGGATAAATTCAAAGTTTCAGAGCTGACACTAGAGAACAGGAAAACAGAGAGCCTAGAGTAGGGCACCTGCTGCTATTGTCTTCCTCAAAACCTACTTACATTTCTGGTCAGAGAGATCGTCGGCTTCCCTCCTCTAGGAGCGTTTCTGTCTGCACAGAGGTCACTTGCAGACCTCCAGTTGTCTTGTTTTCAGGTCTCTTGGATATCTTGGAGAATCCCCACTTTGGATTCTGAATCAGGTCATACCCTTGAAGAAAGTTAGTGAGGGACACTGATAAGTCCAAAGAGTGAAGGGGCAAAAAAGAAAATGTACTAGAAATGAAAACAAAAGTTTATACCCAATTAACAAGGTTTTAAATCATTTGCCCAGCAGCATATTGACACAGTAGGAGGAAGCTGGAATGGAACAAACAAATTGCATAATGACATTTGCCAAGATGACAACTCTTTCCATGGAGTCAGAGTCATTTCAAAATATTACAATAAAATAGTGTCAACTTAATTAGACTTCTCATTGATTTGTCTGGGGCAAAAATAAATAATAATTGTTGGTTCTGGTTCTTTGTGTCCGAGTCTCAGAACACTGAAGCTCAGTCGACAGCGTCCAGGGAAGTAGTCATCAACCACGTGCCGATCAGTCAATCAGATTAGATTTTTGGACAGCCTAAGTCAGAGGTCCTCAACCTTGGTCTTCAGAGCCCCCACTTAGGTGTTTCACTGCTGCAGGTTGATAAAGAAGCTTCTGCAACAATTGGAGGCATGCAGTCTTTTGAATCAGCTGTGCTGAGTGGAAAACATCTAAAACATGTAGGAAAGGAACCTATTCTTTTTTTAGCAAGTCAAGCTGCTGTAAAAATTCAGCAATTTAACATAAATGATTCCCATCAAAAATTTTTTTTCAAGTATAATCCAAACAGTAAAATTTACTTTGAGTAGACAGTGCAGTATCTAGTGAGACATATGATCTTTCGACAGCTAACAGTGTGAATAATGGCTTCTGTATGAGAACATTGAGTTGGCTTACAAATAATGACCACTTCCTCTGAGAACAGTATCGTACTGTATCTTGCCACCATTTTATTGTTGGCACCATATGACTGATCTGCTTCTTGTATTTATTGGAGTGTTCTGATGCAGTGCCATATATTGCTCCCCGCTGACAACAGTGCTTTATAGTGTGGGATTCAATTGAGTTACCCATGGCTTCACTTCATTTTTAGTGTGACCAGAGAATGCATCTGGATCTTGCCTGTCTGAAGTCATTGTGAATTAAGGGAAGCTTCTATCTTCCCTTGTTTGTAACCATGTAGAGTCTTTGTCAAACCACAAAGGACAAATCCAATCAAATTTGGTAGAAGAGGTTAAAGAGCTGACCAGGCTGCCCGCCTTCTGTGGGCTTGTTACTCTTCAGAATTGCCCTCATAAATCTTCTCAGTAAAGTAACAGAGTGCACAAAGCACAAGGGTATTTTAAAGGTTGTCAGAGATGAGATATAAAGTAACTTTAACACCAGTCAGTGAGCCATTGTAAACATAGTACTGCTCAGAAGAGACCCACTCAAAGTCAAGGCTGATGCAGAGCTCTTCTGTCAACATATTATGTCTTCTTTCTATTTTTTTTTTTCTTGATGCAGGCTCTGATTAATTTTTTTCCATATTTATCAGTAATATGTCTTTTTAGTGGACCCAATGAGGTATAAAATATATATATTATAGGGCTATGGAAACAGTTTGTGGTTTAAGTCCTTTTAAAAGTGTATTTCAGCAAATTAAAGTAAAATTCAAGCATTAAATAGATTCAACATTGACATGATTTTAAATTTCCAGCACTTGTTTTGATGATTGTTGCTTGCAGTTAATGAAAACAAAAAGTTTTGTTTCTCATCAAATTTTAAAAAAATAGAAGATAAAAAGGGGTTTAGTGCATAAATCTGAAAAGCATCTCAATGTACTGTACAAAATATACACTTAATACTTGGCCAGGGTTCTTTTTGCATGAATTGCAGCATCTGTGTGGGCATGGCATGGAGGCAATCAGCCCGCTCTGCTAGGCGTTAACATACACCTAATAAGATATTATAGATATAGTGATTTTTGCAGGCATTTGTGCATTCATATATATATATATATATATATATATATATATATATATATATATATATATATATATATATATATATATATATATATATATATATATATATACTAAAAACATAAGAAAGAAAGAAATGTTTGTATTTCTATGAATTTTTCTGCTCCTAGTTTTAGCTCACATTTTGACTATCTTGCCCTGCTGACTTTAATTTCCATTTACCAACTCGCAGCCCCTTAATGAGAAGCAGTGGCACTGCCAAAAGCATTTTCAAGCTAATTAACAAAAATGCAAGCAGTCATGTTTCTCCGTTCATTTAACTCGTTTACAGTATGTTTCTCTCTTTCTCTCTCATGGTGTTGCACACAGGCTCGGAGCTGATGCCCAAAGCCCTGTCGACCAGGATAATAGGTGGAATCTGGTGGTTCTTCACGCTCATCATAATATCGTCATATACAGCTAATTTAGCAGCTTTCCTTACCGTGGAGAGGATGGACTCACCCGTGGATTCAGCTGATGACATTGCCAAGCAGACCAAAATCGAGTATGGTGTGGTCAGAGATGGAGCAACAATGGCTTTCTTCAAGGTAGATAACAAAGCTATACAGAGTAGCACACAATAAGTGATATAAAATACATAACTAATATTTTTCTCAGATTCTAGAAATATTCTTCTGTAAGTATACGGTGCAAGAGCCTGTATAGTTCACCTTATATTTAACGTGCACATTGGTAAAGACTACTTCTGGACAGCTATGCAGAGCATATTCAAGATTTTAAATGTTACTTTTGGAGTACTTTTAATTCTACATATTATATACAAATATTTTTTAAAAATCTATATTTTATGTTCTATAGTTACAATGTCTTGGATACCAGATACACAAACACTTGTGATCTTTGAATAGCTGTATTAAAAAAACGAAAGTTTGGGGATTATTTCTGCTATTCAAGAATTTTTAGTAATGAACAAGAGAAACAGGTGGCTAATTGCACATGGCTCAAGTGACCTCTGCCAGCTTTTGCCCTTGCAGAGGGCCTTACTGATGCTAATTCAATGAGGCAGAAAAGGCTGATAAATGATGTTGAAACCCAGATGTACAGATTAATTTTTTTTCTGGTATTTGCTAATGGGTTTTAATCTTAATGTGGATTAGAGAACAAAAAATAGAAAGTAAAAAAGAAAAAAAGTTTTGACTTTTCACTCCAGTTCAAAAATCAAAAGGGAATTGATTGAGAAACTCCTGGCGCAAATTCTGTCCAAGAGGTTTTTTAAATGTTCAAAAAATAAATTTCCCATAAAAATAAAAAAAAATAGAATAAATACAAGTTACTTATAAAGTATATTGACTTTAGATCTATTGATTAAACTTTTGTGGATGTCTTTTGAACTCGATTTTGTAAAGATTTGTTCTGTGCATCATGAATTTGGATGATTCTCATTCTCTTTAAAATGAGAACAACAAAACTGAAAATACTTATTTTCACTATCATGTGGTCAACTATTATTTTGTATAATGAAAAGTATGTGGGGAAAAGTCCATGTAAGACATGTCTTACTATTTTAAAACAAAGTCAAAGTGTTTACAAAAATTATATTTTAAACTTTTATAAAGCATTATTTGTGTTCCTGGCAAAATGTGGATCTTTGTCTTGTTGTTAAACTCAGATTTTAAAAGCATAACTCAGTTTTCAATCAAACCAAAGAATCTTGTTGTCTGTGCGACCTGGCAGAGACTACATGAGATGCATTCGGTGATTAGAAAAAAGATCACATTTTTGAGTTTTCAAAAAAGCTGGTCCAGGATCCAGGCTTTTCAAGATTAAAATCAGATTTTGGTCAGTAGCCAATTTGTTAGTCATTTAAGGAGCTCATTAGATGATTAACTCTAGGCAGGAGGACAATAACTTTGGTCATTGTCATAAGAATGTTTCACAAAGAAGGCAACGTGATCAGAGTTGTGCTCCTGATGCGGAGTTCATTTTGCTTCTCTTGCTTGGTAAACGTTTTACATTTTAATCATCAGAAAACATGATTAAAAGTCATTTCACTCAAAAGGAACTGGGGCATTACCATTGAATGTTAAAAGCCAATTTAAAAACAAAGCAGACACTACTTTATACTGTATATTTGATTAACAGTGTGCATGAATAATTTGTGTTCTATAAAAGTTGTTCTTACATCTTCAACTAAATTTTAAAATGTCAGTAATAAAACCAATCACCAAGTTATGATTGTTTTAAAGAAATTCCAACATTATTGCTTTTGAGTTTAGGGTTTGCAGGACAAATGTAAGAAATGAGATCAAATAATCCATTGCATTAACTTTAGAGCTTTACTGATGGTTGGAGGGGGTTTCCTTGGTAATATGGTAACGTTAATTAAACATTTAGCAGCATGAAAAATAAAATGGTGATTACTTATAGGTTAAAACATATACAAGTGAATCTCAATACATTAGAAAAGAATGCATTATAAACCAAAATCATTGTGGATGACATGAACTTACTTTAAGAGTTTAAAGACTCTATATAGACTTAAATACTGTTACTAACTTCATAAAGGTTTGATTAATTTACAAATTTAATCCCCCATAAAATTGCATCTTATGCTGTAAGCCGTTTTAAAATTTAGTGAGTGAAAATGTGAGTGACAAAGCAAGAGTCACATCACAATAACATCATTATAATGGTGCTGCACTTTCTTCCTTAAAAGTGTGTGTGGCCACTGTCGCACAGAATGTGCTTGCACCACCTCAAATTCTTCCAAAGTGGAAGTTGAAGACTGCTAAAAACAAAACAATAAGTGGTTGAATGCCAACTTAAAATATCTCTTCTGAGATCGCCAGGACTCCAATGTTACTGGATTTAACACCAGGAGCAGATTTCTTATAAAGAGCATCTCACACAATTTGAAATGCCTCATAGTTATTAGACAGTAATTATCTTGGATTAGACATGGCATAAATGTGACCTCACAGAAAATTGCATGAAGTACCTCATAGACTGATGCAAGACGAATGGAATGGCATTCTATTATTGCTGCTTCAGTAACACTTAAGAGAATAGATGTGTGTGAGCTTCAATTCGTCGTTCTTTAATCCTGTGATAACGGAGATCTGAAAAGTAATCATTTAAATCTATTTGGTTTTTTGCTAAATAAACCACTAAGAGCTGCAGCGTAATTACACATACCATCTGTGTAGTCTCACATATTTTTAGCATTCAGAAAATCTCCATCGCTACTGAACAACCCATATTTAATAATTTATTTTTTCACCTTAAACACCTTTGGCTATTGCATTTAAAAAGTTGCTTTATTTGAATTCAGCATTTTTTCTGTTAATAAAAACATTGTGTGCTTTTCCAGCTACTTTTCCTTTGCCTCCAGCATCGAAGAATGTTAAAACGTAGTTCGGAGATTAATTTACTTTTACAACTTTCTTTTTCCATCCCTCACAGAAATCAAAGGTTTCTACGTTTGAGAAGATGTGGGCCTTCATGAGCAGCAGGCCGAGAACGTCTCTGGTGAAGTCTGTGGAAGACGGGGTTCAGAGGGTGCTGAAGTCTGACTATGCACTCATTACAGAGTCCACCACCATTGATTATATCACTAGGAGAAACTGTAACCTGACACAAGTGGGAGGGCTTATTGACAGCAAAGGCTACGGCATCGGCACTCCCCTTGGTAAGACTTATGAATAGCCTCCAAATTGCATTGCAGAGCTCCAGCACTATGAAAAATTCAAACCTTTTTCGTAAGTTAGGTGTGCTTTTTGTGTTCCCTGAAAGATGAGGGCAAGAGAAATAGCCCTTCGATGCAGTAGGTATGCAGGGTAAAAAAGACAAAAAAAAAAAATGTAGCTACTCGTCAAGACAGTGTGCCACAACGTGCTTATGAACCTTATTATCGCAGAGTCCAGCTGGCATTTCATCCAAAGTTAAATTGACCTTATGTTGCTTGCAGGCTCGCCATACAGGGACAAAATCAGCATAGCAATCCTCAGCATCTTAGAGGATGGGCTTCTCCACGTTCTGAAGGAGAAGTGGTGGAGCGGAAGCAGCTGCTTGGATGAGGAGCGTCGCGAGACGGGCCCCATGGGGATCCAGAACCTGGGTGGTATATTCATTGTGCTGGCATCTGGTCTGGTGCTGTCTGTCTTTGTGGCAATTGCTGAATTTATCTACAAGCTGAGAAAGACCACCGAACGTGAACAGGTATATATCTCCACAGATTATGAATTTTAAAGAGCATTTTCATGAGTTTATTCTCACTGTGTGGTTTTGAATGCTGGTCTAAAGCATGATGTCACATACTGTAATTATACAGGGTTTCAACTTAAAATAACTTGAAACCTTGTATAATTACAAAAATAAAATGCCATGGTAGTTTGACTTAGAAAACATGAAAGAATGTTCTTATAGAGAAAACTTCTAGGCCAAAACAAAACTTTACCTTCTGACTACAATTTTGAAAGATGTTTATATTGCCATATCATAAAATCATACCTGTGCCCATCATGTCCTGGATTACATTTGAGTTCCTCTGTCTATGAATTTCTTGTTTCAGACTTAATTGCAAAAATGAATTAACTTTATAATGCTATCCTTATTCATAAAGATGCACCTGTATTTTTACAGTCGCTAGGAATCATAGCTATTCTCATGATTCTTTTTCTGCATACCTTAAAGCTATTGCTCTATTCATAGCTTTTGATTCAAAAAATTCATAAAGGGATTTGCATGCCTTTCTTTGACTAATCCCTTGGAGTACTTGGCCTTAGCACCACAACATTTACTCATTTAGCTGGCATTACTACAAATTGGAACAGGGAATTAATCCATTATTAGTCATTGGAGATAGCAGAATAGCATCAACCCCTTAATGGCACAAATCAATAATTTTGAGTCATGCTGTGTGCATTTTTGCATGCATTTCTGTGTATTATGTGTTCAGTGCCACTGACACAGCGATATTAATGAGCTATGTGCATACCACATGTGGTGGTGAGGTTGCAGTGTAACATTAATGACAGCCAGGCGCATATGCACACAAAGCTATTAAGGCAACATGAGCACTCCACATCCATTTCCTGCTCTTTAGACTGTAGACACCCTCTGCTGTCAGAACAATTTAAAGCTAAGGCATTTACCCCCCGTCCCTTTCCCCTCTGCTCCGCGTGTCCCTCCCCGGATCCTCCCTTTTTGCCCAGAGGTCTTTGTGCAGCGCCATGGTGGACGAGATCAGACTGTCGTTCACCTGCGAGAGACGGGTGAAACACAAGCCTCAGCCACCGGTCATGGTGAAGACGGATGCAGTGATCAACATGCACGCCTACAACGACCGACGACTCCCAGGAAAGGACAACATGAGCTGCAGCACTGGGATGGCTCCTGTGTTCCCCTGACAATGTGTTCCCCGCAGGGCAAGAACCTCGTGAGCAACATTTCAGGGGCGGTGCCGGAGCCCAGGGACAATGGCATAGACGGGATCACCAGATACATCATTAACAACAGTGACATGGGAACACTTACAAAACATGGGCAACTCAAATTGGCAGCATCGGCCACACAGGTATGACAGACACCACTGTAATCAACACTACAAAAGATACTTGGTTGTGGTTGTAAAGGTTGTGCAAGGGGCAGAAAAACAACCCGACAAAGGAAACGGTACACCCAAATATGAATCAGTTCGAGTCTGATGTTTACATATGTACCACAAGAGAAAACACAATATTCAGTGGACCCTGAGTCACTTAAAAGATTTAAAATTGTATGTGAAAACATAGCCTGGCAAATGAAAAAAAAAAGGCTTTTTGAAAATGGCAATAAATGACTTTGATACAGTTCCAGAAGGATAAGGGAGTTTTGTTATAAATCACGGTTATATATGAAGTTCTTTTGTTTGGCCTGTTGATTTCCACAAAACTGAATGACCTTTGGCAGCAGAAAGTGTTACCTCAAATATGTACAGGTTCAGCTGGGTGTCTGTGTCATTTAGTGTTGGCAACACTGTGACTGGTAGAACCTACAGCAAGATGTGAAACAGTAAATTTACATCTGATGTAGCTGTGATGTGTACCTAAAAATAGTGTCATACAAAAACAACCGCAATCACTCATGCAGAGTGGATTGTGGACACATCAGCTGTATATTAAAAACATAAGATTCTAACTTGGGATATTTGACATGATTTTTGACTTTTTTTTTTCAAGGTTCATTTTTCTTTCAAATTACTTTGTACATAATTAGATTGTTATCAGATAACATGTTGATTGCCAAAGACCTGACCATTCAACAGATTTATACTCAGAACATCAAGAGCCAGAGCTGTTTAATAACCAGGTGTTCAATTAACAGTGAATTGGAGGGGCTGAAGTGGGACATTAAAGGACTCGTTCTCCAGTTTATTTTCTGTAAGAGGCATTCAAATCTAACTATCTGCGTCTGGTTATGGCTAGGCATGGCTCACTATGTGATCCCAATTATATGATAACCTGGAATAAAGAACACCAATCAGTCATACAAAAATCTGAAACTAACAACAAAATCCTGTAAATTTTAGTAAAAAACAGAATAGCAACGCATATTTGTATTTGTACTAAAATGACACTTCAATTTTAACAGAATAAGACGATCTATAGCATTTTGATATGTAGACTAAAACAAAAAATAGGATCATCGCCTGTGAAATTGATCATAGATTTTTAAGTGCTTTAATTTACACCGCCAAGGCATAACAAAATGAATACTGACAGGTGAAGGCAAGAAAACGGATTAGAATTTCAACTTGATACTCAGTGGCGGGTGAGATAAATGTGTAAAGAAGTGAATATTTAATTTATATAGTTGCTCCAAACAAGCAGGAAAATGGGGAAGCGTAAGAATTTGAGTAAGAGTCTAAGAAGGGCCTAATTGTGTTGACTTGACAACTGGATCAGAGCATCTACAAAACTGGAGCTCTTGGTTTGTGGTCTGCAGCAGACAGTTTCATTTTAAATTGTCCAAGGAAGAAAAGTGATGAACTGGGACCACAGTCAGTCGAGGCTCATTGATGCACATGAACAGAAAAGGGTAGCCTGCTTGGTCCAACAGATGTGTTGTGACTCAAAGTGTTAAAGAAGATAATGCTAGTTATGAAAGAAAGGTGTCGAGAATGTCCAACGCATCAGGGATTGTTGAGTAAGAAACTGCATAGCTTCAGATAAGTTTGGGTGCCCATCCATTTGCTGACCCCTGTCCACTGCCTCAGATCTGGAAACAGGACAGTGGAAGACTTTGACAGTTTCCCTTTGGATGACTTTGCGACCATTTTGTAGTTGCTAGTGCCACTGCTTTTTCCTATGTTGGATTGATTCTGAATTGTATTGCACCAATTAAACATTCAAGAAGTGTGGATGCTTGAAAAACTGCAACTTCAAAACTTTACGTAGTGCTTTTCTTGTCATACCGTCCACTAAAAGCTCTTTTACAGTACAAGTTGCATTCGCTCAACATCCCAAACAATGTCTGACTTGTGATTAAATGTTTTGCCAATAGACACTTTGATCAGCATTGACTAAAACAGAGAACATTAGATAAGGTTTTGTGTTTATCCATCTTATTCCTTCAAGCTTTGAAAACATTGAACTTTAATTGCATTGTAAAATGAAAATAAACTCTCTGTAGACACACATGTAAGACATTATGTTTCAATACTGTTACAACTTTTATACCCTAAATAAGGGCCATCATGGGTCGTGGATGACCAGCCTAGGTAACTCATTGCAAACCAGTTACATCAGAAAAAGTATGTCTAGCTAGCAAAACAAATTTTACTTCAACTTCTGCTACCTTCCTGGAAATAGCACCAACAATTAATACTATAGCAACAGCTCTGGGTGGATATCTTAAGGGAATGAGTAACTGGTATTTACTGAAAGTTAAGTGCATTTAATCAGGCTATATTCATTAAATTCTCAACTGCTCTTTGGTTGATTGTGACCACAGAGTGCCTGGATGCCGCATTTTTTCAAACACATTTTCAAACCTTTTCCATGTCAGGTGTAATTTACAAGGTTTTTGAAAATAAGTTATAATTATTTTATTTTTGCAAAATGAAAAAAAAAAGAGACATAAAAAAGGCTTGAGTTTAAAAGAAAAATTAACCACTTTTGAAGGGGATCTCAGAATAGATGATTGATCGGCTTAATTACCTGATGTGGACTTTTGCTGAAAGACTGTATGGTAATTTGAGAAAGAACAGTCAATTATTCTTGTGTTTGTTTGGACTGTAATGCCTATACATTTTTATCTCCAGCAAAATCACCCAGAATAAAGATTGGAGCAGTCTGTAAGATGCTATTATGCTGAAGCAGAGAGAACATTGAACCTCTGTGAGGTTTACATTGTCAATACACAGTGACAAAAGAGAGAAAATATCTATCTATGATTCAAGGAAACTTTGATCTGTAAAATTTAGCATTGGTTTGGTAGAGACTTGCTGTATAATTGTTTATCGATTCTCTTCTGCTAAGTAGAGTATGTAGATAAGATTGGCAGGAGAAGATGTATTTTACTAAATTTATACAGTTATATATTCATTCTGTTCACAAATATGTTCTAGATGCTATTTATTTCATCTGGCCACTTTACCCTTCCTCCCCACTTTGTCCCGAATCCGATTCCCCCAAACCCCGTTTATTTCATAGAAATACGTTTGAAAATGATATATTGGATTCTTTTCTATCTAGATGAGAACATGTATGTAAATTGTCTTTTATGATGGCTAATATATTTCTATATGGTGAAAATGAAGCGGAGAGATTGAGCTCCCCTAAGAGTTCAAGGGATATTCCCTCAGAGTAGGCGTTTCTTGTGTCAGTGGACCTTTATTTTTCACAAATTCCCCATTACAACCTGGTCTAAAGTATAACTGCTGCTGATCTACGGTTATGCTATTGTACCGTCACACCGATGTGTACTGGAACTTTTCTTGCAGGTGATTAAAAGACTTTTGAGACTCATTGTACAACATTTCTTTAATGTGTGGCAGCAACAATACCTGAATGAAATTTTGTTGATTCTAACATGGCTGCTTCAGTCCATTTGGTTACTGAATATAAACATCTTTTTTTAAAATAAATAATGTGAATAATGTCATTTTACACAAAACTGTAAGAAATGTGAGAGAAAAGTAACAGAAAATGTAATCTACATAAACCTGTTCTATTACCTGTGTGTGATAAATGTTTTTATTTCCATCCTTTTTTTTTTCATTTTTACCTTTTTTTCTATTTTCCTTTCTAGCCCTAACGCTTCTATCATCTGGCAAAATACCCTCCCAAATATATGAGAAATATGTTGGTGCCAACCAGGGTTTTCTTTGTGAACATACAGACTTTCTATGAATATAGTTTTTGTAAGATTTTGCTAAGAAAATATGAAAAAAATTATTGAAAAAGTGGGACAGGTGTATTTGTTTTCATTGTAACTGTACGTGTAAAAAGAGCATCTTAATAATACACTGGAGGGTTTCAGCAAACTACTATAGAAAACTTACTGAACTATTCTTTTTAACACACTGTGAATAATTTAATTGTACAGTTTGCTGTATGGGTTAAATGAAGTTTTAAATAAAAAATACAACCTACCTGTTCTTCTACTGATTGTTGTTATGCGCTGAAAAAAAAAAAGAACTAACAGGGGAAATAAAAACACATTATTTGGACAATATTTTGGTTGTACTGTATGTGAAGTGGTGTCTGTGTTTACAATTGTAGAAACAGTTACAGCAGTTTCACGTACAATGCGAGAGCACATCATATAACACAAAGAGGAAACTGCAGTAGCAAATACAGTATTGTTTATTCTAAATGTTATTCTAAAGTGTAAAAATCTTCAGCAGAAAACCAAGTTGGTAGATCATGCTCTGTTGTTCAAGCTGTGCACATTAAAGTAGATGGGCATAGATCAACAAGTACCAGGAGAAGCAATGAACGAGCTCCTTCTCTGCGTCTCATGCAGCCTGCACTCTACCGCAACAACCGCACACACAAACAAAACGATACCCTCAAAACAGAGCTGCTTCTGGGGGGGGAAAGGGAAGACAAAGAGAAATATTGTCATGTAAAATGCTTGTAGACGATACGTGCTGTAAATTGGTGTTTTATACATAAACTGAACCAAACTGAAAATAGGACGATGATGGGTGACAATCCTAAATGAAGAATCAAACCTTATCCTTCTGTCTTATTATCTTGAAGCTTTGAAACACTTTTACTGCTTTGATTAGACTTTTGGTCATTTTACTACCTTGACTCTTCTTGGAGACAATTTCATCACTTTGACATGATGCATCTGTTTTGGACTAATTGGAACATTTTGTTTGACTAGATGACCATTGGTAGCATTCATTTTTTGACCTAAAAGCACGTTAATAATTCTGCAACAACAACAAATACAAATAGCAGTATCTGCAAAATAAAAACACATAACATGTCTTTTTAGAAATGTAGAAAAAAATAAGAAAAACCAGACTCCATGCTGCTCCCATTTAAAAACAAACATTCAGGATGTTCAAATGTCTGTTTATCAGCACATTACCAGTAAGAATATATGGGTTTATTTTCATGTATAAAAACTAATCTCATTGAAGTTACACCTAAGAATTTATTTTGAGCTTTCGGTTTATTCCTGAAACCAGAAGAAGGACAATTATAAATTTAAGGGACAAAGGCTAAATACACACTCATTCTATGTTCATTCACGGATGAGCCAGAGTCTCAACGTAAGGGATCCAATCAAGTGCGATAGGGAGAGATTAACCTTGCTGGCGTTGCAGTGGCAGATGTGCATGTTAAAAAAGCCAGGGAACCCCGGGCCACGGCATTGAGGAGCAGCGGGCGGATAATGAGCGATGGGCAGGGGGCTTGCGCCTAATGGGGAGATTTATTATCTCTCACTATCAATTAATCCCCTTGGACAGACCGGGGCCAGCAGGAGCGCATCAGGAGTATGTAAAAGAGAAAGAGGCAGACTGAGGAAAGATGGGAGCCGGCCAAATGAAAAGAGAGACGGAAAAGGACACGGGGCTGGCAGGACCAGGAGCACTGGGGCAAAACAAGAAATGATGTGGTGGGAATAGAAAGAAAGCTTGAAAGATGTGACAGCAGAAGTTGAAGGACAATGAGTTGATATTTATGATAAAAACCAGTTTCACAAACACGTGACATAATTTAAAAGTTGGCACAATAACATGAGTTTTTGATTAGATGCATGTTTAATCTACGCTGCAGAAGTGTTCAGTAAATGCAATGGACTACATTCCAGAAACTACAGATTCACTATATTTTTATTTATTTTTTTACTGCAAAAAGCCTTTAACGGACATCATCCGGTTTCATGAAAGGAGCTCATCTATCATTGAAGAAAAGAAAGTATTTTTCTTCAATGTTAAAAGGCTGTCTTGGTGTTTGGAATAGTTTTTATGATGAGAATAAAAAGGCAGAAAATTACACTTGGAGGTATGTACACTCTTCACAGTATTACTGTGAATATGTGATGCCTCGTTTACAATTCTTAGTTTACATGTAGGATCTATAACAAATTTTTTTTTTCTTCACAAATTCTATTGTGTAAATGTGTTATAACATTTTTCAAATGGAATAAAAATACACTTCGGATTGAAGTTAAACAAATTGATCCGGGAAGAAAACATCTCGGGTTGTAAAAGGAAGTTCACCTTCCGGCAGGAGTCAGTCATATTCATGCATTATAGCTGACCAGTAATAGTTCTGACCCCAATCCAAAGTATCTATTTGCTATGATTACGCTTAAGCTGTTTTACAAAGTCTGAAACTCTGGAGCAGGAAACAGTCAGAGGCACAGAGGTTGTGCTGATTTTGGGACCGTGTTTCAGGATGGCGCTTGGAGGGGACGCAGGGGATTTGTAGTAGTATTTGAAATGACCAGATAAAGAATGAATGTGAAGGAAAGCAGCGTCTGACTGGGGCTGAGGACAGCGCGAGAACATCAGAGAACCAGGAGAAGATAAGTCAATCCAACAAATTGAGTTTGGCTGGAGACTTGTGTATGGTGGTGTTAAAAGTTTTGCTCTCTTAATCTTCCAGGTTGGTAATTAGGATCAGTGAAAAGTTGGGTGCACATGCTGGTGAGGGAAGCAACGGCGCCAATAGGAATACAATATATATTACAGTGGATCACTGGAGCACAGGATTTGGGCATTAAAGCCAGGATCCAGTGTCTGTCAGAAGAGACAAAGAAGGTAAGAGTCACAGCTTTGAGGAGCAAAGAACACAACAAGATGAGAGCCTGATTACCACTCATAAGCAAAACGATATTACTATCACTGATGGAAAATATATGTTCAGGCTCATTTAACATAATACAAGTTAAAGGAATGTTAAGTGCTCTGATGACTTGTCAATGTTTTTGGACTTGCTTTACTCTGAACAGTGATGACATGCAGAGCTACGAGTTATGCTACAAGGGAGAATGTCTCAACATCTAAAAGATACCTAAAAATTGGTCATGCAGCGGCACAAAAAATAAAGACTGTTGTTAAAAGAAAAAGAGAAAAAAATATGTTTAGAAGTGTATCTAGATTTGGTTGTTTTAGCAGTTGGTTTGGTTTGTTTAGCCTTTTTGAGTGGAATTTCTATTTTCTCCCAATTAATGTGTGGCTTTTCTTCAGGTCAGACAAGTTCACTGGCCAATCAAGCAGAGTTTTCATGTCGTTAAACAGGAAAATCAGCATCTTCATCAAGCTTGTCAGCTAATGGATGCAACATTTACTCGGTTTCCTGGCAGACAGCTGCTAAGATGTTAGACTTAAAACTTTTTCAAGTCAGGGAGGTATGACTTTAAATCACCGCCTTGATTTAGGCTGACAGTGGCATCACAACCAGCTGTTTTACTTCTACTTCAGCATTTAATTACAAAATGTGGTTCCTTATGTTTGTCCATCCATCCATCCATCCATCCATCCATCCATCCATCATGTATCCCCACATATCCTTGCTGGGTCACAGGGGACTGGTGCCTATTTCCAGGCAAGAGGCAGGGTTTGCCCTGGACAGGTTGCCAGTCCATCACAGCCTTATGTTTGTTGTGCTACAAAATATTTAATTTTAGTTTCACACAACCTGCATATAGTGGATCTCTAGTCGAACTCATTTTCCCTATGATGCAGCGGGTGCAGGATACACTCTGTTTGACCTTGTTGTGTTCATTATAAACTATCCGAGTGCTGCCGTCACTCGCTTCTGAGCTCCGTCTTTTGAATTAGTCAAAATTGGATTCTAAATTAAATTAAAAGATAATTGAAATTTGATGTTGTTAATTGATTCAAAATCGGTTTTGTCTGCATCACAATGCATCAAAAAGTATATTCTGTTCCTTACCCCTGTGGTGGAAGTTGTCATTGACTGTCTGCCAAGACCATTGTCAAATCAGCAGACTTACCCATTATTTTGTTGGCCAAACAGTCGTAACACAAGTTATTTATCAAAAACGTTCTTTTATTGGTCTTATGTGACATTATCCTGATATAAATATTTTAAAAACTTAATTATAAGGTTTTCACGTGATCCTCACGAAGCACAAATAGCTGAAATCTATCAAATTGATCAGACAATTTCACTTTTTAAAAGTAGATTTCTGAAGCGAAACATGTCAGATCCTGATGGTGTTTTAGGCCATGCCTAGGTAAAATTTTAAAGAGCGAGACTATAATTTACAAAACTGCTGCATGGAGGCTTTGCAGCAGAAGCCATTATGGGAACTGCCTCAGCTTGTTGCTCACTTGAGCTCTTGCCAGTTAGCTCTCATTGATGGCACATGTCCAGTCAAGTTTTCTTTTTGATGACCTTGACAGAGACGTCTCTGGGTGATATTCAAGCTCCTCACTCTGGGACGATGTGTTAGACGACGATGGCTGCGCATCATTGACCCATTTGGGGGTGAATGACTGCCTGACCTGTGCCATGCCCATCTCAGTGGACCCACTGGGTGAGAGATGTATCTCAGCAGAAACTGCATTTCAAAATTGGCTTGAAAGGAGGGCTGGTGTGCGATGAACCTTGTTATAGCCGATGTCATCATCTTAGAAAAATAACATCCCCCCAGAAAGTAGATAATGTTTCTGAATGGAAATCGGTTTGAAAGAAATAAAAACGTTTCATTTCAACAAAGGGACAAAGCTTAGAAGGAGGCTACAAATGGCAAACTTTTCATAAATTATGATTTTTTTTCTGTATTGTTATGATACTGTTTTAAAATCTATATTCTTGCTTTACATTTTTCCACTTTATCCCTGATGGATCTGCTGTGGTAAATGGTTGTCATGATGTTGTTTGTTCTCTCAAAAATGGATGCCGTCACAAACAGCTACTTGTATAATGGAGTGAAATTACACACAGGTGGAATCTTTTTTTACAAATTAGATGATTTCTGAAGGCAGATGGCAGCCCTGGATTTTATTTAGGGGATATGAACACATATCTATGCTCCTCTTTACTCTTATATTTCCCATTATCATACCCTACTTGATATTTTCCTATACTTGTAGTTATAATCAGACCAAAGGTTAAAGTGTTGTACATATTTTTAAAGGACCTATCTAGACTGATTGTATTTTAAATTCTAATAATAAAAGATGATATTGGATGTTTCCATAATTCCTATTGAGATGGGACAACATAAGTGTAATTTTACTTCCTTAATGATTATTGCATAACATTAATGGCATTTTTCAGAGACGTTATACTGCAGCGTTAAGAGACAACTGTTGTTTTTCACCAGCCTCCATCTCCTGTTCACCAGCCTCCTTCTTTTATTGAAACCACTCCGCTGGTATCAGAGCTTTATCTCTGCGCCATCATGTTGAATTATCCATTTGAGTTTAGGTGAAATAGCGTGATAGAGACATTGCCAATGAAATGCCTTAGTGACTTGCTCTTTCTCTTTGCTATCTTTGACCCTGATAACGACTGGAATAGAGGCTTTTCATGAATATAAATATAAATCGTGATGAAAGGCAATTTTCCCCAGTGCACATAAAATAACACTCTTGAACATTTAGTGTTTGTCAAGAAGGTATGCTTTTGCAGTTTGACTTCACGTTGTACAGAGTGGCCAGCAGAGCTCTCTGTTTACATAAATCACTCATTTCGCTTGGAGGAGAGTCAAATGTAAATGAATCACTCTCTTGCTTACAGTACGTATACAGTAAATTATGAAATGTGTAAAAATGAAAATAAAGCAGTAAATACAAATGATCAATATTGTAAAAAAAAAAAAGTTTTCCACCATCTGAGACCACATGCATTAAATACGGTAGAAGAGACAATGAGACACAATAATGCATAAAGAAGCTGTTTACAACTTAACTAGGGCAGCAAAGAATTGCTAATACTGTACTATGCCAGGGGAGAAACTTAAGCAGCTATATTCCCTTCTCACCATCCGCGGGTGGTCTCTTTTCATCCTCTGAGCTCGGGTCCTCTACCAGAGGCCTGGGAGCTTGAGGGTTCTGCGCAGTATCTTGGCTGTGCCTAGAACTGCACATTTCTGGACTGAGATGTCTGATGTTGTTCCTGGGATCTGTTTGAGCCACTGCTCCAGTTTGGGGGTGACTGCCCCGAGGGCCCCTATGACCACAGGCACCACTGTGGTCTTCACCTTCCAGGCCTTCTCCAGTTCCTCTCTGAGGCCCTGGTATTTCTCCAGTTTCTCATGCTCCTTTTTCCTGATGTTGTGGTCACTTGGTATTGCTACATCCACCACAACGGCTTTCCTCTGTTCTTTATCCACCACCACAATGTCCGGTTGGTTCGCCATTACCATCTTGTCTGTTTGGATCTGGAAGTCCCACAGGATCTTAGCTCGGTCATTCTCCACCACCTTTGGGGGTGTTCCCCACTTTGACCTCGGGGCTTCCAGTCCATATTCGGCACAGATGTTCCTGTACACTATGCCCGCCACTTGGTTATGTCGTTCCATGTATGCTTTCCCTGCCAGCATCTTGCACCCTGCTGTTATGTGCTGGACTGTCTCAGAGGCCTCCTTGCACAACCTACACCTTGGGTCTTGTCTGGTGTGGTAGATCTGAGCCTCTATTGCTCTGGTGTTTAGTGCCTGTTCCTGGGCGGCCAGGATGAGGGCCTCTGTGCTGTCCTTGAGTCCAGCTTTCTCCAGCCATTGGTAGGATTTCCTGATATCAGCCACTTCAGTTATTTGTCGGTGGTACATCCCATGTAGGGGCTTGTCTTCCCATGATGGTTCCTCCAGCACCTCGTCCTCTGTTCCCCATTGTCTGAGACATTCGCTGAGCACATCGTCCATTGAGGCTTTGTCCTTGATGTATTTATGGATCTTGGATGTTTCATCCTGGACAGTGGCTCTCACACTCACTAGTCCTCTGCCTCCTTCCTTACGGCTTGTGTACAGTCTCAGGGTGCTGGATTTGGGGTGGAACCCTCCATGCATGGTTAGCAGCTTCCGAGTCTTAACGTCCGTGGCCTTTATCTCTTCCATTGGCCAGCTAATTATTCCGGCAGGGTATCTGATTACTGGCAAGGCATAGCTGTTTATTGCACGGATCTTGTTCTTGCCATTGAGCTGGCTTCTCAGGACTTGCCTTATTCGTTGGAGGTATTTGGCTGTGGCTCCTTTCCTTGTGACCTCATCGAGGTTGCCATTTGCTTGTGGTATTCCCAGGTACTTGTAGCTGTGCTCTATGTCTGCTATTGTTCCCTCTGGGAGTGAGACCCCTTCTGTGTGGATGACCTTCCCTCTCTTTGTAACCATCCGGCCACACTTCTCTAGTCCGAATGACATCCCAATGTCAGTGCTGTAGATCCTGGTGGTGTGGATCAGTGAGTCGATGTCTCGCTTGTTCTTGGCGTACAGCTTGATGTCATCCATGTAGAGGAGGTGACTGATTGTGGCCCCATTCTTGAGTCGGTATCCGTAGTCGTTGATGATTTGGCTAAGGGGGTTCAGGCCTATGCAGAACAGCAGTGGGGACAGAGCATCTCCTTGGTATATGCCACATTTGATGGACACTTGTGCAAGTGGTTTGCAGTTGGCTTCAAGGGTGGTTTTCCACAGCCCCATCGAGTTTGCAATGAAGGCTCTTAGAGTCCTATTGATGTACATCTCTAAGCATTCAATGATCCAAGTGTGTGGCATTGAGTCATAGGCTTTCTTGTAATCAATCCAAGCGGTGCACAGGTTGGTGTGTCGGGTTTTGCAGTCTCGGGTGACTGTGTGGTCTACAAGGAGTTGGTGTTTGGCTCCTCTGCTATTTATGCTGATGCCCTTCTGTGCCGTGTTCATGTATTTATCCATGTGCCCGCTTATCTTAGCTGCTATGATGCCTGACATGACGTGTATCTCTTTAGGCGGCTGGCCAAGGCTTGGAGCCTTTGTTTGGCAGTTTCGAGTGCTTCAGGTATGGGCATCTGGCTGTACTTCTTAGGTATTGGTCTTTTCATTGCACCTCTTTGGAGCTCTGACAGTTGGCTCACTTCCCTCCTTGTTATCTTGATCTTAGCCTCTAACCGTCTTTTCCATGATGGATATTGGGTCTCATAGTTGCTCTTATAGCCGAGTGATTTCAAGGATCACTGATGCTGAGTTGTGTTGAGTTGATATACAACTGATATACAACACAAATAGCATTTGTGTTGTACCTCGTCAATCTCAAGTTGTGATAGCAGTTGCCGTTTGCGGATGTTGGAACACTGAGCTACTAGTTGTTTGGCAGTCATTGTAGACTGTGGGTGTCAAAGTAACCATTCCACCCTCAGTCTTTGCATGTAACCCCTCTGACTAGGGTTACTTGAGTAGTAGCATTCCAACAGATCCATGTTTTCGTCTCTCGCCCATTTCCGTCTTGTTCCAGTAGCCCATTTTTCATCAAGGTGCTCTGGTTCCCCAGCACCTGACGCAGACCTTGTTTGGCCGGGCGACGTCTGAGCCGGCATGTTATGCGTATCAATGTCTCTCATGGTATGAGGTAGGCTATATAGCTCCAAGTGTCTTGCCTAAGGACCCACACTGCATAGCTCAATTGCACTGTTGTAACTCGCCCCAGCCCGGATTCGAACCCCGGTCTCCCGGGTGGTAGACTGGTGTCTACCCACTGAGCTATACAGTCAGCTATATATATATATATATATATATATATATATATTTGTATTACTCTCACTGTCATGAATGTTTTCTAGCCAAGAGAAATTCATGGTTGTTTGTTTTATGATCCATCCATCATCTTGTACTTGTCTTCTGAGGTTGCAAGGGGTGCTGATGGCTATCTCTAGAGGTTAATGGCAGGGTAAACCCCGGACAGGTCACCAGTTTGTTTTATTTTAAAATAGACATTTTTACTAAGAAAGGCTCATATTGATGCCTAATATAATTAATACAATTAAACAAATTAATTGTGCTTAAAAGAAATCTAAACAAAATTTCAAATAAAATTGTATTTTAGCTGATGGAACATTAGGACATTCAAGCCCCTTAATAACTAGAGCTAATCCTTTAGAAATAACCTCTGAGAGATTTCTGTAGTCTCTGATATTGGTCAAAGGGAATTTTGCACTACTCCCCACATCTAGATTTGAGATGTATGAAGGGTTTCTTCCATGTACAACCCAATTTCAAGTCATTCCACAAATCCTGGTCTTTGTTCATGTTCTATGGGACAAACATCACAGGGCATTTTCTTGCACACCTCCCACGTCACCTAAGTACACTTGATTGGACAGACAGAAGTGGCAATTATTTTGAAAGTCCTTCACTTAAACTCCGTTCCGAACAGCAAACAGGCTAATTTGAAATTGTTCGAGACCTCTTTAATTTCCTCATCTTCGCAGCTTCAAACCTTTTCCTGGAGGAGAGAAAATAATTTGCTCATCAGGTGCTTTGGGTGTTACACACTTATGTGAACATTTAGCCATTTTAGACGGGAGTATATGTGTGTAGTTTCCCAATTTATTGACGGGACTACATAAAATGACAAATAACCTTATTTTTTACAGCTTTTTCTTAATGCTGAACATTAGTTATTTGAAGGATACTAATTTTTAAAATTATGCCGCACAGGACTCACGTGTTTCATCATATTTAGGTATATGTTTTGTATTAGAAGAATGCTTATCAGACCAAACAATGCAACCAAGAAACTTACTACCGTTGAGATGAAACATTACCTGCATGAATGGTTCACTGAAAATGAAGGATATTTTCTAGTCATCAAAGGCCTGGATTCCTTTGAAAGCCTCTAGTATCTTATTAAGTCCACACAGAAAATCATGGTCTGTTCCTGATGAAACAGACCTCTTTGCATCATTCCCAGTGATGAAAAGTTTCTAAAAGCGTGCTAAAGCTTCTGCCCCAGTGCCTGCAGAAAGCAAGTTGCTTTTTTTTTTTTTTCAAACCACCACTTTTGTTTCTTTAAGACATATTGGTAAATATGTATACTACAAAAGGAATTAATTCTCACATGTTCTTATTCAAGACAAAACCTAACAATATTTAACTGTTCAAGTCACCAACTTCATTAATTCATAAATATCAATCTAGTCTTAGTAACCATAGCTCAGCCTATTTCAACCCATTCAGAGTACCATACTGCGAATGGTAAAGACTTATTCCTTTTAGGACCTCCTTAACTTCTATCTGTGCAGTACAACAAAATCGAAAAGTTATCTTTTCAGTCTAGGTAAGTTTCAGTTACTTATCTTTTTATACAATTTTTAAGATAAAGTATCTCTCTCTCATCATCAAAAATTATCCCTCTGCGTTCACTTCTGCCTGAGAATATACTGACTGTGTTTGATGTGTTTTATTCCATTGTTGCCAACAGCAAGGCTGATTGATGTTGGCCTAGAACCAGACTATGCTCGGTTCCAGAGGGTGATGAAGTTCACCAGCACCTGATTTACTATTCCTTATCAAGCTTCATCCCTGAGTTTTCCTCCATCAACTTGGGGAAACAGTCGATTCAAGCACATCGAGACTCAACTCAACTACAAAAGCTGCTACAGTTTACAAATGGCAAGACTGCAGCAGCTTTATTTGCCATTAAAATTTTGACTTAGACTATGATGGGGCGTACCCTTGCATGCTTAGTCCTGAAAGGACATATTTTAATAATTGGCCATTGCAGCAGCTACCGTGGTCTGACAAATTTAATGTAATGGCTTGATTGTAATGATAAGTTTAAAGTCTTTTACTATAGGAGAGGGAGACCAATTTTGCCCTACAATTGCTTAGAGAAAGTAATTATTCTCAAATCAAACTTTAAATGTGGCTTTTGCAAAATCTCCCTTTGACTCTTTAATAGAACTTGAAAATCCTTGGCGATGAAAGTCAGAAAGTCTCTATTCTCTCTCAATTGCCTCCTCCATGAGAATAAGTTATGTGGCCTGTCCAGGGGGAAGGTGGTGGAAGGTATCTGGCTGCCTGGAGGGAAGTTTATGGTCTGTGAAGGCCAATTTGAGCAGCATGAAGAAGGAAAGCTGCCATGGCACCACTCTATCTCCATTATTTTGTTCTCGATAACGCACAATAACTAATGATAACAATAATGGTAATAAAATTAAAACTAATATTCATCGTCATCACGCACCGTCTACTCTTGCCAGGTTGTTTAAGATTAGTTGACACTTTGTGACACACCAGCGTGCATTTGTGTCTGTAAACGGCTCATTAATATTAAACAAGGAAGTGGCAGTTGGAAACACTTGGCTCACGCTCCTGGCACATCAAGCAGAATTGCAAGTGAAAGCTGGGTGCTTTGTTGAGCCCAAAATGTGGTTGTGAAATGAGCGAACAGCTGCTTCCCATTTCTAAGACCAAGTTACTGCTTGGCTGTGTTAGCAAACCTTTTTTGACTGCAAATCATATCATTTAATGGAAACTTTCTGCAAAGTTAAATCTACTTTGAAAGGAGTGACATAAGGCTACCAATGCAAAGACATTGATCAATCCCAGCTGTCTTTAAATGCCAGTGAAATGACAGTTTATTGACATCCCCTTATGCCACACTCTAAATATGCAGTTGTAAACCTTAAAATGGAGCCACGACGTACATAATAAAGTGTGTGTTAAGGATCCAGTTTTTATGGCAGATGACTGATGCTGTGCTACACTGGTTTTAATGGTTTTATCAAAGCCACAATGCTAGTCTCTGAAAATAACTTTATGTTCTGTTTTTGTGGCTCCTAATTACTTGTTTTTATGAGTAAGGCAAAATATAGTTATATTCCATTAAGGAGCATACATAAATACCCATAAAATGTTATGTTGTGGCATGTCAAATATTGTAAGTAATATAAGAGCATCCCAATAACTTAAAATATTATTACATTTTTAAATACTTTAAGCAATTCAGTCCAAAAAAATAAAACACATATACTGTATTTATAGACTCACACTGGATCAACTGGGACCATGACTGAAATACATATGTTATATATATATATATATATATATATATATATATATATATATATATGTTTTTTCTTGTCTCATGTAATACTCCTCTTTCCTGATAAACTGAATTTGGAGTTCTTCTCTAGCTGTAAGCCATAATCATCAACCTTAACAAAAATGAAGATTTCAAATACACCACTATTTGTCATAAACGTATATATGCCTCACTATTTGAATCACATTACTGAAGCAAATTAACAATTTTAAACAGATTCAGAGAACCTACAACTATTTATTCTTTCAACCATAAAGCATGATTTGCAGTGGAAAGCGTGCGGTTTTGATGGGAAATTTCAATTTAGTGGCACCATGTGAGCTCCAGTTCCTTGCCTTTTGACTTGTTCAGCTAAAAGATCGTTTGGAAAAATTGTTTGGCATAAAACAAGTGGCAGAGGCTTCGTTGGTGGTTTATGCCATTGCATATGGGAAGTCCTTCAAAGTCAACCCGCCATGCCGCAGGCAGCATTCTAATGAGGTCATCAATAACCTGCAACAGCTGCTCGGAGAGAGATCTCATCTGTTGAGCTCAAGACACCAGTGACTCTGCTATAACTGAACAAACAGCTCCGAAATAATGAGGAGAATTCCGCGTAACATACAGCACTGCTTTACAATAAACCATTAATTGGCAGAATTGCAGCAGATTCTTCATTTTATTTTACAGTAGAGGGAGTAAAAGTGAATGAGGCATGTGGAAGAAATCCTCTCAGGGACCGTTTCTCTATTCGCTGTCAGAATTCCTCAAGAATGATTCTTTGAAAAATAAGATAGCAGCAAACATGTCATCATCTACAAAAGAGTAAAGAAAGAAGTCCGTCTATGCTCCAGAGTGATTGTTATTGTGCTCACTGTTTGCAATCAGATCACCATAAATATTAACAGACTTAGCTGGGCAAGACAGATCAGAACAGAGAGGAAGAAAGAAAGGCTCAAAACCTTCACTATATCTTATCAGAGACACAAAGAAATAGTTCAGAATTTGCTCTCTGATCTCTTGCTGTTTGCTTGGAAAGGCCACGGTGCCCTTCAGCTTTTCATGGTGCTGCTAAATTTGGACGAATGACTTCAGATCCTCAGTTTTCTTCCCTGAGACATGTCAGCGTCGAGCCTTTCACTGGTTTCACCACGCAGCAACATAATGGTTTTCATCATCACTCATTGGTTGACTCCTACCTCTTTTCTCCAACCACAAATCACTCAAATCACCACATTTGCAGTGTGACACCTGAACTGGTACAAAAGCAGTACAATTTTTTCTGTTGTCTTCTCGAAAGGCAAGAGTCAGATATGAAAAAGGTGTAACTTTACTTGCTGGTAACAAAGCGCCTTCCTCTCTTTTGAAAAAGCTTTTCCAGTGAATGCAGCTTAGGACTGAAGAATGTCCCAGTTGGAAAAGAACCAAGTCCATCCCGTGTTATTAAGGAATTTCTTGGAAGGTGAAGGGCTTTTACAGGATTGTACTTCTAGGTATAAAAATGTAGTGGTCTGAGATTGGTCAAGGTAGAAAAGTGAGGAGTTGGATACATTACAATGTACATCTTAGATTTTTTTCATATGAAGTTTCATTTTACAATACAAAAACATATCTTGGCCAGTTCAAGCACGTCCTCTGTAGTATGGAGGCTTCCAGTGAAAAAAACAACAAAAAATGAATGTATTGCTCTTGCTGTGAATTGTTCCAGAAACTTTTGTAAAATGTCTAAGTGTGCCAGCAGAACGAGTCACAAACACTACTATTCAATTAGCAGTAGTAAACCTTGAGGCAAGTTTCAGTAACAAACTTCACATCTTACTTTCAAAAAGCAACTTCAGCTAGACTTGCGCTTCAGTATTTCGTAGACCCGCTGAAGTTGGGCAATGTGAATAAAATGTTGATAAGCCTCCATTTCTTTGTGGTTGTGCCAAGATTGCTCACATGCAGAGACTGGTAGGAGGGGAGTGGATGGATTAGGAAGACGTTCTGTCTCACCTAGAGTAGGACACGCTGAAGGTGGTGATCTGGGTTGAGCAGATGCTGCTGGAGGATAGCCATATTGAGGCTACACAGATTAGAAAGGGACACACTAAGATGACCAAAACACTGTCCTTCATATTTACTATATAGCATATATACATATATAATAAGTACTATTTATTTTAATGTCACATTTTAAGCAAGTGAATGTGTCTATGGACTTAGTAACCAATTACTTTCAGTTTCCTTGGGGTGTAAATATAAAATTACACAAAAACTCATTTTAATCCACTTCTCACTAGGCCCTAAGAGGGCCTATAATTATCGTGTCACCCTGCACAGTGAGCAGTATCACAGTATTATATATATAAAACCATTACTCTCAATGGTATCTACATGTCATTGACATAAGTGATAGATGCCAGAAGAAGCACTTTCTGTCCTACAGTCACAAGCATAAATGTGTAGAGATTTAACAGTGCCAGGGTTTAAACTGCAGCTGTGTGGTAAATGAGACTAAGACTGATCAGTTTGGGGTTAAACAAACATTGAATAAGAGGAAATCCCCACTCTTAAGTACAGCGGAGGTTCAGTGATGCTGAGGGAGTGCTTCTTTTTCAGCTAGGTACTAATAAGGGCCATCAATTGGTCAAAGGACAAAGATCGATTAATGTGACATTCTTTTCCCCCACTAACTAAATTTCCATGAATTAAAGGCTTTTTTCCCCTACAATTCTCAGGGGGAGATTTTGCAACTGCATTAGGAGATCGTGTTATTTTAAGCATTTCTTCACAAGAGGTACAAAATTATGTGGCATTGTGTATCTGCTTGCAGTGTTTTCAGATACTTTGTCTTTTCATTTTCCTTTTCATTTGCATTTTTAATTATTTGAATGACATTTTTAATTGTGATTCTTTTGCTCCCTCTTGGTCAGGACTCCCTTGGAAAATAAGGTTTTTAATCTCTTTGTGACTTTTCTGGTTAAATATAGGTTTATAAATGATGTCATTGTAAATTGTTATATTTTTCTCAGGAATCTTCTGTCATAATTTTGGTTGCACAGTATTCTACCTAAGTGATTACACTCAAAGATGTAAAATAATACACATCTCCTATAAATAAACATATTCCTGAGAACTGTATGTATCCTCCCCAGCAATCTTTATTGACTGACATTATATTATATTTCTGTTTTCGGTGATATTCATTTTTACAATGCAATTGTCAGAATGTAAAAATAAAAGCAAAATTATCTTTGTGGTTGTCAAATCTGCTGGATTAAATTTGACACACTAAGTCAAGCAAGAAGAAATGTTAAATTCTAAAAGTTCACTAAACAGGGAAACTTCATACATAAATGAAAGTCTTGGTGGACTGATGCAGGCAAAAAGAGTGAAACCTGAAAATTGACCCTTCCTCGTCCTTTCTGTAACTTTTGCAATAGTTAACATCATAATGGTGCTATTTATGGTACCTGTTTAATAAGGCAATATCTCAGAATCGATTTTGCTGCTGGTTGCTCTCCCCTTTGGCAGTCCCCTCAAACACACGTTGGATTTGATAACTCAAGCTCTATTGATTTTTCTATAAGCAAAAATAGCTTTTGGAAAGCTATAAACAAAAAATATTTGTTATGGCTACCATCCTTTCTATAAAGATCAATATTCAAATGTTTTTGTTTGTGCCACGGTAACTTAATATAGTGAAGTTTATGAACAAAAACAGATGAGAAAATTACCAATCAAATGAAAGTATACTGAATAAATATGGGGAATGTTTAAAATTCTGTTGCCTAAGGTGACCCTGAGAAGCATTTCAGTTCTCACCATGCAAAATTGCTTCGTATGCTCTATGTGTTCTTGACAAGGGCACGGGCAGAAATATGATTTTAAAAGGATGCAGCTGATAACATGAGTGATGACATACCAGGAGGTCGCTGCACAGACACAAATGGAGATATGCCGAATGCAACAAATCCAAACACACAAGAAAATGAAAAAAACACACTGGTAAGGCAGTGTTTGGAAAGGTCTTTTGACACACAAATGGCAGATTGCCATCTAACTTTCCGAGTTGGGGGGAAAAAGTGACAAGGATTAATGGATTTTTGTGCCTGCTGTGATTAAGAGGCTATACTAAACCTGAGATAATGTGCTGATATCTGCTGGGAGCTGTTTGATGCAGGCTGATCATAATCAGTAAAGCCAAGACAGTCAGAAAGCTGCTCACCTTCCTGGAGCACTCATGTCTGGTCTTCGCCATAGTCTCCCACTCCGGAAATAACAACGTGCTTGTTTGGAAACACAGGTATAGCTTCTCATAAGACAAAAAAAATAAATAAATAAAAATCAGGAAGACTGCTGTTATTGACAAACAAAATGAAGCCTATTCTTGAGTGGAATATTAGTGCATCCAAGTAAAATACAAAATTATTGAAAATTCATTTTAGCAGTTCAACTAAAAAAGTGAATCACAGACATGTGATATAGCACAAGATTTCATTGCTATCACAAACTGTCTCAATATTTCTTATCTGCCTCTCATTTCAATTGTATTGGGAGACATAATGCCACAAGAAAGTAATCGTCCCACATGTCCTTCCCATATTTCACATTGTGGCGTGCACAGTTTGACCAATCCCATAAGCCAGGATGACTACAAATATTTTGGGACATGTTCAAAAAAATTGTGTTAAAAGTGCTGCAGCTCACACTGTTAAAGAAACACAACTGTAACTCAAATATCACAGTAGTGACCCAGTGATAACATTATGTAATGCTGTGCCACACTATTCAGATCATTCACTTGCATAGGCTGAATAACGTTTGAAACCGAAAGTTCAATGTCTGGCTTCCCTTATTTCATAATATGGATAATAATCATCAAACTTAAACCCTGTTGTGAGAAATTTTATTCTCAAGTTGTCAATAGATCTATTGATCTGAAAATATATATTAAAAAAAAATAAACAGGAAGATGACATCACAGCAACGTAACAGAGCTTTCATCATCAAAATGAATAGAAATGAACATTGAAAAACTCTCATTTCACTTTTAAATTTAAAATAAACAACCAAAATGAAATGACTGCATACATGAAATTGGGATTCTAATTTAATTAAATTAACACGATGAACTTGGAGTTTGAAAAAGAAAAAAAAATCGTTCCTTCTCATTAATTTGGGGGCAATGTCGTAACAATTGGTGTGAACTAGTAAAGCGGAGTTAAAGTTTTATAGTGTACATTCAAGCTGTGGTGCGTGAAACATCGCTGATGTTTCTCCGTGTGGCCCTCGGGTTTCACTCTGCCGTTGAGCAGTTTAATTTTAATCTTAATCAATGTTCCGTGCTCTAATGAGAACACTAGTTTTACACGCTTCTTGACCCGCCAGATCAGTAAGTGCTAAATTCGATCAGAGTCTTATTAGGCTTGAAAAGGTATAAGCTTCACACCCATCCTTACAAAAAATAAAAAATAAAAACTCCTGCTGAGAACTCTAAATAGCAGGAATAGGACTTTAATATGTCACTTCACTAATGCTATATTTCTCTTTGATAAGCCAATGTATTAAAAAAAAAAAACAATGAGCGAGAATTAGGGCATCGACCTGTGGAAATACGACTCTCATCAATTATTTCTGTGCTGTCATTACAGTTTAAGTGGACCAGAGGGACTACTTTACAGCAGAATAACAAGTTTCTGCATTGCAACAACCATATGTACTCTGCTTCCCTGGGGAAAAGGCTTCTGGCTGGTCGCATCTTGTTTCCTTGCTGTCATTTTTAGGCAGCTTACAGTGTACACACCTGACAAAAAACTTTCATACAGAAATCTTTCAAACGTGAAAAAGAAAAAAAAAGTCCACTTTTACAACTTCTTTTGATTAATCTTGCATGTGGAAAACAAACTGAGGTAAACTGCCATCGTTGTGGAAAAAAAAAAAAAAAAAAACTGAGGTTCCACTATGTTTACCACATTCTTTCTGTCATAGTTTATATTTCCACAAATTATAACACAATGTCAATTCATGATCAAAGTACTTTGGAGAACATCTTTTCCTTGTCAGCTGGTGTTCACCATTGTTATAATTATTTTTGTGACTAATATACGTGTTTATGTTTAATAAAGAGACCTTTTTGTTGGGTGTTGGGTCTTTATGTGTGCCTCCACAAGCTAGTCCAAGTTTCCTGGATAGCAAACGTGGTCACTTGATAGTTATTTACCGATTTCCCTGCATGCATCCATTTCTCATTTCCATTAAAAAGTTTTTTTTAATGTAGAAAACTATCTTAGGTGACATAATCATCTACATATGGTGACTACTTCCTGTTTTTAAGAGCATTGTGTCTACAAGACCTTTTTGGTTTTTAAAATAACTTACTTTGAAAAACGATGATAAGGCTAAATCTTATTTATTTATGTTTCATTCCTTAAATATTTATAGTCTTTTTTTATTATTATTATTTCCCCTTTAAGTTTGATCAAACACGTTGGAATTTTCATACTGTAAAAATTGTTTTATCTAATCTTATCTGTCCTAAAGCAAAAGTTAATGGAGGAATGTGGAGATTAAAATAAATATATATGTTTCTCTGCTCTGGGTACTGCTGAAGGAGCTGAAGAAGACCTTTGAAGCTCATAGATAAAAAGTACCTAGAACCTTTAACAATTGGAGCACTTCTCTTTGTGAGCAATATCTTTAGACCAGAGCAGTCTTCCATTTGTTTTACTGCACTATGTACTTAGGGGCACTTTAAATGTAAGCTTTTAATATTAATATCTCCCCATGCAGTGACACTTACAATATGATTCAGAATTAATTGCATAAATGAGTAGAATATCTCATTTGTTTATTTTTTTCCTCCTGTGTTCATTATTGAATTAAACAGCAAAATCCAATTAGCAGTGTGCATTAGCCTTTCTCGCAGTTTGATTAAGCAAGTAAAATATTAAGGCTGATGCTTAGCCAAATTACGTTGCATGTGAAATCCTCCAAAATAGAAGGTTTTAATTCATTTGCACAGATATTATTCTGCAATAACTGTCTGGGATGAAGGATGCAAATAAGAACGCTCTCGTGTGCATGAAGTGGATCGGACGTGGAAGATTTAAACCAGCCTAATGTTGTTTCCGTGAACAACATTTGTACTTGTTCCATACAACATCTTCAAGGCTTTCTGAGAGGATATTGTGATCAGCTATCTCAAATGCAGCACTGAGTTTTAACAGGACAAATGCAGTCACAAGTCTCATAGCTGACACCATGAGAACATGCAGTTCTGTGTCAGTGCTATGATGAGCTTTAACCTTACTGAATCTGGTTTTATCTTCTAATGGTTGTTTGATAACCCAACTATGGTTCTCCACCACTTTTTTTTATGAGAATGTTTGTTCACCATTGTTTTTTTTTTGTGTGTGTTTTTTTAACAAACTACTGAGGCTCTCACAAAAAAGCTCTATTTACGTGGAGTTGAAATTACACAGAAGTGGGCTCTGTTTCCTTATGAGTGACTAATAAGTTTCATTTCATAAGTATGTGCTACTTTGTGTTGCTCTATCACATAAAATTTCAACATAATGCTTTGAAGTTTGTAGTTGGAAAAATATACTTTTAGAAGGCACTGTACAGGCTGCCAGAAAATTACAATTAGGCTTAGTGTTCTCAGTTGTTACTTCTTCAGTATTTTACTTCCTGTTTGACAGTCAAAACAACTATTTAAATCGAAAGAGCCCCATTTAAAAAATCTATTTGGCTGCAGCATGTGTCACAAGTTGAGGAATAGCAACAAATCAGGCCTGCCAAACTAATTTCAAGACAAGATGAAAATGGCCCAGCTTACATCCAGTGGGTGTCAAGAGAGTTTGGATGTCACTGTTTTGCAAACTTGGGCTGGAGATGTTTTGCTTTGTGTCATTCCTATTATCTGCTTGTTTTTCTTTTTTTTTTTTTTTTTTTGTTCCAGGGATTGCTGTGACACCCACACACACACACACGCACACACACATTTGTGTGTTTATTGTCCTTTAAATAATCGCCTGACAGGGCCTCTAGAAAACACGTCTTTCTGTCTGTGCCCTCCTACATTACTGCAGTGTTGTGTCTGCTGGAAAAAAACAAAAAAACAAAAAACACAACAGCTGTTGAAAGCTGAAGGTTATCGCTTCTTATTTTAACAAAACATGGCAGATGTCATTAATAACCTACTGACACATTGCAGCTGACTCTAAGGATTCACTTCAGCTATAAGTTAATTAAATGCTTCATGCGACTTACCCAACAATGTGAAGACAAAGATGGAAAAATAATGCATTACCCCAATTTTTCTGAAGCTTCTGACATATATCTCGCTTTGCTGGTCTGACTGAAAATAAATAGGTTTACTTTCTATTTTACCCAATCTTTAGCGAGGGTTGAGACATTAACTTGGCAAGGCCTGTGGTCTGTAATCTGAGCGAATTGCGATGCCATATATCAAAACTCTTGGCAAAGCTCCTGGGTTCAAATCTGTTTGAAAACCCAATAGATGGCAAGCAAGTCGCCTGGTGAGTGATTACAGAACAGGCGACAAAAAGAATGAATGTGTCCCCCTCACACTTGCTTTTAGTTTTACTAATGCTCAACATCCTGAATGACTGATTTCAAGGCTTACCCCTAAACAACCAAATCCATTTGTCCTGCAATAGCTTTGATGCAGAGCAGTAAGACGTATTTACTCACTTTACACAAACAATCTTTCCACTCTGAAAAAAAAAAGACTGGATGCAGACATAACCCACATTTAGAAGTTTAAAAGTGTGAAGCATAACTTAGGGTTCCTCGAACTGACATTGGAGAAATTGAGAAGACCCGAAACAATTGTGTAGATGGGGCAGGGCAGCTATTTGCAATAATAAAGAGCAAATACAAGCAGCCTCTCCTTAATGGAGCTCCTCACTGTATCACTCATTGCAGGGGTCCCCCAAGGCTTAGCAAGATTGAACATGCCATATGTTTATCTGGAGCTTCTCCCTGCATAAGTGCTTCTGACTGCATGGTTTTGGCAGTACCCTTGTTCTTTCCATAATGCAATAATACAAAAGCTCATTTAGCCAGTCACTTTGCAAAAACCCCACACAAAGGAAAACTCAGGCTTTTGTTTAAATGAATGATTACTGAACTATCTGCTTTGTACAATTTACATAATTTATATTTCTTGTAATTATGTGAAATATAGTATGCTGGAAATAACAGCTGGAAACACTGTAAAAATACAACAAACAAAAAAAGCATAAAGTTGTTGTCTTTTGCATTTCTCTGAAATGGAGGATTAGGTGTCTATTTTTTCCAACACAAATATTAATTTTATGACTTTAGTATCTGGGCAAAAAAGTTTTCTGAGTCGATTTGGCATTGTTTAAATATTAATGTCAAATTAGAGTGTATGTAAGACAATCATTCTATATAACTGTATTGTACTGATATAAACTGGACTGATTCAATTTTATTTATCTACATAATGGGGTATGAATTAGACCTGTTTTCATTACGAAGTGCTTAGAGATGACATGCTCTAAACTGGCACTATGCAGATAAAATAACATAAATACAATTACAAAAGGTACAAATGTGTCAAGATGGATGAAATTGTTTCGGTTTGTGATATGTGTTTAGAGCAAAAATAATTACACAGACCTACTAATGATTATTGATGGACAACAAAATTGACCAAGTAAGGTAGAAGTTCAAAGACTTACTTGAACAGAAATCTGCGTTAGATTTAACCAAAACCTCACCAACTGTTGTCTTAACTAAAACTTTTTAACACCAATCTACACAATACGCAACCAAGAAAAAAAAATATCAGAATGATGGAAGGTTAAAAGTCATAATAGGCCTGCTCTCAGTTTTTTAAGCCATTTATATTGCTGGAATAACTGTAACTGAACAGAAAAGGCCTTTGAACCAAAGTCAAAAGCTTTGGTTCAAATAGAGGAAGTACATCTAAAAAAAACCGCATGTTCTCTCAGAGTGGCAATTTCATCTGTGGTGAAAGCCTGGCATTATTAGTTTGGTTCTGCTGCACTGGTGGCAGCACAAGTTTTGTGATGAAGATACAGTATGTACTGTATCACTGTATACAGTGAAGCACTGAAAGCCATTGCTGGACTATTGTTATTTTGTCACTATGTGCCTCATAATTAGTCTAAACATAAAGAAATCAGCTGCAGTTTGAGTGAAGAAGTACCCGACTTAAAAACTTACTTAAAATTAAGATAAATCAAGAACTGATGTGACATACATCTGATCAAATTATATAAACAGTATCAGATGCATGGAAGGGCAATACTTAATTGCTATTTACATAACATTGTATTGTCTTCATTCAAATACACCACAGATATGTGATGCAATACATTCTGTCTCATGAGCCAAATTAAAGTGATGCAGGGAAATTTCTGGAGTAGAATAGTGCTTGTTTTGGTGAGTTGTCAAAGGAGGGCCTAAACAACGGATTCAGCAAGGTTAGAGGTCAAAGTAGAGTGATTAATAACTTTACTGGGGAAAAAAACTAACTCAAAAGTGCTACCAATGCAAGTCATCCAGAAAACACCAAACTAAAGCTGAACTGAGCAACAACAAAATGAGGCTGGGGACAGAAAAAGAGAAAATGGGTTCTGGCAAACAACTGGCAGCAGGTGACATGCTGTGTTGGCGATCAGTTATAACATGTGGGAAATTAATCAAATTAAAAGAAAATGAGAACTGAAGCCAATTGCTAATTGGCTTCAGTTTCAACACAAGCATTTTTAGAATCAAACTGAACCCACACACTGGTTTAAAAAAAAAAAATCACAATTAAAAGCTTTATATCTCTACCCGTCCTTTGGAAATTTCCAGAACCAAATGTTTGATCATCTTAATTTTCTTCAAAATATACATTTAATAATAAGATAGATTTTTTTCCATTATGTTGACTGACGTTCTCCTAAAGCATTTTAAATTGAAATAGATTATGACAATATTGCTTTATCAGTGTGACAGTCGAAGGCCTGCATGCTCCTGGTGTGCGAGCAGAGCTCTGATTATTTAGTGATATCCGTATCTCATCTAACCTTGTAATGATCTTCCCTTGTCCTGCCTTAGTGGCCCTTCTCTCCACATTTACCCTGCTGTTGTACAGCCTTTTTTAGCCCCATAATTTCCTTGGCAGTAAGGTACTGATGAGGTTGGTCAGGGATGAAGACTTCTATTAACTCAAATGTTGTACATGAAGGGAATTGCAGACCCATAAAGCACGGTCTTGTCAGTCTCCTAGGTGAGCTCTTGCATGAAGAGCATGGTCTCCCTCTCCATCCCTCTGGCAAATTTGCCTTAAAAGTTTCTCCAGTTAAAGGAGGATGGAAAAGAGAACAAAAAATAAATAAAAAAATAGGAGGAATTCATGCTGTAAACTTGACTCAGAGCTTAATTAGGTACAGTAATAGAATGATTTAGACCTAGAAAGAACGGAAGCCCACATCCAAATATAAATTCTTAAAATGCCACAGGAAACATGGGAAAAGAATAATAACATATGGGCATAATGCATTTGTTATCATTTTATTTTTTTTTATTTAAACAAATATTTCCTCAAAATGTAAAATCTGTTAGTCCTCTTATTTTATCAGGTATATTGCACTAGTTCTGAGATAAAAAAAATATATATTTTTTTTCTTAGTGCACAGATGGAAACTATTTTACCACAGAGCAGAGTATCTACCTCATATGTCTGCTCGCACATTAATGAGAGAGAGGGTAATGGGCTGTTTAATCTGGCCTCAGAGCGAGGATGGATATTATGATTAAGAATATGACAGTGCCACTTCCACACCTTGAGAAAGTGATGATTCTACACGTGTTGGTTGTCACCTTGCATTAAATGGATGTTTCATCACTGTCAGTGCCAGATGCCACAAACCCCATCCTTCCATTTTGAGCTCCTGAAAAAGAGCTTCGTTACAACCGACTAATGTGACGGGAGAGGAAATAATTCACTAGTGCGTATTGTACTGTAAAGAATATCAATCCAGCTGCAATGAATGTGTTACCACAGGAAATACTGAATCATCACTGACAACAAAGTTCCTCCTGATGTATGATGAAATGCTGTGTCACAGAAAAAGGAGGCCTGGAGACCTCCGGGTCCCCAGCTGGAAATGAAACACTTGCTGTAATAGATCACCTGTTTCAAAAGAGGTTCACGCTTCTGGCTATTAGTACCTCTGAGGGTTTAACCACAACTAGGCAATAAGTTGCAGTCATGAGCTACTAGAGTGTAATCATGTGGATCTGTATGAGCAGCACTCTCAGTGATGGAGTGCCCCAGACTCCACTGAACAGCAGTTGGATCATCTGGGCGTCATGCTGTTGAAGTGCAATATAAATATAGATTGTTCTGCTCTCACAGGGGCAAAATCTATAACCATGTCCTGGGAGGCTTTGATCTAAGGCTAACATATGACCAAGGCCATTTTTGTTTGCTGAAGGTAAACAGGGCAATCTATAAAGAAACACGACCTCTCTGGATTACAGATGTATGACCATACTTTTAAGGAGGTTCCATGGAGGAAAGAAAAAAAAGGCTTGTGAGTGTGCACTCCAGAAGACTGACAGCAGCAGATTTTCTATTTCCTATTTATTTTGTATATGATGTAACAACTTTTTCAGTTCAACTTGCCTGAAAATTTTAAGAAAATAACTGGATATCACAGTTACAATGATCGTTAAATTAAGGTTGTAGCTTTGAATGTTTTGAGAAGTGAGTGCTCTGAATATTACTTTTTCGTTGTTGTTTTTAGAAGCCTGCAATTCAAGTTTAGCCTGACAGATGAAGTGTTAGGAAGTTTTATTGAGGAGTTACATCATGGTACCTTTAAGTGCTATTTTTTAACATTAACTTAAAAGAAATGTATGTCTAAAAGTTATTCCATAATAGAACAAAATCATTTGGCTCCTGAATATGATTTGTTTTATGATCAGATAATTTTTGTTTTACAAACTTTAGACACTGTGTGTCTAAACTGTGAACTGTATGAATTGTGAAAAAAGTGGTCCATCGTTGTTAATTTATAAGCAAAACCTAAATTTATATTTATATTGTCTGAAAACAGAGCTCAGTTTTACCAGTAACACCTCAGACTTATCACTGCCAAACCTGTTGAATGAAATGTGGTTGTTCAGCTAAGCTAAATATATAATATGAATAAACACCTACGGTTGTCTGCAAGGTCTAAGTGGCTTGCATGCACTGACAAAGAAAGGCACTTCAGACCCTGAATGTGGATGTTACTGGAATGGACAAAACATAAAATTAAAGACTATTGCAAGCATAAACCCACTGATATAAATTCAACAAAAGCAGGCACTGCATGTCTGACTAACTTGTTTTTTGGCTACTCAGATGATTTGTGTGCATCACAACATGCTCAGCGATGACATCATCCAATAACAGGAAAATAAACTTTACTTCAAAAATTCTATGCGGCTAAATCTTAAGCCATGCTCTTAAAAATGACGGGTCAAAACGTTTCTAAAATTATGTTGAACACTAATTTCTAATTACTGCAAATGCTTGATAGCAGTGGTTACCCCCCAAGGGTGAGACAACTAATTATTAGATTTTGTTGACATTTAAATTAAATTTTTCACATCGGGCTTTGACTTATTTTGTTCACAAAATGAAATCATCTGGAGATAGTCTGAGGGTCTTGGTTACTGAGCCACAACTTTCTGCAGGGTTAACCACAGGAGGAAACATTTATTTGAAAATATTTCTTTAACATGTTAGCTGTCTCCTTATAGCTAAAATAATGCAGATCCAACCAGCTAAAGAGTCCTTTAAAAGAACTTGGAGATTTTTCATAATCAAGACTTTCAAATCATGTATATAACTGTTTAGGGAATATATATCATCACACTAAACCATGCACTTTTAAGCATTAAGAAGACAAAAATGACTTGGAAATGTTCTTTGATAAATTGAAATCATTTTTTAAAACATAAATAAATTCATCTATGCTGCACATTTTGAAAGGATTTAATGGTAACTCAAATCAATTTGTCATGAATACTCTGACCAGAATGGTTACCATTGTGGACTAGTGCATACAGAACCCTTTTGTTCAAAAGGCTGAATGGCTAGTGAGTGCTGACATGATGATGGAGGGAGTCCGGATGAGACCTTGTCAGCAGGCGACAGCACCGCCCCCACGAGCTGAGCCACAGCGGATAAAGGTGCCATCGTCCTGTCCATTAACATGGGAAAAAATGAGAGAGAGGTAAGCCCAGGACCGTTGAAACAGGGTCACTGGGGACTCCCTGCATCTAGTCCCAGATCAAGAAATGAGAGGAGACACACAAGCTTGGCTTTTAGAGGGAGCACACTCACAAAGGAAGCATTGAATGGTGCTCTGTCAATTTGCCAAAGTAGCTCTGGTGATTAACATTTGAACTGTGGCACATCAAGAGCCCCCTGCGGATGAATGGTCATTCTATCAGCATCATTAGGGCAAACCTATTCAAGGATGCCAAGCACAAATTGCCCTGGCCGAACTGTCTAGCATGAATACAGACTGACAATGGCGACCCAGAGTAAACAGTCATGTCTCGTGGATTGTTCAATTCCTTCAGTAAACAGCGTTGAGGCGCCAAGATAAGCAATGAGCCTCTTAAAATGTTGGAGTGTCATAATCATAACCTGTGGAGCAGCGTGCTCAGTTGTTTCTATGTGGGTACCTTCTCTGAGTAAATATCATGAAAAAGGGAGGTGTGAGATAAAAAAAAAAAAACAGAAATAAGTGGTTACTTTTTATTTACACTTTAAAATAAAAAGAAGATTTCAACATTTTTCAGGAGAAGTTAAATCACAAGTTACCCTGAAAGTTATGTGATTTACTTTCAGGAGAAAGATGTAAAACAATGTAAAACGTCAGATTTTGACGTGTAAAACCTGGTTAAATTCGAACAGTGAAAAATGTAATCCCGCATAAAGATATTTTAATTGTGGTATGTCCTGTATCTATGTGGTTTGGTTTTGCTAACAAAATGAGGACAACAATGCATGGTAAAAATGAATAGAAAGTGGAATTCTTTGGTCAGAATACAAATGAGGTCTCCATTTTGAAATTTCAAAATGGCAGTACATTTAAAATGATCCTTTTTCTTCTATATCCTACGTGAGACCACTTTATATTGGTGCAAAAAAAAAAAAAAGTAGGTTCATACTTGCTCTTCAACATTTATGTTTTTCTTCCCCTCTCTCTTTTCAGTTAAAAATCAGCGTGATCTTGTTTGATAGACATGTTTACTCAAGCTCTAGATGGAATTCATTAGCCATAATTAAGCGTTTACTTGATCAGGAGGGTATAAAAAAAGGATTATGTGAAGTCAGATTAAAGGGAGCCGAGTGAAACCAACGAAGAGATTATCAAGCGCTGCCAGGCAAGCAGCCTGCCTTTGGAGTTGGGGCCTTTCTGATCGCTATCTCGTTAGTGCTTTATTCGTCAAGCACAAGCTAACGCTTGAAACAAGCTCGGCTTTATCCAGACTCCTCAGAGGGAGCATAACTCTGGAGATTAATTATTGACCAATGGGAGAGTACATCCTTTGCAGCCTTTGCGTCTGAGTCAGACAAAAGGTTAAACAGACTTGAGAGACCAGTGAAAACAGCTGGAAAAAATGCATTGAGGATGAGCATGCACTACTCAGCGTTACATCAAAGATTATTTTATTATTATTTGTTTTTTGTTTGGACACTTCAAGAATTTTAAGCAGCAATAATTCAAGTTTTAAATCTAGATTCACATGTAATCTCTAATGCATGTTTGTAAAAGGAGAAAAAAAACAAGCATTCAGTGTTATTTTAACTTAAGAATTGCCTTAAGACTGGACAAAAACACTTTGTATAGATTAATCAAATATGGGTTGATATATTGTACACTCATGCTTTAAACCTGCCAAAATGCCATGGATTTTGTGGTTTTTCTGTCTTATTTATGTATTTTGTGTCTTTGTATTTTGAGATATTTCTGTACTTCCTATTTGAGGCTTTGTTTTCTTAGTGTTGTACTTATAATTTTTATCAGTCCATTCTCCTCTACTCATTAGTTTTCTTCCTTACTGGTTTCTGCAGTTGTCATTTTGTTTCCTGTCTCCATGTTTTCTCTGTGGTTTTCTTGAAAGTTCTAATCTTTTTGAACTTTTTGAAGAAGTGCACCCCTGCTTTTCACAGCTCATCAGAATTAAATGAAATGTCTTTAATACAATCTTAACTTAATAAACCCTTATAGCATTGTGTCCTGGTTGAACAGCATCATCTTTGATTGTTCTCTTAGAAAATTCTTAACTTAAAAGACCATTTAAAAAAAAAAATCATTTCATCTCTTTGGGGTCTTACATTCTTGTCAGATATTCAGTAATTCCAAAATAAGCATAAAAATGCATGTTGTCATCAATCTCACAATAGAAATTTGGCTTGTCTTCATGTTTCTCATAAATGAGAATTTGTTTTCTAAAGTTCTTTTTTTTTACTGAAGAGGTTTTATTACACCTCATTTCACTATTTGTTTACAAAGTGGAATATGGTTTATAAGAATATCTCAAAAGCTCTAAAAAGTAGATCAGTGAATCTCAGATTGTAATGCTGGTGTTGTTACTTGATGAAAAAGTGACTTGTCTCTTTTAATAATAGCTTCTGGTTTATTTCCTGGTGATTTCTTGACATACACGTCAGCACATGAGTAATTCCTCTCACACAGCCTTTGCGTCTCCCATCTCTCCAATGATTTTTCTGCCCTGATCTAACTGAGAGGTACTTATTCAAGAGTTCAATAATACAAAAGGACATTGACAGATTCCCTAACACAACTGCGTGATTAAGGTCAGAAATAATAAAATATTGCAGGCCTGTTGATTTTCTGACCTGCAAAGCACACCCTGTTGACTTGCTCTCGAGAAAGTAGAAAAACTGCAACAAAGCCTGAGCGGTTAAAACTGAAGACTAACTGCTGTCTGCTAAAAGATGCAGATTATGGCTTTCTGGTCTGTCACCCATTGGTGTCTGGGGTCTGTTTTACTGAAAAAAAAATCATATCTATGTTAAAAATTAGATTTATGTATAGGTTATTCTGACACATAAATATGCTTTTTTCTAAACCATTCATTTATAACCATGGCAGTATCTATCTGCATATATACAGATAAATCCCATCTTCACTTCCTTTGCCGCATGTCTTTCCTTCCTTCTCTCTGCCCCCGTCCTGTGAGATTACTGGCCACTAGTGTCAAAAAAAACAAAAAAAACAGCAATGGATGTTTGGGAAAAGCAAGGTAGTACATAACCTTATTGCACCAGTCAATTATCGTTCCATCGAAGCACAACCAGTTTAAAATGAACATTTCTGAATTCCATTTGAAACAATATGACTTCTTTTAAACATCCCTGAATAATGAAAACCTAGATTACCGAGATATTTGGTTTGAAACAATAAACCATTTTCTTGAACATTTTTGAAAATTGGCATTTTTATAATGCAAGTTTACAAAATTAAGCATAGTGATTAATCCTGATTAATAACATCGCTAGAGTTTGATGAGATTATTTATAGCTTTTAATTGATTGACAGCACTTATTTACATATACAGCATTTGTGTGCATGCTTCATATTTCAGTTTGGCTGGATTTGTTTTTAGAGAAAGAGAATAAAGGATGAGGGTTATTTTCCCTAGTAGACCAAGGTCCAGCGAAATCTATGACCTGCATATATTTATCTGTGTGAATGTGAAGATGCTGAAGGATAAATCAGTGAACTGTTCACTGACCAAGTTGCCATGGCAGAGTCTGTCTGAAAAGAAAATGTGTTTTTATGGCCCACTGATTTTCTCCCCACAAGGGAGCGAAGCATTCAACCTTCCTTTTTCCTCTTTTTTAACTATTTGTTTAATTCCTGCTTAAATTTGAAACAAGAGCAACAAAAGGAACTGATTTACTTCAGTCATCTTTCCCCTGAATTTTACTGCTACACATGTGGCTTATGGCTTTTCCCCGAAGCACTGCCACCCTGCAGACGTCAGCACTCATTTCCTAAATGTGTGCACTTTTTGCACAATGAAATGTTTTCATACATCCACTCTGGAATACGGCACCCTCACTCCACACAGTAAGCAGATTACATGAGAGTATAACAAGTTGCGCTGTGGCTTGAAAATAAATCAGCTTGTACTTGAATATCTACACATCAGAGCCTTTGCTTATTGTAATTACAATGTGCAATAAATCAAAATGGAAACTGGATGTGTTTGCAGTAGATTTTCTTTTTCCCAGCTGATATATATATTTTTTTTTTTTTCCAGATGAACCTATTGCTGAGGCAGCTTTTCTTGAGACAACAAGCTCGGGAGAATTGCACATGTCTCAGCAGATATGAAAAACCGACATCAGAGGTAATGAAGTGACTGAAATAAGAATGCAGCGTGTTGTGCAAACTTGTTGACCTACATCATCCTGGAAATATGACTTTTAAGCTGCAATCATCTTAGCTTTGAATTCTTAATGAATAAGAAAAAACTTGATAATCTGATGGACAGGTGGAAAATGTCTTCTCTACCAAAAGTGGCTGTTATATTTACAGTGTTTTCAGTAAAGTCAGTCACAAAATTGACACAATTTGTTCATTTCAGTGTTCCTCTCCTTTTCAGGGAACAATTACCAAAGACATGGACAAAAAAGTATCTCTTGTAGTTTTCATTGGGATATTTGAATTCAACAGCCTTGTCACAATCAAAAATAATCCACAAATAATTTGAGGCTTTGTTGAATTAACTCCCTTTCAGAGATTTCACACTGAATCTCATGTATCAACCCACAGCAAAAACGTCAGATTACTTAGCATCAAAACCACATGCAAGTTATATAAGGCTAGATGGTGAAGAAAATAAATGTCTCAAGGGTTTTGCAGGCCTTAAGAATACTTTCTTCAGAATTTGTGTGTTGGGGTGCAGTGAGAGCAGTGGGGTAGGATTCTGTAGGGCACATCGCCCTTCCAAATGCCCAAGAGGCCAGCAGGCTGTCACAATCACTCGTAAGCAAAACCCTTTTCAGAGATGCATCAGCATTTCACACTGTGTGGACTGAAGTGATAAAGTCATTTGAATGCAGTCTGTGTTTTGAGAGCAGCTTATTAAAAATGCAGTGGTAGAAAGTATCCTGATGCTTTAATTAAGAAGAAGTTACAACACAGTCTCCAGATAAGCCAGATGGCCACAATCTCTGATTCCAGTTCTGCCGATGGTTTCCCTCTGCTCTGAGGGGAGTTGTTATTCCCAAATGCTGCCAAGAGCTTCCTTAAAAGGAATTCTTGGGTGCTTTTTATCTGAAATGCCTTGAGACAATTTTTAGCACTAAATTGGCACTATATAAATCAAACTAAAGTGATGTGAATATCATTTAAAGAAAAACTGCTCCAGCGACTACATCCGTCTCATTAGAGCTACACAATTTAAAGCTTCACCAAGCTAGATGATTCTCAAACCCCAGTCATATTATTGTGCATCTGCCTACAGAGATATGTGGCCTAAAGTAAATAATGTCACAGCATCGACTTTCTGCACTTCTTTTACTGCAACATCATTTTATCTCCATTTTTGCTCTTGGACTGTCACATTTAAAGAGAACAGTAATGGATGCCAAACACAGACAAGTTTATTTCTTCTTCGTCGTGGGCCAACTCCGACTAAGTGTTTAATAATTGGTGCTAAAATCAGTTAACAGACAGAACATAGATGGTTAAACTTTATCATGTGCATTATGAACACATAAAACTAAATTAGTGATAATAAAACTAGTTGATTGCAAAAAAAAAAAAATAATAATGTGAGCTTAGCATTTGGCTGAAGTACTTTTGATTGACTTACACTTTACATGTTTATGTTGAAGTAAGGTGCAAAGATAACAGAGGAGAAAAAGAAACTTTGTTTTGTTTATAGGCCATTTTGTCTTACTTCTTTAAATTGATTGTGTCAAAGATATGGCCTTCCATTGAAAACAAAGATACAAAACTGTGCAAATCCTTTAATCAGATTCTTAGCAACATCAAATAAGACGGCTCAGAAGAGAAGCAAAACAAAAGCATGAAAACGAGAGTTAAGCAAATCTTACAAGAGCAGAAGGACCTTTCATCATTTAGATGTGTTTTTTGAGGAATCAAAAAACTCAGAGTAGAAAAAATTTAAGCTCAGCAAAACATATTTTCAGAAATTTATGTCAGTATGTTTTGTTTTAAATATTCCACTTTTACAATTTAGACGAACTAAGTCTAGCTGTTTTTTCACACAGAAAAAGAACAGTAACAACGAATTCTTGAATTTAAGTTTGATTGAAGTTTCTCTTCTGAAGTTTTCATTTCTTGTCAGTGTCTAGGATGATTGGTTGAATCAAGGAAGAACAAGAAGTTATCAGGAAATGTAGGCCTGTTAAGATAATGAACACTCTGGTTTCTACGGCGACCAGAAGATGCCGTGCAGCCGTGCCGACTTGTCAGTTTCAATTACAAAACGACTGATTAGCATCAAGGTACTTGTGCAGGAGGAAGTAGCAGAGCTTTCCAGATCTTCAGACAGCTGTGCAACTCAGGGGCAATCAAAGTGTGTGATTGCTGTCATCTCACAAGGGTTCTGTTTGTGTAATAAATTAGCTTCAAAATCACCAAGAGGTCACTTTTTTCCATTTTGAAGTACATCTTGGGTGCATTTTTGCTCTTACACTTAAAAGGTTTCCAAGCTGTTTGACCTATTTACCAGAGTTATAAATCTTACGTAAAACTTAACCCATAACTTTGTGTTTTATTCACTTTATGTACAGCTAAAGAGAAATATTTTGTTATTTATCTCCATTGCTTTCCTTAGGTCAAACAGAGGACATAATCAAACTAATAAGAAAATTAGGCTTGATCAAATTACTTCTGCCTTGGTGGTTAATGATACTGCAAACTTTGGAATCCCTTCGAGCAAGGAATGCACATTTATCGGATGGTCACAGTGCACATGGAGCTAAATTAACTTTGAAATCACAGATCACCATGCTTCTGTGGACCTTTAGGCTCTCTCAGCTCCAAATCCTCACAGCACAGCAATCACTGCACCTTAGAGGCAGCAAATGACTTTGACATGTGCAGTGTCAGCATACCTTCACTGCCATTTCTATTTACACAGGAAAAAAAAAAAAAATCTGATTGCATGTTATGAGGGTTGGGATAAACATTGCTTTATTTTATTTTATTTTTTTCTTAGGCTCTGTAGATTCAGTGACTCAGTCAACAATAATTATAGTGTAACAATTCCTCTACCTGGGACCTGATGTAGCTGTGCTGTGGCTTCTGTCGGTGCCCAAGGCCACTCTGGCGCTCGGTCAGACTTCACAGCCGCAGAGCTCTCAGTCCCACAGCGGGAGCTCATGTACAATGTCAGATGTCAGGTGGTATTATCTGGGTCCCAAAAAGAGGACTCCATTGTTTGTGAAAGCCCTGGTCATTGTCACACCACATCTCTTGCCTCAAGGAGAGATGGGATACGAAAGACTCTAAAGTGATCTAATTCTCTTAGCTGATACAACTGTGATTGGAAATGTGGTTCAGTCCTACAGTAAAATTGATCTGGGAAATGCCTCATAGGTTGTGCCGTAAAGTCATAGGTTTAAGTAAAGAGTATAAAATATTTTCTCTAATACAAGACTAAAAACATGACAAATTAAATGACACAACAGACTTTCTTGTCAATCCATCTTAATGACTTAGCCTAAAGTATTAGTGGTACAATGGATCCACAAAACCTGCATTTATGATCAGATCATTTTAATCTAGAACTTGTAAATAAAATCCAGAAGTTCTAATTGCCTTCATTTGCCACTTTCTTGGTAAATAAAGTCACTTCGTGAGTAATTCTATCTTTGAAGAAATGTAGCTGTTCTGTGAAAGCCAAAAAGGCTGTTAGGAAACATTAGTGAGTAAACAGCATTAGGTTGACCAGGTAGGTCATAAATAAGGCTGTTGAAGCATTTAAAGTAGGCCCAGGTTATAAAACAATATCTCAAACTTTGGACATCTTCATTCAGTCCATGATCTGAAAACAGCAGGCAGAACAGAACTGAACAGAACTGCTAACCGAAAATATGGCCATTCATCTAAACTGGTAGCTGAGACAAGGGAAACGGTTATCAAAGAACCAGTCAAAAAGCCCATAAATGGAAAGAAAAGTGTGGCAGAAAAGGTTTTTACAAGCAGCAGGGATAGCGAGTGCTTTAAGAGGATTGTGAAGCAAAGTCAATTAAAGATTTGGGAAAGATTCATAAGGTATGGATTAGAGCTAAATATAGTCCTTCATGAGTCAACAGAAACACATGTCCGAGCTACAACAGCCACATGAACCAGAAAAAAAAAAAAAAAAAAACATATTTCCTGGCCCAAGGAGAAAAAGGATAAGACTTTTGCTCAGTGATCCAAAGTCCTCCATTAAGAATTATATTGTTTTGAAAATAAAGTTCCCAAGAGTGAAGATTCACAGAATCAAAGTTGCTTGCGGTCCAGGATAGACATGTCAACTTCTGGTGTTGGTCTAAGTCTGAAGTCAACGCAGCCATCTATCAGGAAACTTTAAAGCAGGTGATGCTTAACTTTTTGATTACTGAACTTAATACCACATCCCTTCAAATATAATTAAGTAGATTTTTTTTATAAGTTGGGACATATGAGCTTTCTGATGCCCCCAACCAGAACACACAGACACAGAAACTGAGGGGATAATTAAATCAACTTGCAACTGAGCTCAGCCCTTTCCTTACTCAGAATTCTGCTGATTCTATTCACACAAACATTGACACTCACTCACGAATGCTAACATGTTCACAGACCAGTGCACAGACACATCATCCTCAAAAGGGAGCTGCAAGGTGAAGCATGATGAAGAAGAGACCAATTATCCTCCAGAGAAACGTCTCAGCCTGGAAGACCTGGAGTTTCTGATAAATTTACAACTTTTGACTTAGATGCACGCCTGAGGAGGTATTTAAGGGCAACATTATGTTGCAGCATCATGTGGTGCTGCAGGAAGGACTGGCACACTTCACAAAATTGATAGCATCCTGAAGGAAAAAAATAAAATAAAAATATGTGGAATTAATGAAGGACACCCATAACTTTGGAGCTGCCATAAAATTTAAGAGGCAATTCATCCAAACTGTGAAAATCTAATAAAATAATATAATATAAAATAGTATAATATAATATAATGTATTTCATTATTCTGGCATTTAGCAAATAGAGATTAGACAGGAAAAAATAGTCAAATTTGGGGTTAGATCTTGAGAATCAAAGTTTTGTCTTTCTTTTATGCAGCATGTATATGTTTGGTTTCAGCTGTACATTCACTCTAAATACAGACTCAAAATAAAATGAATCATCATATCAATAAATTGGAGAAAAATAAAATCTCCTACCACACAGTCATTGGTGTATTCACAATGTGAAACCATAAAAATAATACAATGAATTATTTTAAAAATCAAAAATGTTTTTTTTTGAATTTCTAGATGCGTTCCTGCTAATCTTGCTATTGCATTGCCAGTGGGCGAGACACAGTCTCCTTTTTTTTTTTTCTTTTTTTTTTTTACGTAAAAAATATTTTCATTTGTTAATTGCTTTGTTGTTGTTGTTGGGCTCTGTACCATATGGCTGATAGACAAGGTTCATTGTTAGGTCAAAGTAACATGCATGTGAATGCCAGGACCTTGAGTTTCCTAGTTGTATTTTGCATTTTAAACCATCTGTCACTTGTTTTGTGTCTGCTCAGAGTGTGTAAATTAAGCCGAGCAGCACCTCAAGCAAACTGCAGCTGTAAAAGCAGATCCATCCTCCATGGAGCCAAGCCTTGAAGGAAAATATGAAAACCAATACATGTTTTGTACATGTAAAAAACAAAAAAATCTGCAGCTTATCAATGATGAGATCACTTGCTGATAGTCACGATCTGTCTGCCTGTGAGCACCTTTCTGTTTCTGTTTTTAGGGCTACGTTTTTCCAAAGAGATAAATATGTTTTCCGCCCCGCATCAGTGAGGAAAACAAATTACGTATCCAAGCGTTCACTGTAACAGTTTTAACTTTAGCTCTGTTCTGAGGAACAGAATGCACATCCTCAACTAACAAGTGTAACCCCACTGTTCAATAAACAGCAAATACACTAAAGTTTCAAACTCCTGAAATACTTAAAAGTTTTCAAATAGAACCCAGTTTGCTCCTTATAATTTAGATGGTGGAGGTGATCAAAAAAAATGCATAAATAAGGAATTTTGATGAGGCATTAAGGTGCAGAATGAATAGACATAAAAGAAACGTAGTGTTTCTATTAAATCCAATATTTCATAGACATTATGTCTTTTCTACAGGGTAAATAGTTAACAGCCTGGTTATTTGGTCCAACTTTCTAGCACTGAATCTGAACCTTTCTTTCCTTCAGCTGTGGCTTAATCCTTTGTAGCATTCATAGCACTTATACAACAATGCATACATATATTTTTGGTCCATACTGACATGATAGTTGCTGCAGATTTGTTGACTTCACATCCATGATGCAAATATCCAGGACGCTTTATTGGAATGAGATTTGTTGATTGTGGAGGCAAGTGGAGTTCAGGGAATTTATGCCCATGTTTATAAAATCAGTTTGAAATTATTTGAAATTTGTGTTATGATGCATTCTTCTGCTGCAAGTAGCAGTGGCTACGGCGTTGTAATACAGGGATGGACATGGTCAACAATGTTTTATAGGCTGTTATGCTATTAATGAGGTAATGAGCAACTAATGAGGTGTAATAAAGCAGTTAGCGGGGGTAAATTCACACAGTTTCCTGTTATGGTTTGCAACGCTTGGTCTTATAATTGTCCACCTTTTTGCATTTCTTTCATCTACCACAACGAGCTGCTTTCACAGCAATTTTTATTTTGCTTTGTCCTTGTAATTATCGAAGTTGCTCATGTTTTCTTTTCAACTCTAGTTTTTCTTTCATCATGTCCGTTGACAATTTTCCTCTGCCTGTCATTGTGTTGTTTCTGTAACATATTGGTACTTATTCAGTTTTTAATACACAATGTTAACCACTTGCCCATGTTTCCATTTAGAAAACCTGCAGCTACTTTTTTTTTTTCTAATAACTTTGCAAAGAAAATCTTCAAATGCCTTCTTTCAGGATTGGTTTTGGTTCAAAAGAAGGGTTAATTTCGTGGTGGGAAAAATGGACCCACTTATTAAACATATGTAAACAACATTCATCTGTTATACATAATGCAGAGACAATATGAGACTACAATACAATGTGACCTGGGGAGTTAATCTACTCAATAGCACGACAAGTTGCTTAGTCAATGAGAGATTTCAGAATAAATTAACATAAGAATTTCCCCTGAGGTCTATTCTAATCAGAGTATACCATCGTTTTCTGTTCCTGCTTAATGAATCATACGAATTATAGTCATATTATAAATGGCAAGTCTTTGCAGGGCTATTAGTTTGTTTCTTTAGGGGTCTAATAGAAGACATGCTTCATTTAGGGCCCTGTAGTGTCCCGCAGCAACAAAAAAATGAATTGCATTATTTTCAACTGCAGCCATTTTCCAATGATCTTATCAGAAGTGCACTAACATAATGTGGCAGAGGAAGTTATTATTCCAGACCAGCCGTCTCACCCTCACTTCATAATAGCATTCATCTTCCTGAGCAGGTCTTTTACTTCTGCCTCTCCATCCTCCTTGCATATTTCCCTACATTCTTTCTTAATTACAAAAGATGTATTCCATCAGTAGATACTTTCCTGGTGAAGATTGATATTCAGCAAGAGCTGGCATTTAACTTTCATTTTAATGCTAATGCTTTTTTTTTCTCTGTCTTGCAAACCAGTATATGCAATGCGCAGCAGCCGGAATGCATTAGCTCCTTATTCAATGCACTGATTAAACTTTGGTGCATCTAAGCAAGAATTTGTAGAGATTTCATTTGGTAGAGCAAATAATTCCCCATCCTGCTACCAGCTGAAGGGTCTTTCTTTCTTTTATTTCTCTTCCAAACACGGTGCACTGAGTTATACTTAGCTGGCAGTCTGGAAGAGAATGGACCACAAAGCTCTCTGTTTATCTTTGGACTTGTTTATCATCAGTGAAGCAAAACCTTGAACTTCTATCTCTATTGCAAAGTTTAGCTGACTATAGATGGGTATCTTGCAGTAAAATAAAAGTTCTGAATTAGTGGGCAAAAATGTTGCAGGAAAAACTTCCAAGATAAATGGAGCCTTTTTTTTTTTTTTGATGGAACAAGGGGAAGAAGTTCAACAGAAACTGACTATAAAAAAGTATTCACCTCCTTGTATGCTTTACTCTTTTTTTTACTTTTACAAATCTGTCATGATCAACATTGGTCTTTTTCAACAAAAGTAAATAAATAAACAGACCTTTAGCTTCACAATTAAAACTATTTTAAAAAATAATCCAAACTAGATTTTAAAAAAATTAAACATAAAATAAGTGATTGCATAAATAAACTTCTATTGCCCATGAAACATGTCTGACCTAATTTGACAAAGGTTTTGCCAACTGGTGCTAGTAGTGAGTGGGATGGAGATCACATGAATGCAGTAACTGTGTTTCAAGTGATTGGTCCATTCTCTGGTTAGTCAGTATTCCTGGCCAGAACAGGAATACAACATGGAGATGAAAGATCATGTCTCAATCAACAAGAAATAGAAGGAATATGGTCCATATGTCAATGTTCCTACACAGGTCGTCCTCACAAACTGAGTGGCCGTGCAAAAAGAGACCAGTGAGAGAGACCACTAGGCACTCAAGACCACACTGAAGGAGCTGCAAGCTTCAGCAGCTGAGATGAGAAAGACACTGCATACAACTGTTGTTCAGTTTCTTCACCAGTCAAAACTTTATGGTAGAGTGGCAATGAGATAGCTGGTGTTGAAGAAAACTCCAGTCAATACCAAACTTAAGTCTCCACTGGCAAGTGGAAGAAGGTTTTTAGGTTTAAGACGATAAAAATGGAGCCATTAGACGAGACGCCATATTTGGCGGACACCAAACACTGCCCGTTATCACAAAAAAACTGTCTCCAATGTGAAGCATGATGGTGGGGATGATCAGCAGACCCTAGAAGCCTTGCAAATATAAAAGGTAGAAGGTAAAATGAATGCAGAAAAATACACAGAAATCCTGTAGGAAATTTTATTTCCATCTGCAAGAGAACTATGACTTTGGAGAACATTTATTTTCCCAGGAAGACAAATGACCCAAAGCATCCAGCTAAAGTGACAAAGAAATGGTGTGAAAACAAAGTAGTGGATGTTTTGGAGTGGGAGGTCTATCAGACCTCAATCTGATAGAGAATTTGTGGCAGGACTGGAGAAGGGCTGTCCACAGCCGATGCCCACGCAACCTGACAGAGCTTGGCCAGATTCACAATTAGGAATGGAGTAAAATTGTAGTGTCAGATGCCAAGCCTGATAGAGACCTATACACACAGACTCCATGCTGTGACTGCAACCAAAATCAAAGGTGTGTCTACTAAATACTGACTCGATGAGGATGAACATTCATGCAATCTTTTGTTTTATATTAACTATTTTTATTTGTCATTATTTTGTATATATTATTGTCTACTTTACTTGACATTAAAGAGTTTTGGGTTTTTTTTTTGCAAAAAATCTAAATTTTATTGGTCATGATTGATTTGTAGATGCAATAAAAAGGTTGAAACATCCAAAGAGGTGAATACTTTTTTATAGACACTATACAAGTTTATTCTTACCTTCTGGGCTCTCCACTCATCAACTGTGGATTACCAAAGTCAGATATACTCCATATTTATAATAATATGACTGCCCTGGCTCCTTTTGTACAAAAGGTTTGTATACATAACAACCCACCATATGTCATTTTAAACATAAATGTTCAACATGACTGCGCTCCAACTTCACTGTTAGCATATACAGTTATGAGCCCAATGGTAACACTCGAGGGTGTGCTGGTCAAACTTTATTTATTCTAGTTGTAATGCTATGCTCTCATATTATGTTGAATTTTGTATTATGTTGAATTTCTAAAATAATCTGAAGAATAAGATTCAGTGAAATGCTTTTTGAAAACTTAAACTTTCACGACTGTGATCTTTACAACTTAAAACTTAAGCTACTAAACTCACATTTATGGTTCTATAAATTTGTCTCCTTATTCAAACTAAACATGTACATATAGTAATTAACCTTAATTTAACCTACACACTAGAACAAAGAAGCATCTCATTCACTCTGCATCTGTCACCATGTTTTGCTCTTGTTTAAGGTTTGAAGCAGTCCCATTCAGAACGAATGTAAGGGCATAGTTGTCTGATTACTTTAATAATACATGAGAAATCTAATGAAGATATTCAGAAGGAGGCACAGTACGTGTCTGTGTGATACTGAGTGTTGATTAAAGTTTGCCTGCTTGGCATTTGAATAATGCGCAAACACTGTGGAGAAATGGCAGCCATTAACCTTTCAAAGGCCCTCTTATTTTAAACAACATTGTATCTGGCTGTTCCAATTCACAATTCCTATTTTCCACTACATTACCCCTTACTGATTCCAAATGTGCCCCTGTCAACACAAAGGTGTATGTGAGGACTTTCACTGTAAGCCATCCAACAAGCTGATAATACTGTCAAAACTGCTGTCCAAGTAGATGTGTAGTGTGAAACAGAGGAGTCCTGAGTAAGACTCAAATCACAAATTTAATGACTTTGGACTTGACTTGGTCTTTCACACCAATAACTTGTGACATCTCTTCGACTTGAGCTAAAGTACTGATGTACACTTAATGCTTGAATAAAAACGAATGTTTTTGTGCTAAATTAATTAATATAGTAATTAACCTTGCAAGAAGAAAGACCCCAGGCCAGGGATTGAACCCAGGGCCTTCTTGCTGCAAGGCAACAGTGCTACCCACTGTTCCACTGTGCAGCCCCTTTTCATTTATTTATTTGGTTAATTCCTTTGATGAGTTTTACATTTTATTCTTGCTGTGGCTTTTAGGCATCATTTATTTCTAGTAAGTTAGCTTTTTTTTGTAAGTAAACAATGACCAATGAATAACTACTTTCACACACACAATTGTTAGTTGTTTAGAATTATGCAATGAATACAACTAACAACACAAACATTCTTTCACAGCAAAGCTGTTGAAAGTTGGATGTCTTAGTGTGCTCAGAAACGTGTGCTTCCTTTTAAAATTGCCAGAATTGTGATTTCTGGCATGTTTTGGCTTCTAATAAGTTGAAAAAAAAAAATATATATATATATATATATATATATATATATATATATTTTTTTTTTTTTTTTTTTTTTTTTTTTTGTTTGTTTGTTTTAATCTCAGAAGTGCGACTGAAAGTTATGAAAATAATTTAGGAATGAAAAGCAAAGCTTTTTTTTGTTTTGAGATGTACCAGTAAAAAAAAAAGAAACATTTTGCCAACTCCTACCAGTCATAATAAAGCAAATTGTCAAATGAAAAGAAGTGTGGTTTCAAATAGCTGAAGCGAAGCCAGATGTCATAAAAATTCTGAGTCAGTTCAGCAGCAACCCTTCCCTTTGTTAAAAGTTCTTTGTGCAGTGATTTGTGATGACTTTGAAACAATAAAAGCTGATTGCAGATGAGAATGTGCTCTCTATTTTGACAAGGACTTTCCACCAGTCTTTTTGCTCATTGCAACACATATTTTATAAAGCGCTGATACAATAACACATAATCAGAAATAGCAGTGACTGAGACTGTGTATCTGTCCTAATTATTTGGAAGAACAGCAAGCCCTGTTAGGCCACAGTAAATGTATTGTATGTCATAGAAAGTAAAATATGTGGTATATAATCGTATATGTTGCTCCACCAGTTACAGGGAGGACAGATGAGTGGCAGCATGCCGACATAAACTAAGTAACATATTTGCCACAGCTTTCTACTCATGCCATGTGCAAATGTTGATGTCGGGTGAAACCGGCAAAAATCTGTCAGTTTCTGAGCTAATGTTCAGCATATGGTCACAAGCAATAACTGTGACAGTCAACACCAAAAGGTGCAAACTTCTCTAAACAAGTGAACAACAAGCCATCTGTGGGATATTTCCTACTATCTCTGCAAAGAAGAGTGATTTTAAAGGACGGAAGATAAAAATAGTTGAAGGACATACAAAGGCAAAGCAAAATACAGGATTTTGCCCTGTATTTTTCTATTACTCAACCTTTCTCAATAATGGTCTACCTTTTGAATCCAAGTCAAAACTTCACATACAAAAACATAACACAAATTTAGATTCACAATCTACTTTGTGTAATATCGCTTTGCCAAAGTATGAACCAAAAAAAAAAAAAAAAGAATAGGGAAGTAAAGCTAAGTAAAATAAAGTTTCTGAATCACTTTTGTTAGACAGGTTCTCTCAAAGTAATTGGACTTATTTTATCAGGCTCAAAATGACTCAGGAGAAGTGGTTCTGAAAGAAACAGTTCTTTTAAACAACGAGCAGGACTCCCACCATGTCTTAGCTACATCTTTTCAAACCCCCAGAGGTCGTTTTCTGAAAAGTAAACAAACACCAAGAAAAAAAAAAGTCAAGTTCTTTGTGAACAGTAAATGATGAAAAGCCATGTTCCATGTTGATGGAATGTCCACCTAGCCACACCTGCTGTGCAGATTGCCAATTTTGAAGTTGTACTACTTTTTTCTTTTTGCTAGCATCTTGTGAAGAAGCATGGCACCAACTGGGACTGAAGTTCAGTTGTTAGCCTTAAAAAGAAAACCTGGACCTTTTTCCCCAAAAACACCATATTCACTATCCTGGTTAGTAAATTCTGACGGCTCAAACAAGAAAAACATTTCTGAGTTAGGTTTAATTTTATCATTAATATGTGGTCAATTGAAATACATAATTACAAAGACAGGACCTTGTGCATATTAAAGTACGGCAAGGCTTAAAAAAAACTTTCCACAGGTGAAAAAATAATTAAAATAGTAAAATTGTATGACTTTGAGTGTCTCATGTGTCAAGGGACATCTGCCCTTAAATCCTACCAAGTGTGTCACCTTTCCAAAACATCAGATTTCCTTTGAACTAGACCTAAAATGCAAACCTTGAACATTCTGCTAATTTTCTGAACAAAATCGAAGCATGGTGCAACATTTTCAATTTGACAGTACTCAGAAGATATTAGGTAAAAAGTTGAGCAATTTCACAATGTTGATGTGGTGATCACATAGTGACACATTATTATACAAACCTTTTTTCTGAATGCATTGATCAAAGCAGACCTGTTCAATTTATGGCCTGCAAGTCACATCCAGTCTACTTGTTTATTTATTTATTTATGTAATAAAAAGCTGTTCATGGCATCAATAAACTGGTTAAATATGTTGACATCTGAAACTATCCTACAATGATATGCTCCTATCTTCCTATCTATACATTAATTTAATTCAAGGTTCTTGTTGTTTTTTTATTACTTTTTATTAATCTCTTGTAGAATTTGTAAATGGTTTCACTAATTCTTCCTTTATGTCCCGAAGTGCATGTTCATTTTTTTAATGTAACATTTACAGGCTCAATCAAAGCAATTAGTGACTCAATGTCAACAAAATTCCTCTCCATTTGTCACAGTAGATTAGTTACAATTTATCATAAATGTATATGCTAAAACAACTCACTACCTATATTTAGCACCTGTGCTTGACCTGCAGTCATCAATCATAATCCCATTTGGATTTTTCTCCTACATTGTGACTCACTCTACATTTATCACTCAGCGCTAAAGAATTTAGTAAAACTGAAAATATGCTAACGCCAGTGGGTCAACTCATATAAGTAGATGTAAACATATGCTTACATGAAATATAAATGGATGTAAAGCTAATAAAGAGTATTGACTTCATGCTTCTTGCTATTTTATTTAATTATTTGTCAAATCAAAATTCCATTATTCCCCCACAATGTAATGAATGATTTTATTTTAAGTATCTAAAAAGCTGAAGTCACACTTTCTAAAATGTTTATTTGCATATATGAATAAGGTCAGTAATGCCCATGTACAAAGTTAATTAATATTTCGTTAAAAGGTCAAAACTTTACAAAAAGCAGTGATTTGCCTTCTGCCACAAAATACCAGTCGATGCATCTCTGTTAAAGTACCTCTTTCATCCATGCCTCTTTTTATACTTCCTCACGTAATTCTATAAATTAACATGAAAACACTCTTTATCAATTCTTTATCTGTTTTGCATCTCCTTGTAAACTTGCCAATATGCTTGGTATGATATCCATTAGCCTGGCAGACAGCATGTCAATGAGGAAAAGTGTGCTGTGAGGCTACGTCCTTCTCATTCAGAGTTCACCTCGTCCCTCAGAACTGCAGGAAATCTTTGCTTAAAAGTTCTGTTGAAACTATACTAAAACACCTGCATTAATGTTTGGAGTGTATTATTCACTTTCAGATTTACTTGGTGAACTTGTATGCATGCGAGTGTTTAATTTTAAATCTAAATAAACCGGGATGTTGCCTTTGGCAAAACTCGCCAATTACAACGTTTTTAAATGGTGATATTCAAGCAGTGCAGAACATAAGGTGACAACATAAACCAGCAGATGAGTGCATTCAAATCTATAGCCACATATTTTTTGTTTAATAAAGTCATTACAGAACAATAAAAACAAACACTCTGAATCAAACCCAGTGCTGCACTTTGTCTTCAGTTGTATTTTATCAAACTTTTTTTTTAAAGTTTGTAAAGTTTAACGTGAAATTATGGCACATTTATGCCGACATCAGCAGTTAAATGGCTCCAGTGGCTGCAGCTAATTGTCTACTGCAGGTGGTAGCTCTTTATCTCATATAAATGAGATGTACAGCTATAATCATGAGAGCTCCTTCCGTTAAAGCTGTGTTTATCTTTCTCAGCTGTTACATCATTGTTCAGGAACATTCGCTGGTGTCTGGTTTTGTAAAGATACTCAACTTGGGTGTACGACATGAGGAACAATGAGATTTTGTTTGTGAAATTGAGACCAGAAAACAAAAGCCTTTTTGTTTTGGTTCTTCTGGTAACATGCAAATTTTTTTGGTCAGAAATCCCCCTCTGATTTGTTCATATGCTGTAGGCAATGTCTGATAACACTCCTATTGTTTGATAGCATTGGAATAGCAACACGCGCGCGCACACACATTAAATAACACTAGCATGGATGTACACTCACACTGACACATGCACAGCAAGCAGTCTCTCTTTCTCTTTCTCTCTCTTTCCCTCTGTCTCTCATACACAAACACACACGCAAACTGCTGCTGTGGAAGGGGGACAAGTGTCAGCTGGAGGCATAGGAAGATAGGCCGCCCCCGCTACACAGTTAATCTTAATGAAAAACGAGTCTGCCTCCAGACTGGGTACTTTGGCTGACATCCATTGATGTTCTCCCCTCAATGTATTTATTATTTTTATAATGTGTCATAGAGCTTAAAATCACTACATTTGACATTTACTAAACCTATTATTCAGCCTTCCTAGTTTCCCTGCATATCTCTTTGGTTATCAGATAAACAGCAAATTATCTATTTGATTAAATGGAAGAAACTTATAAAGCACACATAATGCAATTTTAAGTATGGTCCTTTTAACATTAAAATTACATTGAATTCCATTTAGCTTGGTATTTTCCGCCCCCGAGTGACTCGATCCTTCAATAATTAAACTGTAATGTGATATTTGCTCCTTTTCAAGCAACTTACATTCTTGTCAGCCGTATTTAGTTTAGCCAGTTAAGTTTTATTTAACTGGCTATACTAAATATAGCCAGTTGCTTCCGATTATTTAATCGGAAGCAGCAAAGTACTTCACGAAATTTAAAATTCAGTATAGATGCATAGTTAAAATGATCAGATTAAATAGACAAAACAAAATATACTGAAATACTTACAGGATTAAAACACATGACAGCATAAATAGTAAGTGAACTGTACTTTCCATGATTAGTAATTACTTAAATAACAAAAATAATGCAATATCATTAGATAATATTAAAAACTGTTAGAAGTCAGAATTAATAGAAGGGCCTTCAGTTTAATCCAGTTCTTAAATGGAAAGGCATTTGCAGCCCCTTTAAAATCAGTGTGATGAGAGGTCACTTTCTGGTCCTTGTCACCATAGCGACTGAAATCTGTGGTAGCTGTAGTGGCTACAGTTTTTTACAGTTGCAATAATCTAGTCTATACGTTTTAAAAGTAAATTCTCTGCTTTGGACTAGGATACAAACAATCCCATTATGGAAATGTATTTCAAATGTTAAGATGCATTCTTTGTGACATTTCTAATGCGATTTGTGAAACTTAGGTTCGAATCAAATATGACACTGGTTTAGACCTGATCTAAAAGGTTAATTGCTATTTGAAGGGGTCATTGCCAATTTAAAGAGTTAGTCTGTGTCACATTTACTTACATCATCTTTGAAGATTTCATGCTTTTGAATATTCATACAAATTTTTGGCTGCAGTTTTGTTTTCAGAAAGCAGCTATTCTGTTTGTTGCAGATAAGGAAAATATTTAATAAATAAAAGTATTAAGGAAATTGAACAGAGACCGTTGCAGTGTGCTTCCACCAAACTCACAGAATATCTTGGTACAATACAGCTTGTGAGGAAGTTCTCAAAAATATGTTTTTCTCAAAACAAAATGAACACTGAGGAAAAACCTAGTCTGACATGAACAATCAAGAATGAAATCTTCTTTGAATCAACTTATTTTTACTCACCACTATTTAATTAAAAAAAAGAAGATAAAACTTTAACTTAATCTACAGGGTACTTATCAAAACATGGATTCAAAACATGAAAGGAGTATTCCAGCTATAATATGATCAAAGTGATCAAAATACCACTGGTGTTTCATGATAATACAGCTGCAGCATAATTCCAAGCAGCTGAAGGATTACACAATGTAGGCCATTAATCACACACACAATAATTATGAATGACACAAGGCTTAAAATATTGGACATCAGATTATCTGTGCTTCCTTTTCAAGAGAGTAAACATCAAAAGGACAACCTGTGGCAAAACTAGATATTTACCAGCAAGGCCAGAGTGCGCCGCAAAGAGAATTGCTCTCCTCTCTTATTATAAACAAGAACTTCAAGCTCAGTCCTGACCCGTTGCCCCAGTCAAATGGTGAACTTTGCAGTGAGACTTCCAATTTACTTCTTTGGTTGTTGCAGCACCAGAGGAGACGTGCTTCGTCATTACTCCTCAGCAGATAGACACAAATCTCAACTCAGCAATCTTGTTGCTCGGGGACCTTCTGCCGGCTTGGTTTATTTCTAAATTCTTGGAATGACGCAGTGCATTAAGGAACCACTGTGCTTAAGTGAATGAAGAGAGTTGACACTCTAACTCTGAATAGCCAAGGGCTTTGACACTTAATTAAGTCCTCACAGTTCTCTTCAGTATTCATTAATGTAAAGAACTGCCGAATCCAGTGAGCACATGAGCTTTGTCAGAAGTGGTCTTCTCATGTGTGCAGTTTATCTGCACAACTGCAGCCACTTGCCCTACTATTAAATATCATAAAAACGGTCTCTCTCAGGGTTAGGTTGCTATACTGTATGCAACCAATTCTCTTTCTGTGCTAAACATATTGGACAAAAAAAAAGGCAAGTATGGATCCCAATAAATGTATATATATATGTATATCCCAATGTGATCAAGTTAAATCCTGCATGCAGTTTGTGCAGTTTTGTAAGCTGCGTTTGCATACGAAGGACTTTGAAGTTGAAATATTAGCTGCACAAAAAGCAGCCACACAACTGGTCAGGTAATTCTGTGGGCATCCCTTAAATAGATTACATTTAAAATTGCTTAATGCTATTGATTGGAGTCAACAGCATTAAGAGACAATATTGACAATTTAAAAATGTTGCGATAGAACTGATACCAAGTATTAGATTTACATTTGGTATTAATAACTTTCTCTACTATCTAGGCAAAGGTATTTGTAAATCTATTTTGAGATAGAAGATAAATACTGACAGGACATTATTTTAAGCCGTTCAAATTGTATTTAAGAAAAATTGAGAATGCTGTGAGGCAGAACATCTGTTTTTGGATCTAATAAAAATACTACGTTTCAGACTGCGTTACTGTCATTGTGGTTTGTTGTTGTAATTCCTATGCCCTTAGTAAAACTTCAACTACTATTATAATTTCAGGAAATGAGTCAAATGACTATTCAACAGAAAATGTACAACCACCTAGCCTTTTGCAGTTTCTTTTGTGTCAGCACACATGCAGAGAGAACTATGTTCCAACACATTTAGACACACATTTATCCGCATTTTGAGCCACTGAAAATTCCCTTATTTGAATGGTACTTGATTGAAATCACTGGTTTCAGGTTTCTCAAAGATTCATGAGCAGCTTTGTTGCCATGAAATTTTTTTTTATCATTCTGCCGCATGGTTCTCTGTCTATCAAAACGCCACTCACACACTCATCGCTTTATCAGAGAAGCTCTGAAGTAAACCACCTTTCAATTCATCAAACATACTTGTATAGGCCTCGAGTCTCAGCCGCACACCTTTTTGTGTTTCGCTTCATTGTGTGTGTCTGAGGTGGAAGTTGTAGGTCTAAAGCAATTACGTGCCACAGACGAGCCTTTTGTTGCACCACAGCAAGCCAATTTCCGGAATCTATGGCAGTCAAGTGACTCATCACATAATGTTTTTTTGTTTTTTTTTCAGACTTCTTAGCATACAGGTAACACATAGCGCTCTCCGAAATAAGCAATAAATCCCATCTAAATGAATCAATAACCGCCATCTGCACACACCTGACACGAAAGCTGAATACTCAATTTCTGCTATAGTCTAGTCTCAAATAGCAAGTGATCAAAATACTGGAGCAAAGCAGCTTCATAATGCGGGAACTGTTGTTGGCTGATCTAAATTTACAAGTTCCATTAAACAGAGGGCGGCTCATCAGGTCTGAATAACAATGACACTGGTGCCCATTTTATAATAAGTCCTGGCTTTATGTGGAAGACAGCTTGAGCCGCTAGGGCTGAAATTGAATTTGGTTCATTTCCTTCGGCTGTCTGAATTCTTTTGTGCACTTTTTTCCTGCTTGGCATTGATTGTAACCAGGTGCATTTAGGCTAGCTTTCATTCACAGATATAGCATCCATATAGAAAAAGATGCACCTGGGCTTGCAGAAAAATATCACAAACAAGGGTAATCATTTAAAGCAGGCAAAGAAATAAACAATAAAATCATTCTTAAGTTCAGTTTTTATCTTAAAAATACCACATATTTTACACAATGTGTGTAAAATATGTGTAAGATGTGACTCTGTGTCTTTGACTACACAGTCATCCAAAATGACATGGTACACAGATCTTGCTACTCTGAATGTTAAAAAAAGAAAAGAAAAAGAAGATTAAATTTTAAGTTGTGAGTTAATAATAATTTGATCAATGCTTTGAATATTCATGCCATCTTGTGATTTTAAGAAGTTCACACAAAAACTATTTGTTTTTGTTTGCATCCTGTTTCTTACCATCTGACTACAATGTATTGCTGCTACTACAAGGCGGAGGTAATGAGAAACGCCTTCGGGTGCTCAAGAAATAATGTGTAAATGTGACCAATAGGGGGCAGTGATAAATCAGCTCAAGTCTATTCTCGCAAAAAAAAAAAAAAAAAAAAAAAAAAAAAAAAAAAGTTTAGGACTGCTGCACCTTTGTCTGCTTCAGTTTTCAGTTGGCAATATTTTATACTTTTTTTTATCTGAGGGGAAAATGGTTATAGCAACTTTTTTAAAATGTCATGAATAATGAGGACAAAGCATTCCTGTGAATCGCTGAACTAATATTCTGTTGTATAACCATTATTTCTGAGAGCTGCTTCTAATGTGTGTTACATGGAGTCTCCCAACTTCAGACAAACATACCAACTTACTGATCTCTTCCTGCTGGCACATGCTTTGCTCTCAATTAAAAATAAAAACTTCTCTTACACTGCCTCATCATCAATTTCTCCAGGGTGATCCACTGGTTGACTGTTAAATAATGTGCCCAGTCTCTCCCAGCTGCAGTCAGAGCCGCTGCTTCTAAACTCAGACTGCTAATGAATGATGCATAGCCTGTGCACTGCCACCATTGGTTAAATCCCCTTACAGACAGGTTGGAATACAAATATAAAATGTTCTTATCTGATATAAAACAGTGCAAAAAATCTCTATTAATTGATTGTGTATCAATATTAATACATCCATCTGTCCATCCATCCATGGAACATGCATAAGATTTGTTGCAGTGTCTGTATCAATGCACTGCAGTTAAATTTGGTATTTTCTAATGTATCTCAAATTAATGAATGTGTTTTAAATAAGCAAACATTTTTAAAATTACAATTATTACTACAATTCACAGAGTTGAAACATTATAAAAGAAATCATTTCATTACAGAAACATCATATATTTTTTTTAAAATAAAACCACCATCCAGATATTTGTGTGAAATGTCTCATCATTGGTTTTATTTTAAATCCTTCACTTTTATTGATGTGGCAGGGAGTGAAAGGCGAAGGCAATTCGTTCTCACATTAATTGGGTCATACCTGGTGTGCAGGGGAAGGAATTTGTAATGAAATCTTATACACCTGAGAGTGTGTGCTAAGTTCAGATAAGCCAGCACTGCATGGATTCTCCATCTTATCTCGAGTCAGCAATGGGACTGTGAGATTGAATAATCCGGGGAAGGTTGGGGAGCAATGGTTCAGGCATCCATAGGCTCTTAAAAGCAATTTGACAATGGCTCCACACTCTAATAAGTGTGGCACATTCACTCTCTGTGCAGGATGTCAAAATAACAGGCTGCTACTTGACATCCTCACTTTCAAACAAATAAAGCAGCTAATATCAATGGAGTCGAGGGAGAGCAGCACAGTGTCAAAGTCACATAATTTGGGGACTCAGAGATTCCTTCATTTTAATCTTCAACGTATTGAAGATCTCACATTGACATCAAAAATATTAAAATTAAGCCCAGCCAAAAGAAGTTACTTTATCGAGATTTTTTTTTCTATTGAACCAAACGATGAACTAAAATTCCTTAGTAAACAAATGACTCTCTAAAAGTCAAATAATAATGCTTGCATTTAACTTGATTCTGATTCAGTGTTTAAACAATTTGTATATCTAAGACATACCTAACCACATGGTTAATGTGTAACATTTCAAAAGTTCAAGACAAAAATAATCTACATTGCCTAATTTCACAGAACTGATAACTAACATTAGTTTGCTTCCTCTCCATTTTAACATGACTTATTGGTACTTTCACTCATAGTATGTCCTTCTCATAATTCCTATTAGAGAAAGTTGCTATTTGATCTAATTACTGTAAACATATGGAACTAACCTACAAAATAACCACTTCATCAATAAACTCAGTCACTGCTTATCACCGATTATGGCTTGACATGTGGGAATGAGAATTGAATATGGATTTTACAATTGTGTCTATTTATGCGATGCAATTCAAGTCTTAATGATTTTATTATCGCAGTGTCTTTCCTTTAATTTCCTGGGGGGAAAAAAACAGATTATATTGCTTTGTGTATAAACAAATATTTCATTATCTCAGAATATAGCAAATGCAGGTAGTGCAAATGCCTATGACATTAGCTTTAGGTTAGGTTTTATTCTAGGAGAAACAAAAGAAATGCACATCTAAAGTCTCTCATCAGTAATCTTAAAGCCCACTAAAGTAAACAACTCTCTTCCTGTTGAGAGAAGGAAGAGGTTAGAACTGACACTCTGGCTTATTATTAATGCAAAGATTAGAGAGCATCAGAGTAAGAAGCTATGAAGTGTAAGTAAAGGAGTGGAAATTGAACCTCACTGCCATAGCACCATTCAATCAGATAAATAAGAGTATAATCGAGTTTTACCCCTCAGATGCATAATTCATCTGACATTCAGTTCCATATTCTTCCCCTTCCCAGAGTGACTTTCTTGCTATAGATAAATTGTTGTGGGCTCAAACACATGAGTATTTTTCTTTTTACCTTTTCTCAAAATGTTATAGTCTTACAGTTAAAATGAGATGGCTTTGTGAGCATCACTGTTTTGTCCTACCACATACTTATTCCTCTCATGGAACAAAAGTTTTATTTTTAACAAGAATAAATGTTCTGAGTGAAAAACTGTTAAATCATATTTACCCACATGTAGGTATCTTATGTGAAAATATGTCCCCCCCCCCATTTTATTTAGTAAAACTGTCACCATGTCATGACAGCATATCATGACACAGATAATCTGTGGGGAAAAAAAAGTCAAGTTCCTCAACGTCCTCGCAGTGCTACTATTGCTGTCTGCAAAAATGCACCACTCCCGATCAAAAACAACCAATCAGAGTCAGCGTGAGGGTCTTAGCACTGCTAATTAACCTCCTCTATGACACTTCATGTGCTAATTTTGAAAAACAACTGAAGGAAAACCATTCATCCACTGTCAACACAGCTATGGCTAACTAGCCTTGGCATTCATGGCAAAGAGCAAGGGGGGTGAGCATAACGGTGACTAACGGTTCTAAAACCCTCCCCGTGGGTCTGATTGGTTGTTTTTGACTGAGTGGTATATTTCTGCAGTTTGAACTGGGAGCATTGGGAGAAGGCAGTTGAGCTCAATTTTTTCATAGATTATTTGTTTCATCTTATTCTGTCAGAGCATAATAATCCTCTTTTGACAAATATGTTAAAACATAAAAAAAATATAGAAAAAACATTAAAACACATATTTTTTTATAAAAGTTCTATACTGCAGCGTCAAGACTGATCTTAAAGGAATTATTCAAGAAATTGTCGGCAGTCTTATGCGTTTTGATTTGGTGCGATACTAAACTCACCTATAATTATGTTTCATTTCAGTCCTGCTCAAATACAACCAGCTTTTTGTAAAGTGCACAGTGCTATAAAGAATGATCATACATAAACATCAGCGAGACACCACTGATATATTAAACCCTTGGGAGCTGCGGGACTGTCACCCGGGTAGAGAAAAATAGACTGTTTTTTTCTAGCACAGTTCTTGGCAGGTGAAGAGGCAGCTCACTCACAACTCAGCAGACCACCTGCTGCCAAATCTGATTTAGTGCAGGGAAATATTTTCTCTTCAAGATCCTGCCATTGGTTTAGAAGGCCAGGCCACATGTTGTGAAACGAAGTAGGCCGCCAAACTAAACGGGTTGTCATTTGCCCACACTGCGTGGCCATTGATTTACCGCTCCTTGCTGCTGATTTCCTGGAGGGGACTGCGAGCTCTAAAGAAAATGCCTGCGTGCTCCATCAAAAGAAAGGTTTCCCCCAGGTCAAACCTCCTATGAGGCTCCACTGTTAGCAGAAGGCACAGTCAGAGGTTCAACAAATGAAGCTGGATTATTATTTTATAAGTTCAAGATTGCCAGTTGTTTTGATAGAGTTGCAATCTGTTCCATCATTTAAACGAAACCCAGACAAAGACTTCCAAAACCATTAGAGTGTCTATGTAGCAGGTGCTGGCTTGAGTTTTTCTTTTGAAGTGGAGCTGAGGAGGTAAATCTGAATGAAGAAACAGAAGTAGGCACTATTTCAGAAGTAAAACACATATTTAGGCAATAACCAGCTATGCATATGTATATGAATATAATATAATATAATATGAGGTTTGTGGTTTATATTATATTGTTTTTATAAAGTTTTTCTTTTCCTGTACTGCTATTTTGCAAAACTGGAAAATGCTGTTTTTGCTTTGTGTGTAAAAACTGAGAACAAATGTTATGTACTTTTCATATTGTTTTGCTGTGCTAAATATCTCATTACCACAAGAAAACACAATAAACCTCTTTCTAGCAACATTAAATTTCTTTTCAGTTTTCGTTGTGTGCCGAGTGACACCTGAAGAATACATCTTTGGGGGTGCTATGGTGGCGCAGAGGTTAAGCACAACTAAAGCAGTCTTAGTCCTTGATGTGGCCTTCGCAAGTTTGGCTCCTGGCCTGGTGACTTTTGCCACGTCTTCCCTCTCATAGCACTTTAAATAAAACTTATAAGACTGAGCTACAGTTGAACTATGTCTATTATTATTTGTATTTTGACAAAACAAAAAAAAAAAACTGCCTGATCATTCACGTTTTTTTAATGTCTTCTTGGGTATGAAAATGAAATTGCAACCTAAGTAGCACTGAAGTTAATCTATTGACACGGTCCTTCTGAGACTGCAGTATAAATATGACAGTACATCTACACAAAGTAAAAGGAGTTTTAACAAGACTGCTCTCTTCTCTGGTTGCCTCTCGTTCACCATATCTGTATATGTTAAGAAAAAAGTACACATATTACCATTTACGACATAATCATGTAAAATATTGGGTTATAAGTATTAAACAAAAAGCAGAGAATAAAACAAGGATGTCAAATACTCAGTCAAAACAGTGCTCCGTTAAGAATTTACCTGTTTATTTTAACAAAGCTTAAAAATCGTACTGATCAAATATGAAGTATTTGATTAAATCTGGGGTCCAATTTCAGTTCCACCTCACAACATTCATTCCTTAAAAAAAGATTTTATTCAAATCTAGACCTGACTTATTTTGCTCCATAGCTGGCAAATTGAGATAGTGATGCACTTCAATTATTTCAAAACAAGTTCATAAGGCAACGTTAATGCAATCTGTTTGTGTGATTAGTGCTGGTGGCGAAGGTGCAGACTGGCTGCACGTTGCATATGATCAGCCCATTACATGCTGCCAGGGCTGGTTATGGAAATAGACTTATAACAGTGCTACCTGATGTTGCTGCCCACTGAGACAGAGGGAGAAATCACATTCGTTTCCCAGCCTCCAATTAGTGCTGAGCCCACATCATCATCAATTCACATACTAATTGTCTTGTGTGGCTTACACAGCATACCACCATCTGTGCAGGTCCTCTAACTCTTGAGGAGCAGGTTGGATATTTTTAGGTATGACGGAGAAGTGGTTGCACTTGGAGATGTACATATTTGCACTGTATATATTATGAAGGTTAAACCCTTGTCAAAATTTCCAGTGCCTCATTAAAAACTATGGGGAAAGAAAAACGAATGCATACTATGGAGAAAAAAATAAATATTTAACACGTCAACAGTTTTCATAGTGAAATCCCAGGAAATCCTTACATACAAAATAATCAGCAGAAAACAATCCATATATCAAGGTGTATCAGAAAATGGATTGAAAAAGGGAATCAGTGTTGACCACGTGAAGGAAAGAAGCTTCAACATGTTAGAGGTGGTGATGAGCTACAAGAACATGTGTTGATTGACAGCGATAAGAACCTCCTCCTGGTTCTGATTGGTTGTTTCTAGTTAGATCTGGGAGAAGGCAGAGAAGCTGGATATTTTTCACTATCTGTCTCATACCATACTGTCACAACAGTTGTAACAAATATGTATTTTTTTATTATAAAAGTTACACACTGCAGCTCTAACCTATCAACCTAAGATTTTTCCAGCGTTAATGTTCCAAAACCAACTAAAAATGTTTGTTTACATATTTCTATATTTTTAAATATCACTGAAGAGGCCAACTAGGACTAGGACCTTGAAAGATTTTTGACAATTTTTTTATTAATTCATTATTTAGCTGAATAAAGACAAACACAGATGCATACTGAGAAATTACTTATATGAATCGAAAGCTTAAACAAGTCGATTTTTCATCAAGGCAACAGTAGGAGTTTCTTTTAAAAGCAGAGGCCAATTTCAAGACTTCAAATTGCGAAGTCAAATGTCTTTTAAGATATGTTTGATATATGCAGCATTTTTATAACAAATGAAGGTAGTTTGGTTACTTTATAGTGCTATAAAATGGCACTATGTTCATGGAAAATACATAATAGCCTGTAAGAAGAAATCCTTACCGTATCTGCTTCCATTCTGTGTTCATGATCAAACGCAGTAAAAGCTCCATCACAGTAAAGTTGTTTTTCTTCTAGCTGTAGCTTGAACAAGTCAAAATATAAAGCAGCAAGATGAGTTCAGTTTCAGTCTGTCAGCATTGATTGGGGAGGTGAGATGACCATGATGTTGGCTCCAAAAGCTGCTATTAGACTGTGAGGTAACAGCTGGTGTGATCACCCACAAAAACAATAGGTAAATTAAGTTGCTCTTCACCTGCAGATTTATCAGAAATCATGAAGAGGTGCTTAATTGTTTTTAAAGATGGTGAGTGGCAATGAAAAGAGACTCCTGTATGTTTTATCTGCTGTAGCAGTTCCGTGCAGCATGTTGTACATTAATCTTAAAGTGAATGACTTATGTTCTGCATGAATTAAAAAAAAATTAAAATAAACTTTGGCCAGGATAAAAATGCTGTAATTACAGAACAGTGACAGAAAGACTAGTTCCTTTTCAATGTCTTGTGGTCAAGCCATGTCCTTCCTCCTGGAGTGGACTCCCTTTTAGAGCACATGACGTTATGTAAACTGTTATGCAAATAACCAAGGGTAATGGTATCAGAATTACAGTATTGTAGCCCAAATGTTACACTTTCTCACTGACCAATGATATTCATTATGTTCAGGTCTTTGTTATCTTTGTACAGAGTCAGATATTTTTGGAAGAAACCAGTTTTAGAAGGAAAGTAATAATGTGTTGCTCCAATATAAGATAAGCTTCTAAAAAGTTCTGATATTATAGGTACTGTCATATTTTCTAGGAATTTCCATCGGTTTTACATTCTGCACTTAATGGTCTATGTAGTAGTTTGAGTTTACATTTGAAGTTTTTGTTTCTGGTTTTATTGTTGTGGCTCCTCACTGGGTCTCTTGTGATATATTATGCAATGCTGTTGAATATGTTTGAAGCTAATTGATAATGGATACTAATGCATAATGGAAATGAGAGTATCATAAAGCTTCCTGCTCTACAGGAAAAGTAAAAATAAGGATTACTTTTCTTGGAGCTATTACTATATATATATATGTTTTTTTTTTAGAGAACCCCATTTGAACGGCATGTGTCTCGGTCTGTATGTTTTAAGATGTCAGTGGTTAAGTTTGTTTCCGATAACACATTTCAACTTGGCTCTGAATCAGATCACGCATCCCATTCAATCCCCCTGGCTGGCTGCAAAGTAAAATGATTCAATACATCCAATAAGCTTCTCTCTTTCTTTTCATTTCCTTCATTTGAAGCTGCCTGTGTACTGCCATCCTGGGTCACTCAACCCTATTTCAAGTGGCTCTCCTTCAATCTACACGATGAATTTCCTCTGTGGCTTTTCCTTTTTTTTCCCTTAAGAAAGATCCACAACTTAGAAATCAGGGTTACAAAAAGCACAAAAGAAAATAAATCCTTTGCAAAAATAAAGTTCAGTGTGCCAAAGAGGATTAGTTACAATAATGCCCCTGCTTTGTTTGATCCAGATTGTTTCAAGGTATTACTCTATTTGTCAGTGAACAAGATGAATCTACTTTGTAGATACCCTACCTAGAAGTCCTGAACAATTGCTCAGTGAATTCTCTAGGCCATGCATGTGCAATACTTTAAGTACTATATAAAAGATTCTTCTTTCTATGCCCATGAGTTTGAACCAAGCACATTTGTGAGAAAGGACAGACATAAAAAGGGGCATTAAGAATGTCATCTTCCACTCTACCTTTGCTGACAGCCCTTTCTCCACTAGACACAATTGTCTGAAGGATAATGTTCACATTAGGACTTGAATTATTCATCGTCACCATTCATAGCCTTCTATGAAACAGTAAAGTGAATATTACTGTGCGCGCATTACATCTCACTCCAATGGAACTATTTCTGCTTGGAACAAATCCCCAACATAGATCACCAAACTAAAAGGAAGGCTTTGATTAGCCTACTGACTGTCCTATCAAATCCAAACAACTGGTCCTCTAACATTGATGAGACTGTTAACCTTGATGCATTTTCAAATCCTTTCTGGATCATTAAACATTTTGAATTTGTTTTGTTCCCAATTCAGCAATGATACTGTCATCTATATGCTAAGGGGTTATCTTGGACATATATATTGATTTTCTATCTGGCAGGAGTGTGGGTTGAGAACTTGGTCATGTCTGTGATGTTCATCACAGCTCAAAGACAATTATGGAGTGAAAACTTAAGGGTAGCAGAGGGTAATCCTTTTACCAAGCTTCCCAGGAGCTTTTCAGTGGGTTGCTTGATTCAAGATATTGACTCCAACCACTCTTGTCTGACCCCAAAATTACCTATTGATTTACCCTTTTGACAGTTGTTAGTTGGAAACGTAATAACAACGACCTACATTGTCATAAAAAGTACATGTTGTTTGGCACTAGCTGTTGCTCCTCCTTTATACAAGTATTACTGCTGCTGAAGCACAGGCATGGGAAATCAATACAGTCAGAACACAAGACAAGTTTTTTTTTGCAGCAGGACTTGATTATCTATACTTAACTTATATTCAATGATTAATTTTAGCATCCGTTTATTCAAGCAACTTGTAGTCGACTTCCTAAAATTATTTACATTTTCAGAACATTCAGTGCTTTTACAGTCACGTTTACTGCAGCGGAATTTGTTCCCTGTGATAATCACAAAGACACAACACAATTACTGCATTGTTTTCAAGACTTGGTGTTATGTAATGCTGATGTGAGAGTTCAAAGGGAACATTTTCATATTTTTTTAAGTAAAGATTATTCATAATTTTAATATTGTTTGTGAACATTATGCTCAGCTACTATCATGCATAACAGAATGCCTTAAAACAAATTTTCAATGTTTATAAAACATGGGGATGGACAAGTTTTATTTTTTCGCCTCCAGGGCCACATGAGGTTCAATGACTGGTGCTGAAGGCCATATCATTGGGTAAACTCAAATATTCAAAAAAACAAATTTAGTCATCAGCTTTAAACTTTTTTCTCTTCTGCTATAACAGTACCCAGTTCAACTGAATATTAAAATGTTACACAGATTTAGTCAAATTGAACTATATTATTTAACTGGAAAAATTAAGTTTTAGAAAAAATTATTTTCTTGCATGTCATTGTTTATAATAATAATAAAAATAATAACTCTTCTTCACAGTCAGTCACTTTGCATTTTACTTTTGTGAATAGGTACTATGAAGTATGGCTACATGATATTACGATTCGGGTTGGAATACATTATCCTGGAACTGTCCTCTGTGTCACTGCAGTGAATTTATCCAACAGAGCATCTTATGACATGCAAAATGTGTATTGATGGTAACTGAAAATAACAATTAATGTATTTTTAGAGTTCTTTTCAATATAAATAAGAGCTGTGATAACTAACTACTGCACAGCCTTTATTTGGCAGTCCATTTATTATATAATCTAAATGCTTTATCAGTATTTGTCATTTAAGCAAAACCTGAGTGATAGTGATCATATGATCATGCATTGATGGATGATTGGATCAGTCTTGGATATCTAAAGGGTTAAATGTGGTTTGAGGAATTTAAAATTCCCACATTTTGTATAAAATGTATTGAAATGTAGAACATTTTGAAAAAAAAAAAAACATCAATTCCTATCACATATAGTGTATTCTTTTTTGATTGTGTGTATATTGGGATAAATGGTATGAAATGGCACTAATGTAACAGAACTGTTGGGCATACAGTGTAAAAAAAAGCAAACAAAACAGTGTTCATCAGGATATTTTAACATCTAAAGAAACACATCATCTGTCTAACCTACTGAAGTCCAGTCAAAGAAATATCTGAAATGCTTGGCCAAATAGAAATTATATTTTCTCTTAGTTGCAGTATGCTACAAGATGTATAAAACATTTGTACAGAATGTACAAATGCACAGTATGAATAATTTTTTTTTTTACAGTTGTGATTACCTGTGTTTCATAACACATGCTCATCCTCATTCCAGTTGGAAGAGGGTCATTCCTGTCACTACATCATTAAAGATTTATATTATTTTCTCATTTTATGCAGTAAGATTCCTCTCAGCAAGCCATGAATGTATGTTTTCTCTCCCTGCTGGATCTTATGTTTTTTATACCCATTACTGCAGGCATTAGTTGAGTGTTTGCACTCTGCACTGAAGCTTTGTGGCATAATAAACCATTAATTTTTCACTCCATCTGACAGAATACCATTAAGCTCAGTTATAATGTAAGGACTGCAAATAAAGTAAGGCATTCATATAATAATCTGCTGCAGAAGTTTAGTAATAATAATAATAATAATTATTATACTACTGGGCGGCAAACAAATATTTCATGGTGTTGACATTGTAATGTGCGGTACCAATGACATATGATTTACATGAAACTGGGTGTAAAAGTAGACAGTGAGTCTAGAGTAGAACAATGTCTGTTATAAAAAATAAGGAAAACATATGCAGAATAATAACTGTAAAACTGCAGCCAAAATACATTTTTGGTATACACATTTTCCTCGCTTTCACTACCATCTTTTTAAAGACTGCCATCATGTGTTACCTTAATACACTCTAAAAAGAAAAAGGAAAATTTCCTTCAGCCCAGAAGCTTCAGAGTGCAAAAGAAAACTAGTTTGCAGATGATATCAGTCCATCTCCAACCATGGAGATTATAGCAATGACAGCTGTTGTGGCAAACAGCTTATAGCTTATAGAAGTACCTGCAAAGAGATGGACATGATAAAATAAATTACCTGTGTGACAGCTGACAGCTTAAGAACACCAGTTTATTTCATTTCATTTTTTTTTCTCACTAACAGAACTTATCTGATTTTAGTTGGGCTAAAATGTAAAAATAAATAAATAAATAAAAAAAAAATAGTTTTTTTCCCTCCTCATAGATGCAATTCTCATTCTAAACTAAATGCCTTTATGGTTATGTTTGACTCCATGAGCTACAATGCGGGATTATTTACGTTTTTCAAGAGGCAGAGGTAAGCTTCAATAATTTATGAAAGACAAGACTTCTTGAGATGAAGTAGAAATTCACCCACAAGACTGTGTTTTTGTTTTTGACCAACTCTATGGAAACATCTCTAGATCCAGCTTAATGTCCGACTGTTAAATAAGTACATCTTTTCAACCAGACAACAAACCGACAAGCCTTTTGTGAAACCCATTTAAATGATGATGCAGTGCTTAGAGCAGGCTACAGACCTTGATGCAGCCATCCTGAGTTCAACTCCTGTCCTCGGTTCCTGCCCCACAAGTGTCAAAAAATTAAAACAGAGAAATAAATAAATTAATGGAGATAACCGTCATGCATCCAGGTAACACACAGACTGAATTCAGGCTGGTTGATAGACATGGCTGACCTGGGACTCATGCTGTTTAAGCATTGGTGGGTGCTTAAATAAACAGTTGTATTTTATAAATAATTCTGACTAAATAAAATAACTTCTTATCATTACTTCCTGATTTAAAAAGCATTGTGATGGTCAAATGGGCATATCTCTGTTAGGGACTCATACATGTGATCATATCCCAGGCCTTCATTTGATATGTTGAAAAAAACCTTTATGTTTATAATCTGTCCTGCATTGAAAGTAAGAAAAATAGACTTGGCAGAGAAATGTGATCGTTGATGTGAAACTGTGGTTTGGGTAATGTTGTGTACTGCTCTACTCCTCTCTTTCCATGTCCAGCCTGTAGAGATGAGGTTTAAACGAATGGCCTTATCTATGTCCTCCAGGTCCAAAACCTTTACTGACGTCAGTATTCTTCAGGGTTTAGGTTGGGGAAAAAGGGGAAGACTGGTAGAAGAGAGTAGAAGGAGAAAAACTCCTAACATACAAATAGGACAGAAAAATACAACAAAGGGGGCAGGATGATGAAAGGAAAAAAAAGGCAACTTAAAATATAAATTGACAAAAACCAAACTGGAATAAGTTGACTGATAGAAGTGAATAGATGATCTTTGCTCTTCCTACCAGTATGGTAAATCTAATATCATCCACTACCTCAGTGAGAAAGGATTAGGACGATGGTCATAACCGTTACTATCTTACTGGTAAGGATTGGCTATACCGCGAAGGATCGCAGAGCAAAAAAGAAGTTGGGCACCATGGAAGAGGGGTCAAGCTGGGCTATTAAAGCTCAGAAATGATCCTAAATACCGTTTAAGACCACATTAAGTACAATTTTTCATTCCAAAGCTAGAGCTGCACACGCTGCTATTTGTCTGGCTAATGTGATTGCTTAGCATTGTGTTTTTGTATCCTCTACGCATACCGTCTTGTAAAGATGTTTATATCCATTGACATTGCTACATTTTTCACATTTGTAAAGTAGGGAAAAAAAAGCCTTGTGTTTATGTTCTTTGTACAAGAAAATCTGAAGAATTGCCCTGTATTTGGGTCCATCCATCTTATAATTGACACCGACTATCTGACTTGTTCCTCCTGAAGAACTCCAAGAAGCTGCTTTATCCCCCTGATGGTTCACAAGGGCTGCTTCTTTGATTAATGCTCTACTTATGCTTTAAGTTAGGTCTTGTTTCATACTGGTTTGAAACATGGCATTTTAAAGAAAATTGTTAAATTTGCATTGTTTTTATCTTCAGTAGGCATGAGAGGTGGGCTTTTTCAATTCATAGAAATAGATCAAATGCTTTTTCTGTTTGTAATTTTTGTATTAACCACTCTGCAACACAACAAACACCTGTTACAAACTTGAGATTAATAAATAATCCTATTAGTTGATTGAAATTTATTAGCAAAATATTTAACACAAATTTTTCCATTGATTGTTCAATTTTAACAAGAATAAATAGCACGCTCTCTTAATTCTACTGACTTGAGTGGTCTACATCTTGAATTCAGTGTCTTTGCCAAAAATAACATACCATTGAGAGAACGTGGGGTACTTGCATGCCGAGCAAATCAAAAATATGGCAGAAAGGCTAGAACAGTAGGACCTCCAGCCCTCAGACGACAACAAAGGTAACATGAGTCGCTGTTGGTACGTTCTAATTTAAGACATATCTCCAGGGGCAGATTAGCCAGCACAACACACCTCCACAATGGCAAGACATATTCCTTTAAATTAAGGCCTAAAATACTGGAGGCCAATATCATCTGGAGGTGGTCAAGCCATCTATGAATTGTGGGCTGAAGACAAAAGAAGAAAATATTATCAAGGTCAACTGGTAAAATCAACATGTATGTATACATTTCTATAAAAGTTATTTCACTGTGATGAGTTTGTATTGAGATATTCTGAACAGAGAAGTAGTAAAGAAAATTTTATACAAAATATACAGTAGAACCATTAAGGCATTTTCAAACTAACAGTTCATAGATTCTAATAGGATTTTATAATCAAGTAAAAAGTCTCAAACAATCAGAGATTAGCAAATCCCTTTTATTAAATCTGATTCCAATTTATGTTGAGGAAATTATGCCTTATGGCTACAACTGCTTGCTTGAGGCCTAAACATTTAAAAGCATCCCTGGCTCAATCTATCAAAATGAATGACTGAACTACCTCCTCAGCATGCCAATATTTTTTATGGACTGCTTCTGTTGACCTAATTATAATATTTAAATGTCTTTAAGCTAAAGCACCTCTAAAAGTTCCAGGATACGGACTGGAGTGAGAAGCACACGGTTTAGAACATAATGGCAGCTGCCGTTTGAGATTCTAACACAACATATAAAACATGTGTAAGTTTTATAATCTAAAACTAAGTTTTAGATTATACTATATAAAAGTAAGTTAATGTGTCAAAGAGCGGACCTTATAAATTGCTTACAAATGGCAAAATGTGAATTTAACAAAAAATAAATAAATAAACATCTCAAATTAATTGGCAGAACTCGCTGTAGAAAAATCAAAATAGTGTGAATAAAACTTCATGCTGATCAACACAACATTTAAACCACAAACCCCCCTCCCCTCAAGATGTTTATTGTGGAGTTACAGTTAAACCTACCAAAAAGGATTAATTTAACTTTGTTAGTTTGATCAGACTCCAAAAAGTCTTTTTGGAGTCTATTTTGAGAAACTTGTTGGATTTCACTTCGCAAACAGCAGGAGTCACCACTGAGAAAAACAGAACCTCTCTGAAGGAGGAAGGCAGCTTTAGAAGTTTATCTACCAATTAGATAATTAGATTTTCATCTTTGATCTAAACTGATCTAGACTGACTTACCAGTGCAAGCATTTAAAACATGATCTAAAATTCATAGAAAAACTGCATCCAATCACACATGCATATGAAGCTATAGAAAACTATTCATCTTCAAATCTCTACTAGTTTCCAACCCAATTCAACCCAGTGCCCAAACAGTCATGCACACCCTCTGTCTCAGAAGGTGGAGCTGTTAGCACCTCCAGTTCTACTCCACATGTTCAGTATATATCGCAATGTCTTTTCCTGAGTCAAGGTTTTAATGGTTAGCAAACATTGTTCTAGTATTTCATTTCATGTATCAATATTTTTTTTTACAATATTTCATTATTTCACAATATTCCTTTTACAATATCTCAATTTTCACATCGACACATTGGTACTGCTAAACAGAGAGATTTTGCTTATTAACAGCTCTGAGAGTAAACTATGTGACAAATCCTGTAAGAATACCAACTGTCATCTTGCATCACAAATTTGGTAATGAGCCACTAAATTATAAAGAAAAGAAAGACAAACTGTGTATGAATGGAATGCTGGAAATTATTTAGGTTGTTTAAATGAAACCATCAACAACAGTGCTACAAAAAAAAAAGTTTGCCTCATTGATTTTTTTTTTTTTAATCACACTTAACTGTTTCAGATCAGACAAATTTTTATACCAAAGATAACCTGATTAAATACAAGAGGCAATTTTGTATTTAATCAGGCTGATTTCATTTCATTTCTTAAGGGAAGCAATGCACTGGTAAGTCAATGATTAACTTTAATCACCTTTTTTTCAAAGAGTTCAAATTTCTGTTGCTATCCCCATACCTGATTATGGTCAGAATGACAGAATCAAGAAATCACAAAAAAATTATGACCTGTCTGACTAGATTAAGAAAGATTAGAGCCATCTTAATCCAAAAACAACAAATCATGCTGATATGAAAAGAACAGGTTAAACACAAACTAACATCTCTCAGTCTGGGAACTGGTTACGAAGCCATTTCTCCAAAGATGAAAAAAAAAACAAAAAAAAAACATGAAACAACAGTTAAACTTTTCAGGAGTGGCTGGCTTACTAAAATGACTCCATAACTACATCAACAACTCAAGTACCTTTGTGCACTAGCTGCCTCAGGAAAAGTAGGACATGATGTCCACCCCTCCTTCAAGCAGGATGATGTTTTGCACCATTTGACATTTCTGATGTGGTTCAATCATTTGATAAGACCTTCAAAACATCACATAGCAGGACTTTAAAAACCAAACGTAGAACATCATACCAAAAAAAAAAAAAAAGAATATGTTTCTTTACTGTTCTTAAGGGGCAAGTTAAGATCTATTCAGTCTATGAAATCATTTTCCGAGCTCCATTGTGTTGATTGTGAAGTTTAGAGAACACTGACATTTCCCTTTTTTATCAAGAAAGATTTAAATAACTTATCAAGGAACCAAATACGAAGAAAATCATGAAAAGAGTGGCTTAAAATGGCACAGCTTTGAGATAATATTCAAACGTTTTGATGTAACTTTAAAAGCTTTTCTATTAAGGCAAAGCTCTCTGAAATCCGATGCAGCAATTATCTACACACTAGTATTGTGCCATGAACCTGCTAATGGAAGACTGCAGTGGTGATTGTTATTGCAGACCCACGGGTGCACACTTCAGTGATTGTTTATTTTGCGTATGAAAGGTATGATAAGACTTTTTTCCCCCCCTCCATAATCTCACATCTCACAAATAGCAAAAAACTAAGGTGACTTTCATAACGCTTGGCAACCTTCTGTAATTGGAAGCTTTTATAATGGAGCAAAGCTGCTTTTTGAAGAGACTCTCAGGGTATAAAGATCCAATGGAAAGATGTGTCCTCGACACTAGGTTAAAAACAAAAAAAGTTTTATTAAAACGACTGTACATTAGATATTGTCAGATAACCAGTCAGAAGCAGAATAAATCTGTCCAACTGAGGGAAACCGTTAACACCTCACAGACACATTCCCTTGAAATGACAAGTGGGCACCATGACACACGAAAGTGGTGCAGCAGGTGAGCCAAATCATTAGATTAGGCAGATTTATGGCTTCATGAAACTTGTTATTACCCACGGTGTGCTCCACTGATGTTTAGCGTGATGTCTTTATGAGCAGGCCGGTGTTCACCTTGCCCTAACAGACACTGTGTGGTGATTAGAATATTATAGACTTCATTTAACTCATTTTTCGGGTCAGAAAACCAGATGCCTGCCTTGGCATTTAAAACGCATTTGCTTGAAGTAATATCCTACATGAAAACATAATCCCTCAAGCAGGTTTCCCCCCCTTTACTAGCAGTGTGTTTTATTTTAGCTTTTTTTTTTGTCTTGGTTTAAAACACTTGGTATGTCTAAAACGTTTCAACAAAGGAGCAACATAATTCTAAGGTCAGGATGTGAAGTAGGGGGCTCCTTTGGCTGCAGCCCTTTTGGTGAACTATGATGAACCATAATTCTTTACGAAAATTCAGTCAGCAGCTTATAAAATCAAGAAATAAATCCAATGTTTGTCAAAATTAGATATACTCACTGATTATTAATTATAAATCAAAAACTACATACTATATATATCTTACACTTTCAGCACAGGTTAAAAGGAAGGAATTATGTCTATAAATGAACATTCAAAATGTTATCTGACTAATTAAAGATCCTACATTTAAAAAAATACTTTCTTTATACTCAGAGACTTAAAACAAATCAACAATCTATTATTCTACTCATAATATCTCATGATAGGATGTTTTTAATTTGCTGTTTTTAAAATTTTGCAACCATCTAATTGGACATAAGACAGAACTCACATTCATGCCTTAAACACATGTAACATCATATCCATTAAATGTTGCAGGGTGAAACACCTTGCCACTAAAAGAGGACTGAAAAATTATATTTTCCACACAGTGTCAGTGCTCCATTGCATTGTCACTGCATTGGCAACGGAGCACAGTGTGTTGCAAGTGAATGATAGAAAAGCAGCAGTTTAGAGCACCCATGAGCTATAGCTTAAAAGATTGTTAGGGTGTTTTGTGATCTTTTTTATGTTTGTATTTGCCTTGTAGCAAATTATGCTGATACGTTTTTTTTTTTATTAGCTTTTTTTTTAACTTGTATTTTCTGATGACAGTAACTCAGTTTAGATGCTACGGGTTTCTTAAAAGTGCAAAAATGTCAAAAGCTAAATTAAAAAAGGTTTACCTAATAATGCAATACTGGTACCAAGTTATCCCACATTTCCCATAATAAAAAGCGTCTTCTAGAATGCCCTCCAGAATTTACACATATATATTTATTTGTGTTGTTGTTTTTTTGTTTTTTTAGCTGATTGTACAATTAACTTGAATATGAAGTGAGTAAGAAAGCCACAAAGGCGCATACAGCATATCATTTCATGCATATCTGAAGTTTTTTAATCCTATACATTTGTTTGCTCTACATAATAATTTATTTACAGACACATATTTTACCATCTTTGTGGCAAGTGGCTCATTCCTAAGGGTATTTCTTCTGCTCAGAAGGGCTACCAGGATGGATCACTGAGGCTTAATTTAACACTACAAACAATGGAAAACAGTCGCAAATAACGGCAGCCATTACAAGCTTATCAGGCTGAGCAGGGATTACAAGGGAAATGAATCATTAACACTATTGCCACTTGAATGGGGCTAAAGCATGATTGGCAGGCTGAAAGCTGGGTGTTAGAAGGGGTGAAAGGAAATGGGTGGAGCTGTGGTTTGATATCCACTGAAGCGGGTATCATTATCGGATGAAAGCTCCAGGACGTTGAGCCAAAATGACCCTCAGTGTTTGAGTATAAGGCAGAGAAGGGGGACAGAATAGATGAGACAAAATTAAAGCACGAAAGATTGAGCATAGTTTAAGCTCGGTGCCCACCATGCTTGGGTGAATAAGAAATACACCAATATCAGATTAAAAGTCCATGATCCTGCTCACAAACACAATATGCTCCCTGCAAGAGTTGAACTGCAATTTTGATTTCTCTTTCTGTTTCTTTACTGCTTTTGCAGAGAGACATTGGTAAGACAGAGTGCTCCACATCCCCAGAGTCCCCTCACCCAGTATGACACCAGGTAGATTTTAATAGTTTTATGGAAAATAGTGAGATGCCATGCTGGTGAAGGGGATTCTGGGTCATGGAGGGATTTGTTAAGCTATTACAGTGTCTGGAGCAGGGCCCTTATCGGCACCTGCCAAGTCTTTGGCGGACCCAGTGGGATTGTAGTGACCCTGGTGGAAGTAATGGATATTAGAAAATCTTCACGCTGTGAGGAACAGGTGAAAGAGCAGGGAGAAAAGCAGTGAGGGAAGAGAAATGGACAGAACATCAAGGACACAACACCGGGATGTAGAAACACTAAACTAAGCCATGGGATTCAACTTTATCATCAAGAAGAGTTGTCAAAAATGAGCAAGATATTTAATTTGATGTTATCTAATCAGAATTTTAAAAATAAGAATTCTAAAAATAAAAAAAAATAAACTGTAATTTGTCTTTAATTATGCAACAGTTTCTTCTTTTTTGTATACTACACACAGTAAGCACATTGTTTTACACTGCCCACTAAAGACTTAATAAAAGTTAGGTTTATGAAAGCAGGGCAAACGATGTCTGCCGATCCTACAAAAAGTTTGTGAGAAATACTCTCCATCTTTTATAGAGCTTTGGAGATGACGTCAGCGTATGACGTTTACGTCGCTCGGCGCCATGTTTGCAGCCCACAGACCAAAACAAACTAGTCAGAACACCGGTGTTTTCATTGTATTACCGACCGAAGCGAAGTTGTTTTGCAAATTGGATACTGGATATTCGCCCTGCGCGGAGTAAGGGACCTTCAGCTCAAGGTTGATCCGATTTATGAACGCTAATTTCGGCTAGCTGTTCTCTACCGATGCCTGCTGAAGCGCATCGGAGATTCACATAGGGGCCGTCAATTTCCGAACACTCCTGTAAAATGCTTTGTCTTGTGACCAACTAATACAAAAAAGTGGTAATTCATGCTATTAAACGAGGCACAATATCCTCTATAAAATGTTTAAGTCATATTCAATATTTTAAATAATATTAAATGTTTTCTTAAATAGCTTCCAAATCGTGTGGCCCATTAACTTAAAATCTGTGAGAAATTATTCTACTAGACTGTATAAATGAGGCACACTCATCTTTATTACATTTGAACACTTTTTAATATTTTTTTCAGCTATTTCTTTAGTATTTTTCAATAGCTTCTAGGTCATGTTACCTATTAACTCAAAATCTGTGAAATTATTCTACTAAACTATATAGATGAGGCATATTTTTATTCCATTTTGACCCCTTTTTTATTTTTAAACCAAATTTATATTTAAAAAATATATTTTTAAAAAGTTCATAAAATATATTACCTCAGATGATAAGAACATTTGTAATCTGTAATATTCAATTACATAAAATTCTAGGACTGGATCTATTTGATTACATGCTTACTTATCTGAAATATGTTAAATACAACAAATATTTATTAAAGTGTGATCTGTTTCATAAAATTTACTTGTCACCTTTATTGTTTAATTACACAAACGCAGCAGGCAGTGGACTTACTTTATGTGGATGTTATTTTTAATGAACTAAACTAACTAAATCCAAAATCCAGGGAAAACAAGGAAATCCAAAACAATGAAACAGGAGACACGGGATAACAAAGGTAACGTGAAGATCTAAACCAGTGTTTCTCAACCCTGGTCCTCACCGCCCCCCTGTCCTGCATGTTTTAGGTGCTTCCCTTCTGCCACACACCTGAATTGTATCTCTGGGTGATTAACAGGCTTCTGCAGTACTTGATGGTCATGCAATAATTTGAATCAGTTGTTCTGGAATAGAGGCACATCTAAAACATGCAGAGCAGTGGGGCAGTGAGGACCAGGGTTGAGAAACACTGATCTAAGCAAAGAAAAAAACCTAACTAGTATTACTAAAGGAAGATTATATATATTCTTCCTTTAGTAATATCAATTTTTTACTTTAAATGCAATTAATTTCTTCACCTGTTTACATGCAACTTGAAGTGCTTAAATCAAATGTTTCCTGAATGTTTACCACATTAAATTATTGAATGAGAGAAAACAGCCACTTCCAACTGTACACATATTTCTGCAGCCTTGCTGAGCTCCTCTCCCGGCGTTTCCTTCTCAGCCTCTCCAACTTGCTCCTCATCTACAGCCTCTGGAACTGTGTTTTCATTATTTACCTCTTCTGGGGTAAATAATAAAAGCAGTCTCTGTAACTTGCTCCCCCACTTGTTGATGGTTTTGCTGTATCGCAAAATTGACGCCCATGTCGGTCCGGTGTTGTGGCGTTTACCTCGCAGTGACCCATATTCAGCACTGAAACCCAGTCTGGATTGAGCTCCTCGATTTCATACGTCGGTTTGGCTTCAAGAGGACATATCAGATCACACATCAGTATGAATATTGTAAATTTGATAACACTAGTAAAATAGTTTACTTCACAAAAATGTAATAACCTCGATGTCCACTGACAAAACTCGGACTATGCTACATAAACAATATTAGCCCGACCTAAACAAGGTTGACCCACTTAAATGAATTCAACAGAAACTGATCATGAGTACACTCGGACAAATTCATAGCAAAATAAATTATGACAACACTAACAAAGCGAATTTAGACACTCACCAGAATGGAAATGTCTGGAGCAAACTTGTAGGTATCTGGGGATGTTGGAGAAGTAATATCAGGACGTCTCAACCGCTGACACCAGGACATTCGTCTTCTTTTCGTTAGCTCCGATAGCTTAGCCTCCTCGCGTTGTTTCCAAGCAGGAAAATAGTGAAACGAAAGTCTGTTTAACATCTTTTTACCTTTTCGGTCGTGTGATCGGACATTACACCCAATAACGCAGCAAGTTCGTGCCATAGCTAAAATATCTGTGAGACAGTAGTTTTTGTCGGTGGCAACAAAGATGGCGCTGATACCCCTCCGACTAGAGCAGTGACGTCACGCTCCGAAGCTCTATTGGGAAAAAGTTATGCAAAATGTCAATAAAAAAAAAAAAAGTTATGCAAAATTTACTTTCTGTACATTTGTGCACATCCATTTTGGTCTCTACTGCTTCTGCAAACAGTCCAAAGCGCTAAAAGAATTCTAGTCATTTTCTGGTAATAAGTCAATGTTTATTGGTGTCTAGAAAATGAGACATTTCATGAACCTTCCAATTGTAAGGTCACAATGAGCAAGTACAGCTCCTCACCTAGCAACCCAGGCAAAATTAGGTGATATACATTTTTATTAGAGAAATGTATTCTGTATATTTGTAGAAGCATAGTTATTCAGAAAATCTATTACTTTTGTTTACAGGTTGTTATTTATTTTCCAAACCAGAGGTAATAAAAAAAAATATTGTTTTTCTAAATATGTCGGTCATAAAAAGTATAATTATATTATTATTTCCTGGATTGATTTGTTTTTTACATGTTAGAAAAAAGTAAACCCCAGCTCTATTTCATTTTTCTAATAGAAATTATTTTGCCGTTTAGAGTGCGCTACTGGGAGACCGGAAGCCAGAAGAAGAAAAACTGCCAGATAGACGGGATTTTTTCATGCGGTTGTATGGAGGGAACATACTTCTGGCTTGAAAGCTGTAAAAGTATATCCTAGTCACATTATGGTTGGATGGCTGCTCTTTGTTTTCTGGACTATAGATGAGTTTAAAAATGCGTGGTATCACAAGAGAGCCAGCTGAACTGCGTTTCCAGGACCGAGCTCAGTATGCTAAGCTAAGCTAGCGCCGAAGCTAACGCTACTGCGTTTGAGCTGATTATTAAGCTGAGCTCAGCTAGGCTGTTGACGCCTGTGGATCAGCACTCACTCACCTGCGTTCAGGAGGGCGAGGAAGAGAGATTCTTCATGCACACAGCTGCTGTTTAACCCTGGGCAGGAGAGTTACCTTCAGACTGGTAAGATTACTGTTTTTCATTGTGTTTAAAGGGAATCTTGTAGTGATGAGTCGGTCGCGAACGTTTTGGCTCTTACAACCGCTCTTGTGCGAAATTCTGATCCTGTCTGAAAATCTGTTTCCCCTGTGTCGGGAGCGCGAACTGCAGCCAGAGAGGCGGATCCCACAATTTTCACGGCCCATTTGTTCGATTCCTTGGTAAAAACAACAAATTTGTAAAATAAATATGTGTAGAGGTCTTCCTACATAGTTTTATGTTGTTTTCTTAATCGCCTAGAATCGGTATTTTTCCAACGTTTGTCACTTAAGCCTGACACAAAAGTCAGTCACCAAACATGGTTCTCCCAACACATTTATATTTATAATTTTTCATTGTCAATATAAGAGGATGGAAGCTAGCTGATAGCAGGGCAAAAGATGAGAGTGCAGGCTTTCTGGAAAATCCTACTCTAATGTAAAATATTACAGATGACTCACACATAAGAACCATTGAGAATTTCTAAACATTAGATCTTTATTTGCCAAAGGGGGAAACCAGATATTTCAGCAGTCTGAAATAATCTGCTCCCCCTCCATAACATGACCACATTAATTTACCTGGAAGTCTTTAACTGCGTTTGTTCCTCTCATCATCAACAACAAATCCTGTAAATTTGGTAACATTTGCTCTGTTCCAAAGTTAAGGAGGGGGGGACCAAATATTTCAGCTGCCTGAAATAACCTGTTCCCCTGTTCAGCAAAAATAAAGTTTATGATAGCAAGGACAATAGAAGAGAAAAAAATACATGCAAAGCACTGGCAACATGCTGACTAACACAAGTTTGATGTTAATGCATTCTTTATCTTGACCTTGGAACCTTTAGCAGTGTACAACAGAGTTTAGATTTATAGCCAGAGCCCGACCCAAAATTCTGGCTGGGTTGGGCTCAGGCTTCTGCAGCGCATTTATTAAGCTTTCAATACATACAAAGAGCAAACTAAGTCAGAATGCACAATATAATGTTGTCTTAAACTATTTCTTGTAGTCTAGGTAGATCACCCTGTTGAGGAAAGAGAAATTAGGGTGCAGCAGTTGATTAGACTGTAATAAGTGCAGCATACAGCATATTGCGCATACAGCCCTACCCTTTTCCACTTCCATCAATCACATATCTCTGAAGATTTGCATTTGTCTCACCCTACAGTTACAACAAGCGACAATATTGAGCTGGAAGATGTTAAACAAAAGCTAAAAACAGGACAAGTTACACTGCTTTTTAATTGAAATCATATGTTGGGCTTACTTCTGGCTCAGGCCTATAATTCAAGTCGAGTTGAATCGGACTCAGACACAATGTCAATGCCGTTTTTTATTTTTTTTATTTTTACCTCTTTTTTTTTTAGGCCTGATCTAAACTATAGTGTGCAATGTGCCTTGTACTAAGGAAAATGCCAAAAGAAGGGCAAAGTATCTAAATGCCAACTTATTGGAATGTGAAAACATTGAAAAATGTGATTTCTCAGGGTTCACATTAAGTCTTGTGTGGAACACAAATGTGTAAATCTTTAGTCCTTAATTTACTTTTTATTCTGTATAAAAACTTAATAACTTTATTTTATAATGTCTGTGCTAACATCCAAAATGACACATGTTCCCACAGTGAACTCTGCCTTCTGACAACGTTTCCCTTGACAAGGTTAACCAGCAGTCGGTAAAACTTCCTTGCCCATAAACACTTCTCAAACATGTTCCACACTTTATATTGGGCTCTGCATTACATATTTTGGAAACATTTGGGTGCCTCTCTTTGATTAAGTTTTGCATTTACGACCTAACAGACACAAACCAGGCCAAACAAATCAAAGCTGTGCATGAATGTTTCAGAGCTTGTCATATTCCCCGTTGGTTCTTAGAGTAAAATGATTTCCCTTTTCCTTTAATGCTAATCTTGCAGGCAGACAAAATATGATATCCAGTTGCTGAACTGTCAGAGAAGGAGGTAGGATCAAGTGACTCCTTACCAGGATGCAAAAAATAGACCAAGGAGAAACACATTTTTTTTGTTGTTGTCAGCGCTTTCATGTTGTTCTGTCATCAGGCATCCCACGTGGATTTGGTCTCAGAGATGACGATGTTTAGACATCGCACCTTGCCCTACTGCTGAGTAAACACCAGAGCAAAAGTACACACTGCAAAAACAGCCCTGGTAATCAGTCATCAGGCAGCTAGGATATTGAGTCAATGTAACAGCTTAGATGGAAAGCGCATTAGGACACAAGGAAAATCCATTGTCTCCATTTTTCACTGTTATACATCATGTTCCAGGGGCAGACAGGAGATTTAGAGGGGGAGAAAGACATAGTTTCGCTTTGGGGATTTGAAACCCAGAGGATTGAAGGGGATTTTTTTTTTTTTTTTTTTCTGTCTGCACTTTCGTGTAAGGCGAGACAAGAAAAATTACTGACAGTAAATAGATGAGTTTGATAAGGTCTCCTAAATATAAGTCTTATCTCTCGCTCAATTTGAAACAGCCATGGGAGAAATAGGCCATGTTGTCACTCAAGCTTTTAATTAAAATCGGATGAAAAGACTGCATGTGCGTGTGCATGTGATCCCAGGAGAGTAGTTTTAAAAACATTTATTCATACTTAATGTTTCTCACCTCTGAGTGACCTTGCTCTTTTGATATTTTTTTTCCCCTTCTGTTTCTGTCTGTTTCAGCCTAATTCACCCTTCGTCAAACAGGGTGAATGACACAGTCGGAGACGGACAGAAAAACAGAAAGACAGGAGAGGGGTGATGCGACCCCGTGTCTATTAATCAGCTGCTCAGCCATAGGCTCACATCACAAGAGGAGATAACGGTGAGTGTTGTCACACGAGTGAAAATAATGGCCGGGATGTACCCGTTTTCTGATAGCGGCTTGTCCGAATCCTGAGATGTAGACCGACAAAGACACGTACAAGGCTGGAAAACAGAGAGCCGCTGTCAGGCCTTTGACTGATAACAGCTTGAGTGAGTGGAACACGTCAGAACGGATAACAGTGGCCTAAATGTGATTATGGTTCATCATCAGTTAGAAAGCCCTCCTCGATCTGTGCCATCTTCTTAATTTATCAGACATGACGTAAAGCAGCCATTAGTTCAATGCTACAGAAAAACAACGTAATTTCTTTTAGGATGATAATTAATTTGAGTGCTCTGTTCCTAAAGTACACACTATTATGATATTTGGCAAAATGCCTGGGTAAATCCGAATAAAAGCTGGTTTAGATATGGAAAGGTTTGGCCAGATTTAGCTGTGTTAGAGTGCTATTTTAAATCTAGTCACTTTGTCTAAATGCACCAGGTTTCCCACATTTAATGTTCAACTACACCAATAGCAATTTTTCCCAAGGGTGGTAAAAACTATAAACTCACAAATCAAATAAATACCCCAAATCAGACATAACAGTATAACCAAAGGCAATAGCTTGTCTTGTCTGAATTTATCTCTTCAAGGCATTCCTGTAGAGTCTCAATCTGTTGGATTTAGAATTTAGTTTGATTATTTTAAAGATATTGTTCCATATTGTTTAATTTTATTTCTGTTCCTGATCACTAGTGTTACTTTACCTCAGTTTCTTGCTCTTGTAAACTTGTTTTGCATCTGCTTTTTTACTCATTATGCTGCATCATATAATCTAGTCCCCAGTATATATAGTCCTTGAATCAGTCACCTGATGGGGAGGCAATAAGAATTTTAAAAACACTCATTGTTTACCCATCAGCTTCTTGTTTCAACAGTTTTGTTTTTCTAGAGTACATGATTTTCCCTAATCCATAAATAGTGAAATTAAAAATGGCCTCAAATGTACAAATAATACCGCAACAGATATTTTGATAAATGTGGTTTAGACAGCTGCATTGAAACCACATGTCTTGTTACAATGAGCAAGGTCCTGTTATGCTTACGGTTGAATATTTAACCACTTTTCTTATTGAAATTGGCAAAACTTTTTTAGCCGGTTGGTTTTCTGGCATAAATCTAGTTTATAATAGAACACTCTTGAGAACGAGGCCATTAGAGAAACATATTGGCTTGCTTTGTCTTATTAAAACTTGTTTTGATGTGTTTGGGAATATTTTCTTTTCACAACATCTAGTGATATCCAAGTTACAATTCAGTTATGTTCAGCATCTTTATTTTGCACTTATTACAATCAGATGTCCTCTCAAGGCACTTTTCACAAAATAAACAAATAAATTAGCAACATTTTAGAAATCCATTTTTCATTAAACTTTATAGTAACTTTAATCCAGTCATACAGTCAGATTTAAAATCAGTCACATTCCAATTTGATCCTAGTAATAAAACAATGCAGTGAAGTTCAATTAATTATGGCTAATGTTAAAAAATATTTTTGTCATATGTATCCGAACTGACTGCAGGATTCTACATCAATCCCTCCTTGTGAACAAGTTTGTAATAGTGAAAAGTTGATGTTAATATTCCACTGTCCAATCTAGTAAAAAGCTGAGGACAGGCTTCCTTGCAACTTGCTAATGGACACTTATCTAGTAAATACTGGAAATATAAGTAGAGTGCATGTGGAAAGTGTGCTAAATTAATCTCTTTCCTAAAAACTCCACACACACATACCCCATTATGACAATGGGAAATGGATTATTTCAGGTGATGTTTTTTGTTGTGTTCCATAACTTTTTCTAAAATTAAAGTAATCATGTTTGGAATAAATTACACTATCCTTTGAAATTGAAGCATGGTGGTTGGGATGTTAGCAGCAGCAGGGACTGGCAGACTAGTCAGGATTGAAAGATGAATTCAGCAAAGTTCAGAGGCTGATGAGAACCTGCTCCAGAGCTCTCTTGACCTCGGACTGGGGTGGCAGCTCATTTGTCAGAAGGACAACGACCCAAAGCACATGGCCAAGATCTCAAAGGAGTGACTTCAAAACCACTCAGTGAATGTCCTGGAATGATCAAGCCAGAGTCCAGACTTGAGACCGATTGGACATCATCTCTGGAGTGATCTGAAAATGGCTGCACACACGACTCCCATCCAACCTGGTAGAGCTTGAGAAGTTCTGCAAAGAATTGGCAAAACTGCCTAATGGGTTCGCTAAGCTTGTGTCATCATATTCAGACTTAAGGCTGTAAATGGTGGATCAAGAAAGTATTGAGCAAACACAGTGAATACTTGTGTAAGTGATTTTTTTTCCCCTTCAAAAAATGTTTTTCCAGGCTGTCATTATGGGGTATTTGTTTGTATTTGTGGGTTACTCGCCACAATCACATATAGTAAGTAGTCTTATTTTTTCAATCCCTCATTCACTTGGTGTAAAAAGGGGCCTTCAAGGCAGCTGTTATCTTTTTTTGCCCCTCCATTTCGCATTTCTTCAGCTGTGCAAGCTCCATTGTTTTAATTTCATGCAAGATGTAGTTTCGTGTTTTGGTTATATTACAAGTAAATTCAAAAGTGAAAGCCTTTTGGGTTTCTTCTGATCAGGAGCTGATGGGAGTATTTATGTCTTTTATCTCGCATTTAAAGTCAAATGATATCTTAATTTTGTTTGTGTGTGCATCTGTGTGCTCATAAAAGGAAAACCCAGAAAGTCAGACTCCTTGGTCTTTTTGAGTATTTCAGTCATGGGCTCGAGATGAAATTCTCATCTGCCTGCCTGCTGAAACCACCCACTCCATACATCAACCCACTGGGTGATCAAAAGTCAAGTTAATAGGGATACGGCACGAGGGGGAGTTTAATTACTAACCTAAAATACTTTGAAAGGATGCTTGGACTGATGTGTTGCTGGAGGCAAGTGTCTAGTGGTGAGGGGAGCCTGAGTTTAGAGAATTTCAGAGTCAAAGCAGCTGCTTTATTTGTGTTGTGGGATTTAGAAAGTAACTGGAGCAGAGATCAATAAGGTTTAATAGGCCTGGGAATGAAACGATGCCAAAGTGTCCCTTGTCAATGACTCTGCTTATCTCCCTGTGCCAAACTCTCTTCTACTCACTCATGCTTGCTCACCTGTAGATTACTGATATTGAACTGGAGGGGCTGTAGAAGTATTGAGTAAAGCCTGAGTTTAATTCTGAGTTCTTGTATTAGAACCAAAGTAACTAAATGCTTGGCATCTACAGTCCCCAATAATTATTAGGTTAATATTATCAGCGCATGTCCTGTATATATATATATATAATTTCAGAATAATGAGATTTACTATGTTTTAATGTCAAAAGGTCTGAAATAATATTCCCATTTTGAAAAACATTGTGAATTACTGTATTAATGGGAACTATGAAGGGAATTATGAATAAAACTCAGCTGAAAAATCAAGTTTATTAAAAATGACATGCTCAGATGTTTTAAAATCAACACTTTAAAGCAAGGAAAGAATTAAAAGTCCGTCTCTACTATTTGTGTTTTTGAAGGGGTAAAAACATGGAGGAGTTGTTTCCTGCATGTACACAAATGCATTTTAGGTTTATTGTTTCAATTTAAAAAAGGAAATATTCTGGAACATTAAAAAGTAATATGTAACTTTTATGTGTATTGTGTAAATATAAACTGATACCAAATTGTGTTTGTTTCCTTTGAATCTAAAGAAGTATTTGTCAATAGGTTTTAGGAAATCACACAGCAGTTATATGAGCAACACATGCTGTGTGTGTTGAAAGATTAGAGGCACTTACCAAAGAAATCAGTGTCACTCTGGCCAGCAATATCTCCCCACCAGGCTTTCACTCAGGTAGCCATAGTCCTCATCACTTCCAATGATGTTTTATACTGTAACCCTTAAAGACACCCTAGCACCACCATGCTTTAGTGCAAATGTCTTACAAATATTAGCTGTCAGTATTGCTAGTGTGCCCAGTAACATGGCTATTATTAATGTTATGTTAAAATAAGGTAAGATATGGTAATTGTATTTATATAGCACATTTTCAGCAACAAAGCAATTCATTAACATAACATTTCAAAAGTACTCAGTAGTGCAGCTCCTTAATGTGCACCTGCACATTAAACAATCTAGCCTGCTGTCCAGCAGGTAAAGATGAGCAGGAACACAGTTGTGTAGCTGTTTTATTCAGCTAGGCTCATAACCTGTGTCTACCTAACAAGTTGGCTGCCCGTCTCTTTCTGTAAATACACTGCATTCAGTGCATCCTCAATTACTCAGCTCTGGCAGTTGACTGCCTCTCCAACAGTTGGCCATTGAACTTTTACTCCATTACAAGCTGTCCAGTATCAGCCATGCATTCTCAATGGATATTCTAATCTTGAAACAAATCCCAGCATAACACACTGAGACTGAGTGGCAGCTACCAACTAGGCAGTCATTCTTGTATGAAAACAAGATTTGTAAGGAAAACCAAACATAGAAAAGTCCAAATCTGAACTGAGGTCTCTTAAACTTGCCTTTTTCTCACTGACTTGTACAACAATCGTGCAGAAGATTCCACTTTTACTATCATGTTCCGTTAGCTAAAATGTGATTTGAGCTGGATTCTAATTGGTTTAATCACTGCGTTAACTAATTGATTCATTGTGCTACATTTATTGATAATTTCATTCATTGTCAGAATAAAAATCAAAAATGGCCTGATAGCCATCATTTGATTGTTACTGGTTTACGGTATGACAACAAGTGTCTGTTGAAGGTTCTCAGTTTTTCTTCAACAACTTTTACATATTAGGTAGTACCTATCTCTGGGACTATCTGGACACAGGCATGGCCATCTGTATTTTATTTGTTACAGCAATTAGTGCATCACAGCAATTAGCAATTAAAACAGCAATTAGTGCATCACGTCTTCTTCCTCCATTCGTCCACCTGCATCACATGGATATTCTGCAACTTCACCTTTAAGGTTGTAGCGTTGTACAAAACATGAAGAAGAAAAACAAGTAAAACCTTCTGGCACACTCTGATAAGGCATGTGCACATGCACCCTGCTATTCCCTTATCTCACTGACATGCTCAGAACGCCCCCATACCAGTGCCGAGCATGACATGTGCAGCCCAGCGTTATTAGTGTGATAGCAATAGGCTCTTTAATACAAGGATGTGACAAACATAGCAAATGCTATAAAAAATATGTAAGCAGCTGTCGTCATCTTTCCAAACCAGTTTTCCCTTCATAGGTACAGCTGGGGTGATGTGAAGCCAGAACTGACTAGAAAAGTGAAGCTAACGGAGAGCAGCGAGCCAAATTGAGGAGTGTGTGTCAGGTTAACACCTATCTGTCTGTCTCATGGTGGGAGCAGGTGCTGGTCTCTCAGGGTCTCTTATGGCACTGATGTGGAGTGTTGGATCTTGACCTGAATGGATGAGTCTTGACATCCACCAAATATTTGTTAGCATATATATTTTTTATTAACAAAGATTTTAGTGCAAAGATTAGAGAATGGGCTAAAAATATGATAGCATAATAATGTTTTCACAATATTGTCATGATTTGGCAGTTTTGTGATGGTGAGAACGAACGTAAGGACCCAGCTTGAGATGATGATGATGATGAAAAGTTTAATAAGGAAGTGCTCGAAACAGTCCGGTTCAGGCAGCACGGCAGAAGACTTAGCAACAGCTAAATACCGGTAGCAACTGAAAAATACAAGACTGGAAACGAGAGAGTCGACACAGGACTTGTCAGTTCTACTGTGAGCGACACGCAACACAAACACACAAGGATCTGACCAAGAACAGAGACAACAGGTGGGCTTAAATACACAGGGAGTAATCAGGGGGACTAGACTCACCTGGGAAACAATTAGGGAGCAGACAGGACAACACAGAGACTCACAGGATCACAATAAACACAGAGAAAAAACCAAAAATAAACACAGAAAACTCAAATCCTAACAAATATATTGTCATATGTACCTGAAGAAACCATGTTTCTGTTTTTATTATAACAGAAACATGGTAACAGAAACACAAAAACTACCCTTATTATCGATACATAATGGATAATATATTCACTCCTCTATTACATCTATTATCTATACATATAGTGTAAAAATGTATACATGCTTATTTTTTATTGCTTCAAAAAATTGATAGACATTTTAAATCTATGCAAATTGTGTAAGGGAGAAAACATAATGTATGTGACATAAATGTTAGTATTGCAAATATTAGAGCACCATGTGTGTAAAGTTATACCTGGTCTCCACTGGTCCTCCACTGTAGGATGGGTTGGTTCGATATGTTCTTTTATGGTCCGGCATTGCATAACAGGCCCCAATACTAGACAAACATGACCCACTAGCATCTCTTGTGCTTGTTTCAAGCAGTAACAGTTTTCTGTCCCACAATCAATGAGCTATGTTTTGTGATGCCAATAGCTGCCCTAACTAGGTTAGGGCAGCGCCAATAGCTGCCCTAACTATTGGGCAGCTATAAAAGAAATACCGCGTTTCTTTTAAAACACGGTATTTTTTTTCCTTGTCCTGTGTTCTTGCAAATGAACAGGTTAAAATGAGTGGTTTTTGGTTATTCTGTCTTACAGGCGAAACAACTGCTTATGTAGCGCTGTATTGATCAAAGATGACAATAACAAAACTTTAGGGAAAATTCTTCATTGTAACTACCACGGCCCCATGTCCATATCATACCCCCCTCATCCCTTTTCTCCATCCCCTTCAATGTCTGACTCTAAATGTACTAACACCTGTAATTTAGTGTCCATTTACTGTGAATATGATTTCTCAGTGGGTTCTGCCTGGAGTGATATTTTTGCAAGTTAGCTTGCTACCATTAAGATTTTATGATCTCAACCGAGTACAATTTACACATTCAAATCCTGCGTGATTTTGTCAGGCTTAAAGAGACAGGCTAATGGGTTGTCTCAGGAGAATTGTGTGCAAATTGGAAAACTATAATGAGAACTTTCTAATACAGTGATTTAGGATTTTTTCTTGTCTTTTAAAGTTAAACTTTCTTTTAAAACGCGGTATTTTTTTTCCCATGCAGCAATATTACTTGAGTCATACATGCATGCCCTTATTTTAACATTTCATCAATTTATATGAGGCATTACTTTTGTCTTATTCACCAAGATCTTCTCTTTGGATGGGCTTTGCACTAAAAGTAAACACAACCTCCAATTGTCCTTGGCTAGCTCTTGACAAATAAAAGAGGACTTTTATGATAAAAAAGGTAAACTACTGTTGCATTCAGGAGCTTGACTGTGGATCTTAGAGTTTTATTGGCATGCATTGCTCTATTACTTGCCAGACACTTTTTAGCAGATGACTCATTTTTTATTTGTTTTCCTTTTTCCTGGCTTAATAAATGTGTGGGCTACAGCACAACTATTGACCTTGATAAGTGCTCAGGGGTTGAAAGCCTCTTGAGTACAAGTGTGTATAATTTTGCACAGTCCAACGCAAACACTCGTATGTGATAAAAAGTAGTCAAACCGTGACACTTGGATAAAATGGATGCAAAGATAATAAACTTTGAATAGTATCATCAATAGTCTATTCATAATGGGGGAGTTAATATCAGACAAGCATAGAGAACATGCATAAGCGTTTGTGTTTCATAATAAGATTTAGGATTTACTGTTCATGCAAAGAGTTTCCAGAAGCAAGTAGGGGTAAGAGGATTATAAAAAAGGATAAACGTAACAAAGGATGAGGAAAGAATAAAATATTTATTGCATTACTTCCCCTTTCTACAATAAATAAGAATGGCATAGTAGGGATTGTGGGATACAGAGGAGTGATTTGACTTGGAACTGATTTGTGTATCCAAATCTGCATGACATAAGTGATTTGAGGATAAATGGTTGACTTAAAGGGATGGTAGGAAATCCCAAAATGCAATTGTATTTTCATATGGTTTTGTTTCAAAAACTTAGATTTTTTTTTTATTTCTTTGTATAATACACTGATCAGCTGCAATAGTGAAACTTTCTGTCTGATAGTGTGTTTGTCCTCCTTTTGCTGATAAAATAGGCCAATTCTATCAACATGGGAACTACACTAGAACTCTGAAGGAATGTTGTGGTATCAGGAATCAAAATGTTACTAACAAATCAGTTAAGTCCTGTAAGTTTTGAGTTGGGGTCTACATGGATTTTTACATTATTTCTTATTGAAATGACATTATTTACCCTTGATTTGCTTGGTCACAACTAGATTTTTATTACCGTATTTTCCGCACTATAAGACGCACCGGATTATAAGGCGCACCATCAATGAAATGCCTATTTTAAAACTTTTTTCATATATAAGGCGCACCGCATTATAAGGCGCATAGAATAGACGCTACAGTAGAGGCTGGAGTTACGTTATGCATCCACTAGATGGAGCTGCACTACAGGGAATATTAACAAAACAGTCCGACTCCGGTCGGTTAGGAGAGCCTCCTGCGATTGGGCCCGGGCGTGGCCGGACGATGGTCACCCTTCTCCATTCGCGCACAGCATGTTCGTGGAGAAAGTGGTGCTAAATGACCTGATTATAGACGATCGGTAGGTAGATCAAACTTTATTAACAAACCAGCATTCTGACAACTATCCCACCATGCACCGCACGCTTCTTCTTCTATGGGCGAAAATGAAGTCGGCGGCTGCTAACCGTAGTTGCTAGACCTGTTGTGGCTCAATATTGGTCCATATATAAGGTGCACCGGATTATAAGGCGCACTGTCGGCTTTTGAGGAAATTTAAAGTTTTTAGGTGCGCCTTATAGTGCGGAAAATACGGTATATTACCCATATGTGTTTAAGCTACTCAATGAATTTTCACTTTTTCCATATTGCTGAAACCACAGTCGTGCACATATGTGGTTTCTAAGGTTTTGTGTCATCACATTAAAGTCTTAGCGCAACGTTTCATCTCCACCTCCTCTTTGCCCTCTACATGACCAGTATAACACAAACACAAAACCAGCAACTTTAAGGTTATTTAAAGGACAGTGATCAATAATGCTCCTGTAACTCCTACTTAATCTCCATAATGAGCTTTATTGCAGCAATTAATCATGTCTTAGCAGCCAGCATCCCAGAATAATGCGACCAGAATAAAGGCCAGGCCCAGCTGGCACAGGCCACCGTATCCCAAGTGAGGCGATCCAGCTTCAAGAAATACAGTGGCCTCTTGAGTTATACCGATGGCCGCTTGAACATGTTTTTAAATTTTCTCTGTTGTAAGTAAGAGGTTCAGTTAAAAAAAACAACAACAAAAAAACTAAGTCATACTTAATAAAATCCATTTAAACCAGACAAGTAAGAGATATTGTTTCACAGCATAAAAGCAATGTAGAAATATGCATAGAGGGATGCAAAATCAGTGGTACTACAGATCAGCAGCAATAAAATATTACAAATTATTGGACAAGTCATTATACAAAATGTTTCAGAATTGAGTGCTATACATTTCTGGTTTCTGGTAGTGAAGAAACCAAGTCTAAGCAGTAAATATACATGCATGGTTTGTATGTGTGCATATTAAAGGTGCACCAATAAATTGACCAGCCGATAAATCGGTGACGATATACTTAATTTTGGGACATTGGTGATCATCACATGTGAATCCGATCTTATCCACCGTTCTTATCTACTGCAGCAAAGGCCTAAAAATTAACCACTGTCTTCTTCTGCTCTCCTGTGACAGAAATTTGACTAACAGACTGGCGCACCAGGTCATGTCTGCATGTTTGCAGTTAACAATAGTGACCCCACTGTTACCAATTCAGCTACCGTCTTTCTGTATTTAGTGTTGTTTCAGACTAAAAAAACAAAAAGCCAAAAACTGTATGACATACACCTCTCTAGTTGAAAAACATAAGGATTCTTAAAGCCAAAGATGAACATAAGAAACATATGAAACATTCAGAAATTAATCATTCACAAGGAAATTATTGTAGTGTACTGCAAAGACTTGAGTCAGTGGGGTAAATATGAACTTATGGTTAAAGTGACTGGAAATGTTTGTTGTTTTTGGTTAATGTAAATGTGATATTGTGATAGAATACTGAGGTTTTCTTATTGACATGATTTCAAAATATCAAAAATATTTCTTTCAGGTTCCTTATAAAATAAACTAATTTAACTCAAACCTTCTAATGTGAAAAATTGTTCTATGACGCATAAACGGGTGCTTTTATGTTTTACATTTATTACTAAAAAGTCAATTTGCAATGCTTCTGTTTGAAACAAATCCTTTATAGGAGTTATTTTATCACAAGCCCCTTATTCATGCAGACCTCAGCTTCCCCAACCAAGTGTCTCGTAGGAGTCAGATTTGATTTCAACCTTGGGCTGTGAGGTATTTTCAAATCTTTGAAACCGATGGAATCTTCACGCAGCATGATCAAGCTTTGCTCTTAGGGGGTTTGCATAAATGACCACTCAATTTTCTCTGTGTGCTGGCAAAAGCAGCAAAACAAGTTGGATGGGGTAGCAGGCGGTAGATGAGGTGGACAGCATAAGGCCCTTTATGATGAACAATTCGGCTGCATTTAGAAATCTATTGATTCTGTCCCAGCTCTAATAGAAGGTGATGATGGCACAGAGGTGAATCCATTACAAGGTGGGAAGCTGTGCGAGCCACGCAGGGGGATAGTGTGTGTCCTATTCCATTTGTCCCCACCACAACATACAAACCAGGAGGAAGAAGCAAGTGTGACTAGAGAGTGTCCCTCTAGAAATGAAGTCAAGAGCATTGTCTCTGAGAACCGACAGCAAAAGGATGCCATCTGTGGATTCTTAATTAGAAATTCTTGTCTATAAGTAAGACAAATAGAGAAAAATCCAAAAGATTGTCTAACGTGAGCAGGATTTTTGAAGTGAGGCTCAGCTGAAAGTTTCTTAGCAGTTAATATCTTACCTAGAGTACATAATTCGTTTGATGTTGTCATTTAGTATGAACCATGATTAGATAGTTCTAGAGACTGAATACAACAACTAGTCTGGCAGAGCTTTAGACCAATTCAGACTTCAGTGTTTAGCCAGCACTTGATGTCACTGACTTGACAGGGTGAGTTGAGTCTATTTTCTGATTCATCAAATTATACTCCTTGATCACTTGGCATAGTTAAAGCAATTTTACTGTGATTGATTTTACAACCACATCAAGCCAGCTACTAAATCTACTTACAACTATCTTGAACACATGTCCAGAATAAACAGGACAGAAAAAAGCTGAATCACAATTCCAGTAGGTAGAATGATTGTGTCTTTACTCATTTCTGAAAAAAAACAAACAAACAAACAAACAAACAAAAAACAATCAGGTAGCTGTAGCTCATCAAAAATGCTGGCCAACACCATGAAACACCAGGGAAAGGATTACATTATACTACTTCTTAAATTGCTGCGCTGGCTTCCTGTTTGCAAAAAAAAATAAAAACGTCTACCTATATAGTTGCTTACCTAGACTACCTTTAGCTGTTTCAACCTCAGGGACCTGCTAATCTGGATTTACACTAAATGTGCTTCACAAGTGCTTCGCTGAAAAGACGCAAAAAAGATCAGGTCAATAAATGTGCAGAGCCTGTGTTCTGTTTAATTAAAAAAAGCCTATTTTTAATCAATTTTAAATTTGTACTTTAGAGTGACCCACGATTTGTAGCTTTTGAGAAAAATACACATTCGAAAAAACTTAGTCTTTTCAATTCAAAGTGAATTTATTTTTCTAAAATATTTAGCCTTCTATTCCATTATGGATGAAAATATATATATTGTTCAGTTATGCATAACAACATAAACTCTGCCAAACAATCAATCTATCACAAGCTTTTTGTAAGACATAGTTGGCCTCTGAAAACAAGGCTGGAGTGGTTCAGAGACCAACAAAACTCTCATGATTTTCTTACTCTTGCCATTTCAGTGGCATTGCCATGGGCTGATCTGCTTGACTGTTTCCATGAAGGTCTTGTGACATTTGATTAGAAAGCCTTTTGGGAGTTTCTACATGCCTTTTGTGGACTTGTTTGAAGTGTTTGTAGCTCAATGGAGGTGAATAAACAGCAGCTATGAATCCTGTAGGGCTTTTTCTTAAGAATCCAAAAGTGTGTGTCATTCCCTTTTAAATTTTAGGCCGACCCTTTGCTTCTCTTGGGTGAGAGGGTAAAGAAACTTGAACCTTCAGGTCTCCAGTGCATTGTAATGGCTTAATTAAATGCTTAAATATTTCTTAGCCAAATCAATCAGAGAACAGGTGAGGGAATGTTTGCTTGAGCTGAACAGTGTAAATCTTCACCAGTACATAAAAAGCACTTATATATTCTATCATAAGATTATGTAATGATATTTAAGAAGTGCTTGCATCAATTCCATATCAGTGGAGCATAAGCATGGAATTTCAAAGTGGAGCACATAGTGAGAAATCTTACATGTTCCTTAAAGCTACAGCAATGTAAAATCCATTGGAAGGCAATGGTGGAGCTTTAGTTAAACATGGCAGGATATTTTCATACAACATAACAGAAGACAGATACACTATTGTGTGAAAGGGGCTTACGAGATTATACACACCCATTTTTATTTACATTTTAGACGGTTGCATTGTCAAAACAATGCTGTTATTTTCGTGATCATACTTTAGCCAGGAGTTGGGATAATCTGATTTGTTACTCCAGGTATTGATTCTAAGAATTGTACCCTTTCACCTCCTTTCACATTCATATGCATGAAAATAAAATACATGACTTTAATGAAAGTCACGTTCCAGCAACACCTTTATGAATCTGGTATTGTATTTTGATTAGTTGGTAAGCCAGTGTACCGTGGACTTTTGTGAGAAATGTTGCAACTCCACCAGATAAATGATCAGCTGCAATAAAATGTACTACACAAATGTTGGAGAAATTAACTGATTATACCATTACTTAATCTTATGATACATGGTGCAGACACTCTGTCTGCGCTGATCAAAATTTATCCACCTTGACTTGCAAAATACTTTAAGTGGCCAACATAAACAGGGAAATTGGCTTTATGCATTTGCTATTTCAGCTAGTTATTATTTAAAGTCATTGATAGATTGTTCATAGAACATTTAGCTTTTTAAGAAATGCATTCAAAATGATTAAGTATAATTATTTAAAAAAAAAAATTGATTTGTTCAGACTGGTTGAAAAATAATTATCCGAATAAACATATAGGAAGAAGAAACAGGAACATAAAACCAGTAAAAAATCAGATTTGCATCACCAAAACCTTTAGAATTATGACTATAGTTGTCTTTCATGTCTTTAATTCCTCACTGTGCTATTATAAAGGCTAAACTCCAATCCTTATCATAACATGCAGCCATTTGCTTAAGGGTAAAGTATTTTTAGCTCAGGAAAAAATAAATATATATGTAGGGAGCCTATTTACCACCATCATATCGTGAAACTGTCAAGAGCCATCTTTTGCCTACTAAACCTTTTGCATATCTGTGTACTCATAATTGATTCTCTGTTACATTGCCAGCGAAATGCCACCAAGATAACTGAGCATTGCAGCGTAGATGGTAAAAAACCTTCACTGAGGTTTGATAGACTGTCACATCTTATCATCTTTGAAACACTGTGGAGAAGAAGAAAAAGAGGGGAGAATGTGCTCTCAACTGCTGTACTTCAAAAGGTGTTCCTGTGCTAAACATTTTCAAAGCACTCTGCCTTAAAATACCATTTTGTATTTTTCAGGTAGGTGGAAGAGTACAAGGATTAGGTGAGATAGAGGTAACAACTGACTTCAAGAGGAAAAACTTTGGGTTTTAGCACAAGTTTGTGTTTGGTACTTTCTGTGTAAAGTGCAAAGAGGAATGTGAACACAGCAAATGCAGCTAAGTCTGCATACAAATTTGTGGCATATGTCCATAAAGTAGGACAAGTTAACTGGCATTCATAAGGAAATGAAATCTCCTGAAAAGTAACATTTCTGAGGCATATTAAATTTTCTGAGATTCACGAGATCATAACAAGAGACATCATGCCCCACTTAGCATATTGATTATGTGCCCATATGAGCAATAGGGCTTCCTTCTACAGGGAGGATAAATATGTACTTCATGTAGACATAATTCAATGTTAGGTCCAACTATAGCAATCATATAATGGCAAATATTGTGTCTTAGTTAGAATCAAGAAACCTGCTTAGTTTAAATGGGGTAGAAACGTAGAAATCTCGTTAAAAGATTTGTAACAATTACAAAAAACTGAGTCATAGAAAAAAGATGTCTTGTTTTGATTCAGTTTGAATAAATTAATATCCTTGTTTTAGTTGTAAAACTAGGGTAAAAACATTGTGTGGAAAAACACAATGTTTTGTGTTCTCTGATTGATTTGGCTAAGAAATATTTAAACATTTAACTAAGCCATTAGAATTGATGGATATTTTTAATACTAAAAGTAAATCAAACACAATCCTGGTAAAAATGATGGCATATTTAGATGCATCTGTTGATGGATGGAAACAACTTACGCTTTTATCTAGAAAGAAAAATGACATTTGTTCCAAATGGAAAGTAAGATGGAGGAAAGTGCCAGTGACCAGAACCACGGTCATAAAATGACAGCAGCTCAGTGACCAACTTGATTATAACATGTAGATATGAATTGACAGAATAAATCTTGTTGTGGACCAGATTTTAATCTGCATTTAAATTTTAATAAATATAATATAATAAATAAAAAATACAATATAAACAGTGACAATAATAACCATCACTGGCAGACTGACTGCAATTATTTTGTTGCATTTCTTTCCAAAAGATACATATTTGTCATTCCAATGTAATTCAAGCCAATCAGTTTTACATAACAGCCAGCCATAAGCCAGTGTAACATCTGCCAAAAGTAAAACAAAAATCACTCTTCTCTGTAGACTGACTGCATTATTTTGCTCCATTTTTACATTTAGCCCCTGATAGAATGGGGAGGTTCAGTGTTACCTCCCATGTGCTTATCTTTTCTCAGTTCCTGCTCTGACTGGCCATATGGTTTGTTCTACAAATTGAAGTGCTGGCCTTTGATGTAAAGTGTATCGGCTATAGTGACATCTAACAGTAGAAGCCACAAACTGCAATCTCACCTGCCTCACACTTCCTCTTCCAAACACGCCTGGTTGTGAAAACATAAAATGACTTTTCTCGTGTTTGTAGTTTCTGGTTTGCTCCTTCTGGCATGTTGAAGGGACAGAAGAGGGACCTGCTCCATTTCTTTGACATGAATTGTTAAATCCGACATAATGAAAACAAGTCTAATTTTTTCCTCATACACCAAGACAAATAATACATTAAGATATTGTGTGTTGTTCTTGTTTCAGTCTTTTATTCAAGTGAATACTAAACAAATGAGACTATTTTTTTAAAGGTTTTATTGGCCTAGTGGCCTTTATTTGAGTAATCAGACAGGAAGGTAGGTGATGAGGGAGGAGGAGGACATGTGGAAAGGATCATCAGGCCAGGACTCGAACCTGTGACATCCACGTCAAGGACTAAGGCCTCCATATGTGGGTTGTGCTTTACCCCTGCACTACCACAGAACCCAAATGAGACTATTTAAAATTTAAAAAAAAAATACCCCAAAAGACCTTTGACTCATCCCCACGTTTTGCTTAAATGTCGGTACACAAATTTGTCATTGGTTTTCACTTCCTCCTTTTTGTTGTGCTCAAACAACTCTATTTTAATGTTATTCTTACATTTATTTTTTTTAGGCATATTATGCTGAAACATTGGCTGTTCACTTTAGCCAGTGCAAAATTGCTCTAAAAATAACTGTAGATAGTATCTCACTTGCTTTAATAAATCAGGGTTGTAGCTGGCATCAAGGTAGACAAATTGTATCAGCAAAATATAAACCCTTGTTTATGTGCCCTTCAACCTCTAGGATTATTTGTATGGGTGCTTGTGTGTGTGTGTGTGTGTGTGTGTGTGTGTGTGTGTGTGTGTGTGTGTGTGTGTGTGTGTGTGTGTGTGTGTGTGTGTGTGGAGATTACATTTTAAGTAATCTCCAATACAGTAGTATTGGAGACAATACTACTTTGTGAGGACTCACTGTTCTTTATAGGACCCAAAGCCTGGGCAGAACAGTGCTGTTTGAGGTTAGGTTTAAGATTAGGGAATTAATTGAGTTTAGGTTAGTGTTTAAATTTAGTTGAAGTGCCAGGGTTACGCCATTAAATGAAAACTGAATGGAATTATTTTGTAATCTTGCAATATAAAAGATGTGTTGACGCTGCAGGCCTGCCATGTCCTGCTGAACAGTGCGTGAGAAAACTCCCTCCAACAAAAAGTACCATCTTCACTCAGCTTCAAAAGCCACCACAGAACGATGCTTCGTTCCAAGTTCCCAGTTTTTTTCGAAACATGTGCCAGCTTTGAATGTCCATGTTGAAACCAGATCCCCAAATCACATGAAATCATAAGCATCAACTGTCACATCAAATGTATGTCTCACAAATGAGTCTGACAGAGTTCCTCTGGGTCTTCCTTTTGTCAATGTGCTGTAAAAAGACATCAGCCTCTGACTGTAACCATCAGATTGACTGATGCCCAGCACATCAGTGACCTAATTTAAATTTCTAAGTTTCACAATTTTAACATCAGACTTTTAGATGTTTCTGGTCGCATTGAATACATTATGCACATTACCGTTATCAGCTTATAACCAAATCATGTGTTGCTACAACTAGTGATACAAGTCTGTGACTGGACAGGTTAAATCAGACGAACTAAAATGTACTGTCTGTACTCAAATTGTTTTGTAATGATAACTCCCTCATGTTTTGTGTTCAAGGCTTTTTTTTAATACAGATTGCCAATTGGATTTAAGGCTTCACTTTGACTGGGCCATTCTAACACAGAAATAAGCTTTAAATTAAATAATTGGATTTTATCTTTTATTAGGCTGTTCTGCTGAAAGATAAGTTTTCTGCCAATCATGCTCATGAACATGCTGCTCACACACGCCATAGCACAGCATGGAAAAGCTATAGATTGCCTGTTTGCTTCAGCTGTACTGCAGAGAAGCAACATAACGTTGCAGGAAAACTGTGTATCCGACGTCTTCAGTGGCCATGCTTTCTAGTCTGCATATTCATAGTAGACTTCACTGTGGGCAGGAACTGTAGCACAGCAGAGAACAAGGGAGAGGGTCTGAACAGCGCATACACAAGCATAACTGACAGTTCCAGGACCCTCCTCTTGGCTCTGATTGGTTGTTTCTGATCAGTATTTCAGTATTTCTGCAGGAATAGGACCACAGGGAGGAGGCAAGGGAGCTTGATTGTCCACAGATTATCTGTTTCATGTTATACTGTCACAACATACGTACAGTTTTGACAAATATGTAAAAAATAAAAGAAGAAAAAATTATAAAGTTACCTGTTGCAGCTTCAGTCCAAAACATGTACAATGCAAAATTAAACAACAAAAGCACAAAATATGGTCAGTAAACTAATACTTTTCATCTGTCCTAAAATGATTTGTGCTCCAAAGCTCTTCATGTCAGGCCTGTCGTATCATAGTAGGCTTACAGATATGCCATATTATTTTCATTTTCAGTAATTAGATTGAGCAGTATCCTGAGAGATATTCAAAGCCAGGTTGCTTTATAATCCATCTCTACTTTAGGCTTCTAAGTAACTTTGTCCTTGACCTGTCTGCTGTGTTTCTAAGAGAATCTCTAACAAACAACTATCTTTGATTAAATTTGATTAACAGGTTGACGGTCGTTACGACTTAACTGACTTTTATCACTGCAATTTAGTTTGGAGTGTCGGATGAAAGGGGGTCACATGCATACACATGAAAAAATATATGTATGTAAAATATGCACTGGGAAGTATTTTAATGTATGGCGCAGTAATTTGACAAAATGAGAACAATTCTAATTACTTTGCAAGGCGTCATAATTGTGTCATAAACTTCTCTTGTCAAAGATACATTTCTCACAAAGTTGCAGCACCTCTTCAAAATAGCCTTTTACTCTGCTGGAAACTTGTCCCTTTATTCACTGTGGGACATAAAAGATGGCAGAATTACAGCATGTGTTACATAACGAAAACATAAAGACCTCAAAATAAACGATAACGTCTTAGTAGTTTTATGTCATTGTACTTGAAAGTAAAGGAAAAAAAAGTGACCTTTACCATAGCATCCTGCAAAAAAAATCCACAATAAAAGCCTTTTATGGTACATCCTAAATCGCTTTTTCACAATGTGATTCGCAGTTACAATGAGTCACCATGTGACTTGTCAGAGAAGTTCAGTTGTTGCTGAGCGTGTTCAGCCTCACTGTTTAAGGAAAATGAGGTTGCATGTCAAAGGTGCATTTTTCGTTCATTAGGCATGTTCATGCAGCATGCATATAGGCACAGTCATGCATAAAATACACTGCTAAAAAAAAATAAAGGGAACACTCAAATAACACATCCTAGATCTGAATGAATGAAATATTCTCATTGAATACTTTGTTCTGTACAAAGTTGAATGTGCTGACAACAAAATCACACAAAAATCATCAATGGAAATCAAATTTATTAACCAATGGAGGCCTGGATTTGGAGCCACACACAAAATTAAAGTGAAATGTTCCCTTTATTTTTTTGAGCAGTATATATAGAGGTCATATTAGAACTGATAAGTCTTGTAAAATAAAAGTTACTTCCAAAAAATGTCCCATGAAGCAAATTTTTAATGGTATATCCTTGCATGTTATAGTGGTTTTCCCCAGGCAGCACCTATTGCTGCATGAATTGACAGGGATAATGAGGAAATTAGGTTTTATTAATTTACCTAGAAGACAAGATGAGAGGTAAGCAGGGGAGAAGAGGAGAAACAAGGACTCCATCTGTAATATAAAGGTTAATTTGGAGATGAGGGTGGCGGCACAGACGGAGGTCCTGACAATATTTTGGTGCAACTGGATGTGAGCCAGCTGACCCACTATGGAGTCCACTCTGGGACCAGAGAGATTGAGAGATGGACTAGGGTAGTGATTAAGCACCAAACAGTTTAGGGTGAAGGCTGGGAATCACGCCAAGACAATTAGGAGTGCTAGCTTCCTCCTTAACGCCAGCGGCTACATCCGGCCATTTTTGCTTTGGTGAAAGCTTCTAGCGCTTCACATGCTGGGTTAAGGGGCATTAGCAGCTCAGCGCTCGACTTTGATGAGGTCAGGCTTGAGGAGCAGCCGGCAGAGTGGCATGGGGCTGATGACCTCATGCTTTCCTGCTGTTGACCTAGAAATGCTCAGAACCACCTTCCTTATGGATAATGACCAAGATCACCTCCTGAATATTACACATCCATGAGCAGTAAATTGTCATGCGAGTACTGCTGGTGTTCTAATCTTTTTAAGGGCCTTGACCTTACTTAAATAATATATCCAAGAGGTTTTGTACGAGGTACTTTTACAGTCGTTCAGGGTCCAGATTTTTAAAGTTGATTAAATGTGTTTTTGCCGATGGAAACCTTTCACCTCAACATTTACAAGCCTGCAGGTGACTTGGGTACTAAACATAAAAATAAGTAGCATTCAGTATCTATGTCCCACAAATCTGGAACAAATTTCTGTCAACCTGCAAAACAGCTGAAACAGAGTCATTTTAAATCAGCGTTGATCAACATGTTTGAAGTACATCTGATGATTTTGATGATGGAATTTGACTATATTCCTTAAGAAATGACTTTACCAGCAGAGAACATGTAACGGTGTCACCGACAGTGAATACAGTACAACCATGGTTAATAAATTAAAATCAAACATACGCTTTACTTATAGACTGAAGTAACATTACACCCCTGTTCTCTGCTGTCACATATTCAGTACCTCTCTTTACTTTAAAAATTGACATGAAGCCAGTGTGGAGACATTCATACTCAATACCACGCTGCTCAAATAGCAAGTCGCATTTTCTCTACAAGTATATTCCTATGAAATAACATAATTTAGCCCACCTTTGTCTTGGGTTTGTTCTACCACATTTCCCTGTCTACCTTCTTGCTCTATTCAAACTATTTTGCCATTTTGACTCCATATTATATAATTTTCTAATTACCTGTATTTGCTTTCAAACCCTCTGTGGTGGTTCTCAAGAATTTTTCTTTGGAAGTGAATGTGGTGGCGAGGCATGCTGCTTTAAAAGGCATCAGCTCTTTGCCAGATGTTTGCACAGTTGCAGCTTGCCCTGTTTCTGTATTTTTCCCTGTCCTTCCATAGAAGCATAAGCACTTGTCCACACAAAAGTCCTCTTGTGAAACAGCAGTGGTCATGCCCTTCATGCCCACACATACTTTTGTCCATGCTCTAATTAATTTTGACAACATCTCTTCAGTGGAAACCACACAAACCATCTCTACAACTATCTCTACAACCCCAGCTTGGATCCACTGGTCTGTGCGTCAACACTACAGTAAGGTTTTGGTTTAACTTTATCCCAGAATGTTTATTGCTAGAAAATATTTGTGAAAACGAAGAAAAAAAAAAAGTCCAAGTTTAATATTCTAATTTCTTTAACAACTTTTCAAACTTAGACATGAAGTCACTACTGTAGGACTATGCAACCAGTTTTTAATTAAAAAAACAATCAAGATTTATGTCACAGGAGATGAAATGGCTTAATGACTGAAACATTAATTTTTGTCATCTGCAGGAAAGATTAAAATACTCCACAATTTTCTCAAAGCATCTTTAAAATCATTTCATAAGTCCAATAAGAAAAATAAAGGAATATGGTAATAGTGCAATGTCCTGTGCTCCATTTAAAGTCTGCAAGGTATTTCTGACTGGAACTAATGGGAATCAGCTAGCCTTCACAGCAAAATGTGATATGAAAACTTCCCACATTCATTTCTATGAGATGAATTTCTTTAGAAACAGTTCAGTATTTCAAAAAATTACACATTTTAAAACAGTACTTCAATTTGGAGAGACTCACAGAGAGAAAGCAGCAATTAGAAATTTTCATTTGACTTGAAGGTAGATTCCTTTGGCGCTTGGACCCTGGAAGAAAACGTGTATGCTGAGAATCGCCACAGGCTTGAATGGGCAGTTTAGGGGCGAGGATTAGGGTTTTCTGCCCCCCGCAGTCCGGACACTGGTGGTGGAGTGGAGACCGGAAAAGAGGGCAGCCTGAAGAAGCCTGGGAGGAGGAGGATGGATCCATGGATGAAGAACCTTGTATGATTCTTGAATGATGATTTGCTGTGGCAGAGTGAGATCCTGCTGCTAGTTGGTTGTGGTGGAGACAAAGCAAGTGGATGATGCTAGTGAGGCTGGAAAAAGTCTTCCAGCGTTTTGTTTTTGGTCCTAGGCTTCACATGTCATACATTTTTTTTATACTATGGAAGAGGTGAAAAGCCGAATATTTGAATGGTCGAAATGGCACAAAGATTGCAGAAGTAGCTGGATGTACAACAATATACTGAGAAAAACGATCAGCAGTGAGAACTCAACAGAATAGATGTTGTTTTAGCATTCACACCAGCATATTTCAATTTAATTACAATGAACTCATTGCTGTGTAAACGAATGATGTATAATATTTAAAACGCAATAAATTGTGCAGATATCTGAAATGATTTTTTTATATTTAAATTGCACCTGATTTAAATTTCCATTTGCCAGATGAACAAGACGGGGACAGAACAACCCCATGCACAGGTCATAACTGAAAAGCATCTCTCAAGTGTGTTGTCTATGGTGCTCTGATGTAATTATTCAGAGTCTGACTCCACCTAGGCGCTGCAACAAAGGCCATCACAGCAGACATTGTGGAATCACTCAGACGGTACGTCAAGTCAAATAAGATATTTATGTTTAACTGCCTGCACTGTTGTTTGTTGTTTTCAGCGGTGATGCTGTCCTTTACAATGTTATCGCATTCTGTCTGACTGGGTCAGCATGCCTTACCCAAAGTGCCACTTCAGCTAGGCTTATGTAGGACACATAATTGTCACTTATCTAAAGTGCATATTTGTAAAGTGCATGGTGAAGCAAAAGGAGAAATCCAATTTTTTAAAAAGTGAAACAAACTATTCCTGCATAAACTAAAAAAAATATATAAAGTGATTGACTTCACTTACTAGGCAGTATATTAAGTTAGTTAAAGTCTGAAAGGTAAACTCTGGGTGTTACAGAGCCTATTTGGTGAGATGGGGGGGAAGACAACCTGTGAGCACAAGTTGATAACTCATGGGAACCATTTGTTTAATTTGTGGGAATGGGTGCTCGTTTTTTAAAAATGCAATATCAACATGGTTCATTGTAAAAGCAGTGTTTGTGTGTATCCCAATTAACATAATTATAATCATGATTATATTGTAAATCCTACACATTTAAATCTTCGAAGCAAAACATTTTTTAAATGTCCCGATATTCAGACCTGTATCCGAATGGAAATGTATGGTACAGCTTGAAAATTACTCTTTGCACACACTTTTCATCTAGTCCCTCAAAGCTTGAGTTATTTGATTAGATGAGTAAAACTGTTAGCAACATACTCCAAAGAACCAAAGAACTTTAAGTCCATATATGCATCTCATTTTTCAGATTTCTATTTGTAAAAACAGATTCAAACTTTTCTTCCACTGCTTGATTATGCATTATTTTAAGGTGGTCTATCAAATAAAATACATTAAAATTTATATTGTCACAAAATGTGACTTCAATGCTGATTCAATACTAATGTTGAATTTACCATAAAATAAAAGAACAAGTTCAAAAGTAGTTTTTTGCTGAACTTAATGTCGAAACGCTGTCTTTATCTTGGATACTAACTTTCTCTCCCTAAACTCATTCAAAATCATGTTTTTCATCTTTCATTCAGCTACACAAAAATGCCCAAGGTTCAACTGTAAATGTTAATCCTTTTCATACAACAATACAAGTTTATGCTGGTGATGGCAAACCCCAATGTAGCCAGTGTGGAGCTTATTATAACAGTTGGTTCAGAAGGATATGACAAGACTTTGTCTTGCTGGAATTGCTTTTCTGGCTGAAACAAAAAAACAGCTCCTCATGCCAGGATGTGCACAGAGCCATCCAGTCCCCTCTCTTCATCCAAACATTCTCCCAGGGGAGTGATTGATGGGAGTTTCGCTGGGGCAATCGCACCCAAAAATCCACCATTTTCTATCTCTCATCCTCAAGCGGTTCCTGAGCAGTTCCAAACAAACCAGTGTGCTGGTGTGCCCACAAAGGGAATTTGCATTCTGGACCAGCATTCGTTAATGTTTTGTAGATCTTTATACTGAGCTCCTTAGCTAGGAAGTCAGACTCTGAAAGCTCTTGCTGAGATTTGTTCAGTGTCTGTTTTTCCCCTTTAAGCTGTGATGAGGCCTTATTACCACCATAATAAATGACCATGAAACTGACTAATTTAATGTTCAGGCAGAAGTTGGATATCAACCATGACATGAAAATGGAACAGAAGGTACATCAGGAGGGTCCAAACATAAATTATACAAAGTTTCAATTAAAATCTGGACCCAAAACTGTGTAACTGCATCCATAAACATGTGAGCCTGGAAAACAGTGCTTCAAATGATTCTAAAGCTCTTTTACATGATAAAATATGTCCACTAAAAACAGCCAGAGAGAAATATCCTTTTCCCTTTTTCTTCTACCAACATACTTGGAGAATAACATCTTGAAAATAATGTCAAGTACCACATAATCCCTGATTAAAGATCAGTGTTACTTGTTGGCGCTGGGTTGGTGGTATAATGAGAAGAAAAGCTACTCCACCTGAAATGAAGCTTCCGTAATCTGCACAGTAAACACTTATCATGCATTTTCCATTGATTAGGATGTGCCTCTCATCAATCATCAGTGGCTCATCTGAGCAGATTAATAATGATGACATCTGTACTTAGTCAAGAGCTCTGATTAGAGGGAGGAGAGAGGCAAAAGCATCTGATAAAAGTGAGCAGCGAGGTGTTCAGGAACTTCATCATGCTGTCTGGTTCATTTGCCGTTTTTTGGTGTCGTACTTTCCCAAGTTTACATGCTGACATTTCTTTCAGCCTGAACATTTTCTTCAATAGTAAAACTAACGAAACGGCCGTGTAAAGTACACTGGAACTGGGAGACTTGTGTTTTCTGTACACTTTTCTACTGAATGTTTTTTTCATTTCAAATCCCCCACTAACAAACGGTCCAACATTATCCCATTAAGCAGATTGCCAGGGCACTCGTGGTTCAGGCTTTTACCCAAGAGAAGCTGGAATGAAACTAACAACCTTCTAATGGTGAAATCTTTACTTCTCCCTCTTGGACAGCTTATAAAAACTACAAATAGGCCAGTGTCTAATAAAATAAAAGTGTTGTGCTTTGCAGAAACAGTAGAACTGACTAAATTAGACTTAATATTTTCAGTGGCTCTCAAGTCTTCACGTCCCTGTTTCAGTGTCAAATATTTTTGATGTAAAAATATACTATGATAAATACTTTATAATTTTTTTTCATATATCTCACTTACTCTCTTAAACAATTCAAATAAAAAAACAAACATATTTCAGGGGATAAATGTAAAACTATGAAAGTGTTCAATGCTTTGACACAAGAAACCCTGAAAAGTGTTTTTAGACATTATGGCTAGACTTAATAAAGTCCATGAGTGTTTTTTTTTTGTTTGTTTATTTGTTTGTTTGTTTTTTTAAACCAAAGATTTTTATAGACAACCACAATTAAACATCTGACATGGGAAGTTGGCTGCATTTATGCCAGCTGCAGAGCAGGCAGGCCATCACATGTTAGAGGAAAGACTTTAGCTTTTACTTGTTCAAAAGCATTCAGCTCATACTTAAAACCAGTCTAATGATAAAAAAAGCATATTGTGCCATACAAACATATTTACTTTGTAAGGTTAAAAAGGTTGGGGGGGAAAAGCTGTTTAATTATTTTAATACATTTAAAGGCCGAGTATTTTTCTTTAGTAAATTGATGAAGAAAAGCACAAAGACCTTCAATATCTTTAAAGTCTGATGCTATCTTTAAAGGAATGTTTTTATTTTTTTGTTTTTGTTTTTTTCTTTTCTTTTTTCTTTTCTTTTTAAGAAATTAATAGTAAAAGCCCAACCTTTGCTTGAAGAATGTCTGGGAGTGCACTTATCTGACAAATATTAAAAATAGATTACAGGGCCATTGGGAGGTAAGTGGTTCCATAAGTAGAATTGATGGCACTAAAAAGTGTCATAGAGACAACCTTCATTACCTTGAGGGTCCCATCCTCTTAATGATGCCATGTTTCACATGCTTTTCCTCCTGAAGAATGGCAGCCATTTTGCTGCGGGCTCTGACACGTCACTTAAAGTGGTATTCCAAACAGCTAACCGGAGCAGCTTGGCCCAAATACCAGACAGCTGGAAGACGGATAAGAGAGTCGAGCTGCAGGTAAAAAAGTTTGAGCACATAAACAATAATGGTAAGGGTGAATCAAATGTTCAATTCTAGAAAAAGCAATAAATAAAGTCAGTTCTGACCTACAGAGTTGGGAAAAAGAAATTCTGGTTTCTGCAATGAGGAATGCTGCCACCTTTTGCTTCGTTATCTTGATTACATATTACACAATTTTCACTTTCCACTCTTCTCTCATGCGTGCCATACGCCACTGATATCACTGACTTTCACATTTCATATCAGAAATATTGTTTTTCTTTATTATTTATTTTGCATAGGCAGTGTGTAAGCACATTAATCTTCACCAAAAAAGAAATGCTTACACCAAATTAAGCTTAGAGGTACTTTCTATTTGTAGTACCTCTAAGGTGGGCAGGTCACAATAATAAAATACATTCAGCCAGCACACATTACATCCAAATAGTCTAATTACATACTTTAAAAGTATATAATTATATTTGGTTTAATTTGATATTGACTATCAAATCTGCTTCTGAGAATGTGATAAACTCCAGTAATTTTCAGATTTTTGATCAGTTTTCTTTAATAAGCAGTGTGTATATACTGGAAGGGTTTGTTTTTTTTTGCAGCGTTTTAATTGCTAGTTTGGTAAAAGAATTTGCATTTGGAACAGGCTCAAAGTCACCATTCACAAAATAGAATAGGAATTTCTTTTTGAAAAGCCTTGGTTTGTGCTCCCGGCATGATTTCATCTCTTATGAAAGATGCACTGCTCTCACAGAGCTCAGAGGAAAGGTGTGGACAGCTGCCAGCTCCGTAGGGTTTGGAGATGCCTTGTGCAATTAGATTTTTTTTCACGGCAAAAGACTTCCCGTGCTGGTGCTGCCAGGCCCTTTCCCTGGACCCTGAACCTCATCTCACAGCCAGCCTGTCAGTAGGCAGGTTGAAAGGTGGCATTTGACCATGGAGATGGGACTTCCTTCTCTGCCAGCAAGCTTCTGAGCCGATTTGAAGGCTTGTGCCCCTGGACTGGAAAATCTTCCCTATCCGAAAAGTCGATTAAAGCCAACAGCTGTGTTTCAGGTTGTGCCAGGCAACTGTGTTATGGATGCGCACACAGGCACACAAGCTGAAACTTTGACACCAAGAAGTGTCTGGAACTGTTCGGCTGTTCGCATTCACCATGTCCAAATATAAAGAGAACTTTCTACACTTTATCACTCTCCCACCAATAAGTTGTGAAGGATATTTTGTCCTTTATCAACAAACTATTTCAGACTTAATGAGAGCATGCTGCAGACACAGAACAACTTTCAAATAAAGAAAAGATGGATTAAAAAAAAACCCATCAAGCTACAAAATTTATTTTTTATCTTGATGCAGAAAGTGGAAAAAAATAACATACCAGAAGCTTTAAACAAAACTTGGGAAAAAAATCATTTCACATTTTCTTTAGAACACCCACTTGGTCTTTGGAGTTTCAGCTGTTTGTGTCAGGCAATTGAGCACAGCAATGGCCCTCATTTCTCAGCCGCCACCAAATAAATTTCCATTGCAGGAAGGGAAATCGATACACGCGTTCTGCCTCTTTTAGGGTCCTTGTAGACTCTCCCTTGTAATTTTAAAAGTATGTTAATGTAATTTATTGAACCTCTTACCCTAATCACACACATTGCCTATAATTACATACCTTGACGGCTGCTGGACTTCTAATTGCTAATGCTTTTTCCTGGAATTTGTCCTCTAATCCTTGTATGTAATGACTCTTAAGAGAAGGGAAAGTGCTTTGCTGCTACTTTTATCTGCTTTCTGGGCTGAAGCGGCAGCGTGGTTCAAGTTGTCTCTTCAGTTCCTTTTAATTCATGCACACTGCTGGATGAAAAGCAGGTTTGAATCTGTGCATAGTACATAAATTATTTTTATCATTACACGTAACATTAAGTTGATTTGCATTCTGGGTAAACTGTAATATTGTAACAATAAATGGTAAACTTAATAAGAAATGTGTAAGACATAAATTACAATACTGTGAAATAGCATTTCCCCAAACGGATTTCTTCTGCTTCTGCTAAACTTACATTTTTAAGATCATCAAGAGAATGTTGAGTTTTGTCAAATGACAACAACCTACAAAATACTGTGAGCAGTTTTCAAAATTATTTTATTTATTTTGACAAAAAAACATCCTATGCAGCCTGGCTCAATGTAAAAAAAAATAAAAAAGTAATTGCGTCTATTGTTAAATCCTAACAAATCTATAATTAATCCAATTTAATAAGTCTAAGAAAGGTTGCAAAACCATGAATGAGGATCTCTGATCCCAAAGTGAGAGCTACCATGCACAGAGAAAGCACTCATATAGAGGACTTTTTTTCAGTTGTGCCGCTTTTACAACGGAAACAGACAAAAACAGAGTACTGAACCCTCTTTGTAAATACAGTCATTTGAAACTAAAAATGCTTTAAAGTGTGACAAATAAGTAAAAACAGAAAAATCTGAAAGAAGCCATATATGTTTTCAGCATTCTGTAATTCTATAATACCTCAATGAAAGCAATCATGATAATCACCTTTTATTTGTTCATGTTTTTTCCGCTAATTTCCTTTTTTTTAATCAAAATAACAAAAGTACTACATTACAATCTCAACATTACTGCCAAAAATGTATTGGTGTCAGTAAACTGAAAACACTGAGTGTAGTTTACAGGTTATTTTATGACCCTTTGCAGACATGCTGACTGGAGCGAATAACCAGAACTGGATGGGACACTTGATTCGTTTTAAAACCTGCCTATATTTTCATTTGTCACCTTGCTGCCATAATAAGTCTAAACTCGGTAACACATTAGCCACAGACAGATGCTCCTACTGTTGTTTTTGCTGCAGGTTTGCCTTACCAGCTGGAAATCAACGGCTCCCACTGTTTTAAAATCCATTAAACCTTAGCCCATTTCAGCCTCATTCCATGGTCTGAGCAGTCACATGTTGACAATGTTAGCAGTATTTTCTGTGCTGCTGTTTCTGATCTTTTGCAACAACCACTGAGAAGCTAGTTTGTTCTTCATTTTCATCCGCCTTCCTCCCTGCAGACAGCTGTATTGTTTTTTTTTTCCAAGTGTGGTTTCCCTGCTCTGCGTCACAATGTCAGTAACTCTGATTTCGAAGTGTATCTATATGCCAGTCATAAATTGGCTGTTTTTATTTCACTAAGTTATGTAGGTTCAATACAGATTATATTTCAATCAAAGTAAAGTGGTTTAAAAACTTAGATAAGGTGACTTGAAAAAGTATTTGTATTGCTACAAGTTTAAACATCCATCCACTCTAATTAACCCTGGCCAGCTGTCCTCCCCATACTTGTATTCACTTCTCTTTATTTAGGCACCATAATGATGTTGTTTTTTTTTTCTGGTTGCTGCTTCATTGTTATGTTTTTATCATGTAAAGCACTTTGATTTGCCTTGCTACTGAAGTGTGCAATAATGAAACTGGACTTGACTTCATTTGTAAAGTTAACACTAAACTAGAGACTGTTTGATCCACTATTGATAACGACGTGCTGAACACTGACATTCTACAATAAGAACCATTGTGTATGTACCCTTTGGTAATGTTATATGAATCTAACTATTCTATACTTGATTTTGACAATTAACCTTCTGAGTAATGAAAGTTTGAATATTGTGATTTTTTTTTCCCTTTACAAATAAGTTATGAAAATTCAAGTTACTTGTTATTTTTACAAGTCTTCTCATAACAATGAGACATGACCCAATACTAAATTCTCTACCCATATGTTTAAATTGCGTAATATACGCATTAAATGTTTACAAGATAAGCAGACTGTTCCCGTCATAATAAAGGAGCAGCGAAGCCACTTGGTGGAATTTACTATGTTTGACATAACTGATGTGACTGCCACACATCACTGTGTGCTCATTCATCCGCAACATTCTTGAAAACAATATCATGATTTGTGAAGACGTTTCACAACACAAAGATACATGGCAGAAAACCGTTTCTTTCATCCTTCGTTCTCCTCCTCAGTCCTCTCATCCATGCTGAGAGGCTAATGTCTTCCTCTCTGCTTTCCAAGTCGGCTCTCTATTTGGCACAAAATGATCCAGCAGAACAATGACAGAGCTTCAGCATATGTGTAAAAGGAGCATATGCTTCTTTACAAAACCAGGCATTATATACTTGTGGGGAGTTTTACAGTCTCGTATTGAAGATAAAGGTAACAGAAATGCCTCAGAATTTATGTCGCAACTACAAACTAATCAGTCCCCTATAGACAACAAAATGTAGGCCTACATTTAATTTTCATGGAATTTATTTTTTTTTCCTAAACTAATGATGTTCATTTCAGAAAATTTCAGCCATAGTTCCAATTCTGTTTATAGAAATGTTATATATTTTTTAAACTTCTCGCATCTGCCTACAACTTCAGTTGATTAAAGTGTAATTAAGGTGGCATCTGAATATCTTAAAATGAATAAAACCTGATCACTATAAAAAAAAAAAAATTAAAATGCAATATTTGATCTCTTATTACAACTTGAGCATAAATCAAATCTATAAAATACTGGTTGTGACAAAAATTTCTATTAGTTTTTTTCTACATTTGGAGGCAAATGTAGAAAAACATTCATCAAATATGCAAGGATCTGGAAATTTTTTCAGAATTTTCAACTCTGAATTTATGGAGAGATTCTGCTTTACTCTAATCTGATCATTAGCTGTAGGTATATATTTTTAGTGCAGCGCATCTGTTACAGACTTGTTCTGTTGCATGTTTGTGTGCATCGTCCCTATTAAATATATGAAATTAATCCTTCACCAGTTCTAGGTTGACGCTTGGGAAGATCATGGCAGATGTCACAGTCGGACGATGGGTAATAGACGGGATGACCCGTCAGGCCATCAATTCCCAAAAAAACCTGTAAAAAGCGCTTGTGGTGTTAGTCTGACCCATTTAGGACAGAGCGCGAGGGGGAGGATACATGGGGTCAATCTGATCCCTCGGGGACGGCGGATGAAGGAGAGGGGTCCACTCACGCACGGAACAAAAAGCACATATGGGATCCACTCAGTTCCTCCTGGGAATGTGGGAGAGTTAAACTCTGAACATGATACAAGTTTGAACTCGTCGGTTTATGTGAAGCGTAGGTCATAAATAGTCGTGAATCCTTGCCTAGACAGCTGTTAATTGAAAATGCTAAACAGTTATTGGTGAGCTAAACTTGACAATAGTGAAAAACAGTTTGCTACTCACTGGTTCCTGAATAGGTGATTCTGTACCTGCCCTGAATATAATAGCAAGTAAAATCATTTACATGAATGGATTTATGCAATGTGGTTTTAGATGATCTTTGTTCTCCCTTTTGTAGTTATTTGTTCTTTTAATATCTTCCCTCTACAATTAGCTGGGTCTCAACCTTATAGGAAAGACCTCTTTCAATTATCTTAATACTTGCACAGACCACGACCCTATATATATATATATATATATATATATATATATATATATATTTCATAAGTCGACTACTGTCATTTGCCACATCTCTAACCCTGACACAGATTGATAGTATTCCGCCAACAGTGTCTTTAGCCTGCCAGATGGCTGGTGGGCTTCAGTCTCCTGACATTCATCAGTGTCTTGCAGTCAGATGCTCCCTCAGCAGTGCTTTGACCCCGGGACTGGTCCAGCAGACGTGTGTCTTTTGCCTCCAAGGGATCTGTGAGGGCTTAGTCTAATGATGCCACCAAATGAGGTGCTATCGTCTGGGAGCCTTTGGAAATTTGGCCAGTATGGCACAGTTTTTTTTTCATTTTTTTTTTTTCATACAGCTCCGCAAGTCTGTTCCAATTGTCAGTGTGGTAAATGCATTTTATGGACATTAAAAAAACTGAGTGGCCCAGAATTCCAGGATTTTCAAGGCTGCACAAACTCAATGAGACAATAATACCTTGTGCTCTCAGCTTCCATAGTTGCTTTATCCATCCTAATACTTGTCACCATGGGGACAAAGGTGTAATACACAACAAAATGGAACTGTGTCTCTGTGACCTGACAAGTGAGTGGAGTGTCATGGAATCTAATGTTTCTCCTCCACTTCTTCTGTCCACAAGTCTTCCTCAAAAAGAGGAAAAGCACTCGTCCCCCTAAGTGATTTTCTCTGACTCCCCATGGTGATAAAGTGCACTTTAAAGCCACCCTCAGAGGCTTGCTCCTGAAACACCCAGCAATTCACAACTGTGGATTTGACAAGCCAGTTTTTTTCCCCCCTCAACAAGTAAAGTGAAAGTCTTTTCTAATGGACCCAACATCACTACTGTAGAAACCAACAAACCCCATGGCATCATCAAATGAGACTTTCAGTACAGCAGTGAGGGAAATAAATGTCAGAAAAAAAAAGCAATTTCTCCTTTAATCTAAAGAACTCTCCTGGCTCCCACTCTGGATATTTATTAGCACATTACTCACATTTTCACGTAAAGTTTTATGTCTGTGCGTTGTTCAAATTTATTTGATTATCTGCTTTAGCTTTTAATAAATAAAGCTGAAATGAAAAGTAATTATATATTATGTAATATCTTTTTAAAAAGGTGGTGAAAGTTAACAAAAACAATTGTTGGAGTTCATACATTTTTTTTTTCTTTTGCATTTATTAGTTGGATAATCAGTGCTCTGCAATTTATCCGTGCCACTTGAACTTGGCCATTTTGTTGTTACAGCTACAAACTTGAATGTACTTCATAAGGATTTAAAGTGACAATCCAGCACAAAGTAGTGCAAAACTTCCTTACAGTAGTGTAATGAGTAGTGTGCCAAATTCAAATTTATTACCACAAGATGTTGCCACTGCTGTGTTTCACTTTACAGATGGTATGTTCAGTGTGATGTCCAATGCTCTACTTTGTGTTGGTCTGTCACATAAAATCCCAATAAAATGCATGTAGTTGCACAGGAGGGGAAAGGCCCCCTCCTCCCAGATACCACAGAAATTATAAGTCCACTAAATTACTATTTTAAAATATCAAAATTACATGAAAAAATACAATGTGATCACAATATAATCTGATATATCGATTTGCGTTTCTAGGTTCAGGGTAAAAAGAACTGTAAATTTATTCCTGCACTTCCCGTATCAAGTATATTGCCAAAAGTATTTGCACATCTGCCTTCATATACTTGTAAAATTGAGTGGCATACCATTCCAAATTAATTGTTACATTGACTACAACTGTTCTGCCAAGCCTTTCTACAAGGTTCAGGAGTGTGGTTATGGTCATTTTTGACCATTCTTCCAGAATCACATTTGTAAGGTCAGATATGTTGGATGAAAAGCCCTGGGTCACAGTCTTTGCTCTAAATCATCTTAAAAGTCTTCTCTTGGGTTGAGTTTGTAACTTGCAGGCCAGTCAAGCTCCCCCACACTAATTTGTTCATTTGTGTGACTCCAGACTTTGTACACTTGCGCAAAGTCATGTTGGAACGGGATGGAGCCTTCCCGAAGCTATCCCCAAAAAGATGGATTTGGATGGATGACCCAATACTTCTGGTAATAAAATGCATTTCATTTATGACAGCCTAATGAAATAAAGGATTAAAATGTCTACCTGCTTTTGTAAATGAGCATGTTTATGTGTATTTATGTTTGTGTGCGTTTGTGTTTGCGTTCCTCATAGTTTCCGTTCACTGTTTTTATCTCTCCATACATAATTAAGAAACTGCTTACACTGATCCTGATAATGTCTGTGCAAAACTAATCTATAATTATCAACAGGGTGTGCTGCTTGTATCCCCAAAAGCGTCAGAGCCATGTTTTTTTTTTTTTCTCCCTGAAAAACATCAAAGAAGCTAAACAGAGGCAGAGAAAAGAGAGATATGTTTTTCGTTCAAATTGATTTCATTCTTTTGTATGAATATCAAAGTTTCATTCACTGCCGTCATTCCCCTCACTCCCCATGGTAGCGTGAATTCATTTGGACTGCTGTTCCAACCAGATAAACAGTTTTTTTTTGTTTTTTTTTTGTTTATGGCAATTATTGCCTGAGGATTGTTTCAAATGTGACGTGCCTGACAATGAGGAGGCAGGCAGGAGGGAGGGAAGATGTGATGAGAGGGAATTTAAACCAACTGCCAGAGCAACATTCTGCATTTGCTCTAGGGAGCATCTGCCATCAATATGGCTGATACTTATGGAAGTTGTGTTGAAGCCAGACGTGCATGTTCGGAGTAAATGCTCCTAGCATTAAATATTTAGCTTTATACTGTCTATAATCAGGTGTTGAACTGTCAGTCTGGGTTGATTTTGAACATGACGGCATTTGTGGATTTAAGAGTGTAACTCATGGATTTATAAGTAAAAAGTAAACTTTTAAGAGCACAGTGACATCCAGAAATGCATTTTATCAGCCTGACAGACATTTCACAAGGGTTACTATGAAATTCCACCACAACTGTTGTCTGCAAGAAAGCATACAGAGTTTTCTACAGTCAGGCTAGATGATTTTAAAAATGGTGTGTGGCGCACCAGTATTTGCCTCTTCCTGATTTAATCCTTTTTATCTTTTAGATCATCAAACAAGTTTAGCATCGTACAAACACACTGAATGCATTCAAAGAAGTATGTGCTGATCTGTATGCACAAACGAGGAGGACCTGGAAGTTTTTCATACACCTACACAGTTTGTTTAGATATTCTTATGAATAACACAAAAGATCTAATATCAATCACTGCAGCTCCACAACCTAAAATGCAAGTATTTGGGACAGTAACACAGTTAGGGCAGGAAGGCTTTAACTCTCAGCATGTGTGCAACATGTGTAAGGCTTCAACACAGCAGGAAGCCCAAACCCTACCCAATACATCCGAGATGAAAATGGGTACGTGAAAATACATTAGAGTTTTACAATCTTTAGTTATATGTTCCTCATTTTCTTTCACTTATCCATGATTTAATCTTTGAGGCAGAAGGCAAAATAGGTTATTCTAGGCATCTGTCTCTTTGGGATCATGTTTTTTTTTTTTTGTCAAGTCATTACCAGCCCCTTGAGAAGTGTACTCCCTCCAATGACTTCTCGCACAACATTGGGGCTTATAACCAGTTAGACCTGTCAAGACATCTTACCAAAGAACTACACAGTGTCCTAATAGGACATATTCACCTCTTTAGTTAGCTCTACATCTCTAATTCTGAGCTCAGGAATCCGAGAAAGAAGCCTTTGTTAGCACTTGTTTATCTGATCCCGAGTGGTTCCGTCTATGGCATTTATGTATTCACCTTATCTTTTTACATACCAGACGAAGAAAAGCCTGCTACCAGCTGCAGCTCATCAGTTCATCAACTCAGTGTTCTCAGTGCTTCAAGGATTCAGAGATAATGTGAGTGTTTTGAAGGGGGTTTCTGTGATGTTTTTGGCGTTCGTTTCCTTATGATGCCATCTGGCAGTCTCGAGTTTAAAGGCCAACAGTCAGATGTGCCATTTTAGTTAAACTGATTTATTCTAAACAACTCGGGGCGAGGGGTGGGAGAATGTTCTCAATTATTGGATACAATTATCTATAAGGAAAGATCAAACAACTATAGTTTCACAAGAGAATATTCTCAGTTTGTCATTGTTTTCTTAGCCAATCAACACCTATGTAAAAGTATCTCAAAACGGATATCCCTAGCTGTTGACCCTGAACCGCTACAAGACATTCTTCACTTTTCTCCACAACAGCATGACATGCCTGATTAATCTGCAGAATTCACAAAAGCTCTATTCGTACTCACCTGGATATAAACACGTGTCTGTCAGCACTTGCCCTCTTTGCCTAGGTATTCAGTGCCATTAAATCACAATTTTTGGATCCTCAAAAATGTTATCAACACTACTAAACTCACATTCATTGTCTCTTCTTTGATCTGATTCATCTCTTCCTATTCAGACTCTATGTAAACTGCTGGTAGAGAACAGCCATAGTGTTAAACTTCTTGCTTTCTTAGACGAGAAGTTTAAAAGAAAACTTCTTCAGGTTTCTGAAGTAAATTATTGACTGATTTTTGTCTTTTCGTCTATGTATAGAAATGACGATTTAAATATTTTGTTGATTTTGAGACTATGGTTGGCATGCGAATCAAGGAGTAAATAGACTTTTTGCCTAACTGCAAATACTGTCCGTTCCATTGCGTGTTTCAGTCTTTTTAAAGGCAAACAGTAACATAAGGTCCCATTATAGGAACATTTATGTCCTTTGCTAGAGGCTTAAACTTGCCTCCAACATGAAGCAGTCTGATATTTTCCGAGCTGCGGTCTTAGGGTTTGAGGTCTTCTTTAATGGTCACTTGACATTTGACTGTGAAACATCACAGTATGTCATAAAGGTCACGATAAAGTTTAGACAGAGATTCTGATGCTATGACATGTTTTGTGGTTTAGCACTGTCGTGTGTTGTTTATAGGAACTGCTTTTCAAAGCAGCACCAATTTGAAAAAGAATATTCAAAACCAGGAACAGCCTTACACATACTCCAAATGTTTTGTACTATGTTCCAAATATCCACAAAAACCATTACTGGTCAGTAGTATTGTACCTTTTGAGGCATATGGGGAGGTAGAATAATCCATCCATCCATTGCTCCATCCATTTTCTATCACCCTTATCCCATTGGGGTCGAGAGGGGTGCCGGTACCCATCTCCAGCTGTCAACGGGCGAGATGCAGGGTACACCCTGGACAGGTCGCCAGTCCATCACAGGAGGTTGAAGTAATTTACAGTAAAAATACAAAAAAAAATCACCTTTAAAATGTATTTTAGTCGAAGCTCAAGAAAACAAACAGCTTTTGCCTGATTACTATTTTTTATTGCCTCTTCCTCTACTTGATAAACACAATGGCTGAAAATATCCCAGCTGTCATTCAATGAAATAGGAAAGTCACTATTTCCTTGACTGTAGTCAAACACAGGACAAACTCAAAGACAATCACAATGCATAGTCCAATTTACAATCAGCATCTATTCTAAAATGACATCCACATCAAAATAAACTTCTTTTAGGATAATATTACCCATTGGTATTTTTTTAAATAAAAAGCAAGCATATGAGTTTACAAATGTTGAGTAACTGAACTAAAGCTTATTATTATTGGAGTGCTCCAGCCATCTGGTTAAAGAAGAAGCTTTACTTGTCTCTTAATAGCTCAAGCTCTGCTTACGTCCACACCAGATAAATGTTGTTGTTAGCTGCATGCACACACAAAGCTTCACTGAGTAGCTTAAACAACTTAAGCACAACTAATGTCAGTTGTCATGTGCTCCATTCCTGTGCTTCCACTATGGAAAGTCTCAGAATATTGAGGTTTTAATTGGCTGATGTCACTTGTGATTAGCAGGTGGCCCAGCTAATTATGGTGTAGAGCAGATTTTAATACACAGACAGGCAAACCTCTAGTCTTTTTCACAGTAATGGTTAAATTATACAATATTTACTTTGCAAGAAGTGTTGCTTAATAATATACATTAGAATTTGACAAAATATGTCATTCAGTCACATGGGTTCTCAAGCATTGCAGCAGAGATGGGTAAACCCGATAGCTGTTTGTATATGTTGCGTTGCAATTAAATATAAACATGGTAGCTTTAACTAGTGTAAATGCAAAAGTCAAGTTTACCCTCTTAAACCTATGGCAGTTGTTCATAATGAATGACAGATCTTAGTTGTGGTTGTCGTAGAAAATCTTCAACTGCCCTGTTTTAAAAAGGGTTATAAAATACTTTGCTACTTTGCTATATAGGTATTGCTATTTCAGGAACGTTTTAAGACCTTATAACAGAACAATTATTTTTGTTTCCTTTCAGCGGGGAGGATCACCTAGTCCTAATGAAAGACACATTGGACACCCTTCTGTCATGCCATAATTCTTGGGCTGAATTGGTTTCAACCTGAGCTTGTAGGTTTTAAAAGTATACATTTAATCTCTTACCTCATTTAGGAGTCAACTGTTTTCCAGGCAACTATTGTTATTAAAGTTGCTGTTCATTACCGACCTGGTTAAATAAATGAAAAAAAAAATCCTGTTGCCTGAGCCAATTATTCTTATTTAAGTGAGGTGATATATGGCTTGCAGGGAGCAGAGACAATGAAAGAGACAGTAAAGATTTACCTGTAAAATTGGTTCTCTTAATTGCATAGGATTGTCTCTTGAGTTCTTGCTTGTCATTATTCTGTAAACGGTCATATTATTATTGCAAAAAGCCGGTAATTAGCTCCTTTTTTACTGCCACAAATGAGCTGGGCCTTGTCTTAGAGCCATTATTAAATGAAAGCAATAAACACTTGTTTCCCCGATGCCACTGGAGTGATTTGGGCAAAGGTCAGACATATTCACCAAATGGGCAACAGTGACCTCAAAATGGTCATGGAAGAGGGGTTTTCTTCAGGAATGAATTTAGCCTAAACATTAGGTATGTAGAACGGGAATGAATGGTTACTCATAGGAGTATTACTATTTTAAATTCTCTCTATATTTTTGTTTCTTTACAAGTTTAAGACTTCTTAAATTACTATTAGATTTTCAGGTCAGTCAAAAATATATAAAATGAATGCTTTTATTGTCCTGAGATGTTTGTCGGGATAGAATTCTAGCTAAACATGATATAACTTGGTAAAGTGTGGAAATGATTTCCATTTTTTTTTTCGGACATATAAGTATGTGAACATATGCTATTCACATGTGGATTTGTTTTCCATATGCAAAACACTTTTTTTTAGTCACGTCATAGATTTAGCTACAGTTATTCTGAACTGTGGGTTTTGTTGCCATGACCACATAAGTTTTCACTGTGATCAAAGACAAGAGTTGAAAATGAGCAATAGTGATAAACTCACTGTACACCAGTTGTATTCCTTTTATATTAAACTCTATCTAAAAGAAAGCAATTTTTTTACATAAACAGATTTTTTAATTCCAGAGGGAATCTTTTTGCAAATTATTGCAGCTGGTTTCCCATTGAAATGTTGTTTTTCTTTCATAGATGTGGGAGTCTTCAGTCAGAAGTGACATCTGCGTCTGGTCTCTTCCAGTTTCTGTATTCTTCATTAATTAAACTGTTGCAGTCATTCATCACCTCAAACTATTTGACCTGACCAAAGCGCGCACTTGTTCATTTCCACTCTACCTCTCCGAAGTGGCACTCTGCAAGCAAATGAAAAAGACAGCATACTTTGCTTTCAGGCCATTACACACTCTCATATGGTTATTCAAAGGGGCCCTTTTATCAAAAAATACAGCTTCATGAATGATCAATGCCGCTGTTAGAAGACCTTCCCCGACTCTTCAGGGCAGAAATCAAGACTTGATTTTATGCAGAATGAATAGTTAATGTTTAAAAAGTAATTTCTCAAACCTGCATGACATTTACTAATAAAATCCTTGTTACAATGTGTGGAGCCTTGTAAAGGACATCAAATGCATGACAAATGATCAAGAGGAGCCTTTAAAGTAATTCTCGACTCTCAGCAATAATTAGGTAGAAAACACTTCATTAGATCAGTGCGTCTCCCCAGCATTTGTCAACTTGTCAGGAGGCAGCAAACACTGTTGCAATATGCATATTATAAAAGGTACAAACCTGCTTGAGCAACTATCTAATTAATAAGTCAAAACAGACGTGTTGGGAGATTTTATCAGTGCCTTCCAAAAGTGTTCAGACCCTTTGGATATTTTTTATATTTTGTTTCTCTAAAACCATCAGCTTTAATTTTCTTTATTTTGGCTTTCATGTGATTGACCAACATAAAGTTGTCCGTTGTTGCAAAGTCGTAGGGCAAATTTAAAAATCTTTCACAAATGCAAATCTGAAAAGTGTGCTGTACATTTTCTCTGACACTCCCACAATAAAATACAGTGTCGCAAAGTACTTTCAAAAGTCAACTAATTGATAAATACAGTCTGTAATTTATTCCCACACAGATAAAGGCAGCTGCTTTTAAATGTCGTATAGTTTGGAGAATATGTTGGGCAACAACATATTAGTCAAAAGAGAACTGCAAGAAATCCCATTTGGGCTTGGTAACAATACAGAAAATATATAGCAGAGGATTTAATGACTAGCTCACAAAATATGGTGATGGGAGCATCATGCTTCTGTTCAGTATAGGGACAGGGAATCTCCACAGAGTTGATGGGAAGATCATTAGAGATAAACACAGAACTAAGACCACAAACATTCATCTGATTCTATCATTCATTAGTTTAGATTAACGCATATTCATATGTTATATTGGTCTATTCAAAGTGCAAACTAAACCCAATTAGGATTAAGTGTTAAGAACCACTACACTTTTTAGTTTTAGATTCACCACTTTTGTGAATGATACAATATAGGAATGGATGGATTGATTAATACTTTTTGAAGGTGCTGCACTATATCTTATGTTGTGTTTAATCCTTTAATCATGCTTTCTTGGACTCTCAGTACATTAAGCAGATAGTTCATTGAAATGCACATTCAAAACAAAAACAATGAAATATATGCTGAAATTATTTATCCACTATTAAAAGAATGATTGCACTGGGTCTTCCATTAAGTAAGCCATCAGGCATTCTGAATGTTGCTGATTGCATTAATACTGAATTAGAGTATATCTCAACACAATTACCATTTAACTGAATCCAGGATTGCTTATTATGTTTTCTCTCACTTTTTACCCAAATATGAATGAACATAATAGTATTTCATTACTACTGTGACATTTAATCAACAAGAAAAACTCACATTTTGGCTTCCAAAGGGGTAAATGCCTGAAAAACTAAAGACAGCATCCTGATGAGTTTTGTTTAAATGAATACACCCAGTGATCACTTTTCCTGAAATGTCAAGATAAATCAGGAAAAAGGTTATTCTACAATATTTATTTTTAGCTAATTTTTTTTAATTATTATTATTTAAAGTATGCCAAGATGCTTATTTTCTCACATTATTTCCGCATCTTTTCGCCTTGGGAACATTTAGAGCTGATATGCAAACACCATTCCCATAATACCGATAAATGTGACCTGCTGGTTTTGCTGGGAGTGGTGGAGTGTGGGAGCAGCTAACATTATTTTCTCAATCCCAAGCCTCTAGGATGCTTTGTTGGGCTTTGTAGCTGTAATGCCTGGAAGCCGAATGTGAGGCTGTAGCACTCACTACTGGTGGCATTTCACTATAAGCCAGAGGCAGACCACAGGCTTTCCTTGGGGGATTTGCACCGTAAAAAATGAGTCAGGCTCGTTTGTAACCCCAGGAAGTGGCAGTGGAACAGAGGAGAAAAAGTGAAATCCTGCCATAAAAAATCTATCACCTTACACTTTGCAATGCATGCCATACAGTGCTGAGGAAATTGCTTGTGGTCAGAAAGATTGTGGCTTGCATAATGATTCTCCCTCTATGTTCTCTTTTTCTGTCGTGTTCTCCACACTTACTTCATTTTTTTCTACTTCTGCTGCTGCCAACTTAATGCATGCACAAACCAAGTGTGAAAAAAAAGATACTAAACAAAGCTGCTCAGAAGATTATTTACACATTTTTATTGATCAAAATTGAGAATCTTTTGCCACTGAAGAGTGAAGGGCAAAAACAATTTTTTAAAGTTGACTGAGCACCTCAATCCCATTAATTCGGCACATGTGTTGTACAGAGGCAATAGAATCACCTTGATGGCATATGACCATTGAGATTAGAAGGATGGTGCTATATCATCAGGAGACGAGTCAGAATCACAGTTGCTGAGAAACCAAGATTACATCGCCAAAGAAGAGACTAAATCCTATCAGACAAGTCAGTGAAGGGAAAGGAGTCCATCGACACGGTGCTGAAGGATTCTAAAGGAAAAAAAAACTAATGAACAAAAATCAGGTCAAAAAGGTTCAGCCGTAACGTGAAACAAATGCATGGAAGAAAAGTCAGAGGAAATTGTGATAAAATGACTTGAGAGGACTGTATCGATTCACTGGTTTTTACATTTGGTTTTTGTATTATAACGCACAAGTCCTTAATATGTCAAAAAATTGTTCATTCTCTACTGACATGCCATTTAGAAAGTTCTGCAAGACTGGGACTGATGTCATTCTCAAGTCTGGTTTAACATCAAGCTAACATATTTAGGCCAAAGGAACCTGTTATCTTACTCTTAAAGGACATACGCACTCCTTTACTTCCAACCTGCAGATGACCCTCACGTGTGTGAAACCTCCAGCACTCACTGATTCCTCTCTGACTTTCTAAACTAAGTTAGAGAGACTTGCAAATAAGAAGTGAGCAGAAAGCAGTTCCCTCGTTGTTCCAAACCTATGACTAGAGACTTCTTATTCACCCTTTGTCTGGTTCAAAACATTATTCCTTTTTTCCTACAGCATTCATTACATTTATGGGCATGGAAATTTAGCTGGCCATTTATGCTAATCAGATGATGTCATTAAGCAACGTTTAGTGACTATTCAGACAACCATAGCATACTTTTCCTCCTGAGGAGCTTGGCAACAGTGAAGGTCAATCAGTAATTAGTTATATTAGGAGCAGAGTTAAAAGGGCCTGATTTTTCTGGCCAGATGTTCACAGGTAAGGGTCATCTGGGCAGAAAATCAACTGTTTTCTGTATGCAACTCTGTAGTATAATAGGTGAACTCATTACAGCTTTCTAAAGAACTTTTGTTTAGTAAGTACACAAATTTGTTGGACACTGAGTGAAAATGTTACATGGTAATGTAGTTAAGGGTGAAGTAACTTGATTAAAATACTTCAATAAGATCTTGCAGTCAATGCAGTTTAACCTAACTGGAAAATAACACATCTAGCACATTAACACAATATAATGGCAATTCCACCGGGTATGGCAGCAGTTCAGCCTTTATTGGTCCAGGGTACAAGAGAGATTGCAACAAAATATTAGGTGACAAGAACAAGAAGCTGAATATGAAGAATAAATCAATTCTTGAGGAGAGCGGAGCCAGGTGAATGGTCCTGTGATGGGCACCTGGGGATGTGATGTCATCAGTCAATACCCAAGTTTGATGATGAACAGGGAGTTTTTCCTCAGCACCTCTTTTGTTGATTATCAAACAGGCTCACCTTGTCTTTCCCGACACGAGATCGATACAAAAACAGCCCGGGCATTTTGCAGTGACCACAGTCTCATTTCAATCATTATGCCTCATGAGAAGTTTAAACTTAATTTCTACATTAGCACCATGACAACCGACAGCCTCCAGAGAACAGTGCAGCTGCAGTGACAAGGTTTTTTTTTTTTTTTCATGGAGCCCTCCCCATTTGGTTAAGTGATGTATCATTGTGTGGCAGTACACATAATGACTTGTGCTTTTCTTCAGCACTTCTCTTACAGCACAGAGAGTCTGGCGGAAAATCTCAGACTGGGCGAAGAGAGCAAAATCAATAATCTATTCTATTTAATGGGCTGGAGTGTCACAGTAACGAGACAGGAGTGGATGAAGCGGATTGTCCATTGCCAAATCTTAACAGAAGGTTGCTAACAGAGTCTCTCCTTTCCCCTTCCCATCCTCCTGCCTCTGTCTCCCTCCTATCATCTACAATGTTGTACAGTACATGCAGTTTCTGTCCTTGCTATAATAAACTGTCGTGCTGCAGGTTATTTCAGCTGTTTAATTACTTTTTTTTTCCAACTTCGCTGCATCTGTTTATAAAATCTTAATCCTTGACTAAATACTGTACAGTTCCTTCCTTTTCATCTACATTCACAATATTCGAAAAGGACTCAAGGCCTCTGTTTACTTCCCTTTTCCACTGCTGAGTTTAAACGACACAACACTCTCTACATTACTTTTCACGAAACGTGATCTGCAAAACTCATGCATAAAAATTCTTTCAAGACCTTTTACTTTGATGCTTGTTTTCCCCCACACTGCGCTCTTCTCCAGTATCGACTACCAAATTAATCTCTGTGATTAAGATATACTGGAAGGTGACTGTTTCATTTCATGTACTACAAACAGAAGATTTAGCTGTAGTGTTTCACTGTCACTCCAACTTGGCACGCAATATTGGCAGCGCAGTGATTTAATACTTGGCTGATGAAAATTGGAAATCATCTTCTGAGACAACCATATTGTGTGCAGCCTTTTCCTGAATGCTACAGAGCAACGTGAGTGGAGTTTAAACACCTTCTCCTCCTAAGCCTGTCTTTACGGCTTGTGGGCACCTTGACCTTTAGTGGATATTTTTGTAAAACTAACACACTGTCTAAGAGCTACACAAACGGTCACATCTGTAATTTAGAGTGATGGGAAAATGTTTCTTTTTTTTTTTTTTGCATATAGACTTTTGTAGACAGTGATTTGTTCAGAATGTAGAAGATTATATGAAATCTTCTTGTACTGTTTCCTGTTTCCTGTCTTATAGCATCTTCTATTAGCACATTTGTTTTTACAGTTCACTATAGTTCCACTCTTTAATTTTGCTATGTTGACTTAGTATGCTAGTTTGCTGATGCTATGACACACATTACTTGGTTTTCCCTTCTCCGCAACATTATACCCATATACACTATGTCAGCATAAGCACACAAACTGCAGTTTGTGTGCTTATGCTTAACTTAAATGTTATGGCAATTTGCTACGAAATGGCATCATACTTAATACCATTCCGTAGCACAAATGGCATAATATCTAAAAAATACATAACACCATGCCTTTATTAATAGGTCAGACATAAATTTTTTAAAAGAAAATTGCAACCCGGTTAACAAAAACCTAAACTCAGAATATTTCCAACCAGTTATCGTGGGAGTCCTGGAATTATTACAAGGTGAAACAACCTTGAGAACAATTACATCTGAAAATGTTTTGTCATGTCACGACGACTAAAAATTGTCATGCTAAGAGTAGTAAAATGTTATTTGAACAGCCTACTTTAGCAGATCAAGAAGTAAAGCTGGTTATGCATACACAGAAACTGTGAAGAAGGAACAATGGGATGACATTTTTGATGAGATGGATAAAAGAACTCAGGGGGATATAAAAATGGAAACAAAAAGGTATAATAAGATGAACACAAGATGGTATGTTTGGTGATTAGGGCTGAATGTATAGCGGAATGGCTCCCACACTAATATGTTTGAATCATCGTTCTCTGATAGCCCATCTGAACCAACTTCAATCCCTTTAACGCAATTAACATAAAATATGAGATAAGCTATGGTGCGTTCAGTTTCAACTTGATCTAGACATGTTTTATCTTTGGTTAAATTGGCTAAGGAAATTAGTGGTTTCTGATATGAGATGATGAAACAATTCCAAAGCCATAGAGTCATTCAGTTCAGCATGAGGCAATGTTAACAGGGCTTAGGCTTTGATGTCAAAGTTTTATGGATTTAGTGTTAAATTTGGTATTGACCTGTATGTAAATAAAGTCTATATGGTTACTTGAAATCTAACGAACATAGAAAAATATTTCCACTGAAAGAGATCAAAAATGTTTGCCCCGATATTTGAATCGGGCAAGGTAATATATTTTTGGGTGCCAAATGACTCGCGCCCTCCTTACGCCTGTACAGCAATGCAGCCGGGAGGGTGGGAGACATCAATCAATGTGCAACAGCATGGTACACTCATTACTAGGAGTGCAATAAGATTTTCTGATAATGAAACACTGCAAACTTTCTTGTCACAATAGAATATGTCTCAAGTACTGTGCAGTCATCACGTGGCTGTCTGGTGAGGTGAAAACCTTTAGATAAGAGCCTTGCAAATGGAGGTGAGTACCTTTAACTTGTTACCCTTGTTGTAGTTATGCTTAAGACTCAAACTTTTATTAGCAAAAATAAAAATGGTTCACGACTTTCTTGGTTGTTAGCTAATACAGACCCAACCTCAGCCTGGCTGAGGAAACAAAAGCATTAAAGACGCCTCCTCCTACACCACTTAGGTGATTTGTGTAGGAGCATTTTTCAGACTCAGTAGAAAAGAGAAACATTTATAAAGTACCGTTGGCACTAGGCATTAGGAATACCTTAGAATTAGAGAAGCATAAACACTGCAGTGCATATCGTTGTTAAAGCTACACTGTATTGCTCTAAAGTGATTACAGATAATTTCATGTACAATTCAGTTCTTAAACATTTTTCTCCCCCAAAAAACACCTTGCTGAACTGTCCTCTTTGAAACTGATATCATGCATCATCATCTCGTCTCATGAGCTTCATGTATCAATACTGCACATCTCTCCTCATGGCAAGTTCGGGTTTATTGTAGGCCCAACATAGTCTCATGAGACAACCAACCACAAACATTTACTAAAAAATCTACAAGATTTCATAGTTCTGGATAGTTTGTAAGTCAGAGTTGCAGTTTTTTTTGTTTGTTTTTTTTACTAAACTTGTGGTAGGCAGGGTGAGCAGACTGCCCCTGGTGTCCTGTACTATGCCAACTTCATCAAAGACACCTGGATAGTAGGAGCTGCCTGCCGGACATTCAGCCTCTGAGAAACGACCCCATGTGGGCTTCACACTGAAACTACTCCTGAGATCACCTCTAGAGAAACCACTCTGAGGCAAGCTAAAAAACTCCCACAATATACTCACCTGGATTACTCACCCGTCTCTCCTGCAGCTCCTCTGACCAGGTCAGCTTCACACCTCCTGCCTGTCTGCCCTCCAATGCTCTGCTCCAAAACGGCCTGTATCTCACCTTGCCACAACAATGCCCACTTTTGTAGAAAATCAAACCTAATGGTGCCTTACTCTGAAACTAAGCTAACCTGCAAACTAGTAATGTTATTTTCTGATTATAATTTATACTCGTATCAGTCTACATCCCAGTCCATATTCAAACCAGCTTCAAACTAGCTGTGAGGTAATGGTGCTAATCATTCTTTCCCTGTACAGCATGTCAAGTATAAGACAAGATGAAATGTTTCCTTACTGTTAAGTAATTCCACAGTATTACAACTCAGCTTCTTTCTTCACTATGAAAAAAGGTGAACATTTTGTCATGAACAGGAAAACAAGCACGTCTAGTTAATTAGCTATATTCAATCAAGAGATATTTGTAGACCAACCCACACAGAAACCATATGTCCTGCAAGTCACCGAAACATAAACAGTAATCTTTGAGGCTCATAATTATAATGAAATGCCTGATTTTACTTTTTACAGCCATTTCAAGAATAAGTGTGCCGTACACTGATGTGCTTGTTCTATCTTGGGTTAGACAATCACACATATGAGTGTAATTCATGACATAAAATGAATTACTCTTATACTTTTATTATACTTTTATGTTCCATGATCTCCAGTTAAACAGCTCAAACCATATTTGTGTATGTGCAACTCACTCGCTGTTAACCTCCTCATTGTATTACCCAAGTGAAAAATGTTAATTCGTGAGAGTTGTTTGATTAGACATGATTTATTATATATTTTATTTCTAATATAAAAAATTAAAAAAGGAATTACCCGAGAGAAAAAATAGCAACGGTGAGATGTTTTGCCCCCTATAAGGTAATTACGAGGTACAAGTCGGAATCCACAGCGACTCAGAATGATAACCTGTTTGCTACATTCAGTGCCGTATCTCTTCAGCTGTCCAGTCTGTGAGAATTTGTGCTGATTGACAGGTTATGTTTGTGCACAATTCTATAACTTCCTATGCTGCAGTCTCTGGGCTACTACAGGAAGGCAGCTGTAGACGAGGAGCTAAGACGGCTTCAAGGGCACCTTGGCGTGGTGCAGCTCTTCCTAACTTGTAGCAAATCTTGACGTCTGTATACAAAAACGGTTGCAGCTGGAGGCAACACACATATTTAAGTAGAGAAAATCTGCTTTTTTTTTTTTTACCCAAGGAAAAATGGAGAATACAGATCTGTCATATAATATCTTTTCAACTGCGGTACTTTTTTTTTTTACTATAAATACAACATATAAAGCAAACACCTTGCATTATTTACTGCAAAAGGAAAGTTTACTCTGTTCCTCTAAAAAGTATGGATGTAAAATGTAAGAAGTATACATTTTAACATCAATCCACTTACACTCTATTGAGAGAAACACAGCTTTTTCCAAAGTCAGTCAATTGTTACTTCCTAGGTTTATCCAAAGCTAGGCAGTATAGGATTTGGTTCAGTTGTGAATATCTCAAGTCCAGCAGACAGAATTCCCTTAGATACAAATCATGTGTTCCCATGATTGCTTTCGACAGCCTCGATTTCCAAATTATGTTTTTCCCTGTAATTGTATTTCACAGTGTAACATATGACTACTAAATACTGTGCATTTAGTATGACAGCATTAGTCCCACACCCCACACAAGAGCAGACAATACCTGCCTTCATTTCACCAGAAGATCCTCTAATGTAGGTTCTGGTGCAGAAGACAATGAGTAACTCCAGGATACTAGAGCCTAAGAAAAGATAAAACTGCAGAGGCCTCTTACTTCACATCAATGGAGAAAATCCTATTTCATATAGAAAGCGTGTGTTTTTTTTTTTCCTTTTGCAAAGGTGCCATATTGAAATCCTTCCTGTTTTACATGCAAATCTGACAGGCGGATCTCACTGGAAGTTAGAAAAATAATTATGGAATTGACATCCGGTCCTGAATGACAAAGAGATGGATTAGAACAAATGAAGGCTCCCTGTCGATAATCCCCTGAGAAAATGGGAGTCACTGGACCGTGAACAGGTTTCCAAATCAAATGTAATGGAACAAGTGGCATGGGTTCAGCAGGGAGGCGACAAAGGCTTCAGCGAGATGGGATTTTCTCCTCATCCTGCATCACATATCAAAGACGGTGAGGTCAAGACCCTAATTAGATGTAACACAAGACTATACAATGTTTAGAGCTCAGTGTCTTAGAGCTTTATCAACATGGATTTTACCAAGAATGTAGTGACATGGAGAAATGACACAGTCTGGATTTCTTTGAAGTGATTTTATTCATCTTCAGGCATTAGAAGAATACCATTACCTATTTCTTAACATCTAGTTTTCAACACAAGTCCGCCTGCATTTAAGGTGCACTTGCACCTTAGAAGTGGATGTTTCTAGATTTACATCTTGAGGAAGTGGATCTAGAAACATTTTTGTGTACTTAAATTGATTGACCTCACTTTGGCATTAAATGGAGCATCAAATTAATAAACACAGCGAAGTGACTTAGATGCCATTGAACAAAGAAAGGCTTTTGATTAGCTGTGAACTTCAGTGACCGCGTTATATTATAAGATGAAATAAGCTTCACATTTTTGATATTAACCACCAGAAATGTTTAAACTGACTTATAATTTGCAATTGATAAGGCTTTGTGTTTCTTTTGATGACCTCTATTGCTTTGATCTCATTAGAGCCGGTGTAATTGACTACTTGCTTTAAACAATGACCCTGACCTCTCATTCTGTCTCCAGTCTCACAAATTAGCCTAAATTAACTGCATTTCCAGGCACAGAAATCAGACCTTTAATGAGACAGACTGAGATAATCAACTAGAGGATAAAACCCCCCCGAATAATCACCACTTTTACATGGGTAACGGTAAGTGAGAAATTGACCATTCATAGGGGGGAAACATTGCGTGAGATTGGATGTCAATGAATATCTCGGATGCCACCAGAAAGCACATGAGCCACATGAAATATTCACCAGCATACAGCTGGCTGGTAAAATAAAACCATCATGTCTTTCCCCATCTGTGGAAGACCAAATTTCTTTGCTTTTAGCCTCAAGGCACAGGAAAAAGAAAATGTACTCGGGAACATTAAACTCAAATGTGCAAATTCCCTCAACATCAGGCTTCTATACAAACTTTCATTCCTTTTTCTACAAGTCAACCTTTTATTTTAGTTAGGAAAATAAGTTCTCAGAGTGACAGTGGTGTTCAGTGCTTCCGCACATAGCAATAATCTTATCAAGAATTCACTTACAGGGCTGAATAAAGAGTCCTAAAAAGTGCTGCTCTGATGAGGGTGGGAGCATAAAATTTGTCTCCGCAACAATTTTACATCATTTGACATTTCATATCATTTGGTTTGATATTAAGAAGCCTGTGGCATTATCCTCAGTTCAATGCCTTTTCCAATTTAAGACCCACTGCCTTCTTGATTTTACCCTCATTTGTAAATGTCACTTAAGTGGAAGTGATGGAAATAATATGCAAATGGTGTAAAAAAAAAAAAAAAAGATCAAAAAAATACAGCATGGTTAGAAGAGATAGAGTGACAAAAAATGTCAGGTAAAATTATTATTTAGAGTTCTTACAAATTATAGCTGCATTTGTTTGAAAAACAATATTTAATGAGAATGACAAATTGTTTTTGTTTGCTTTATATGGAAAATCCCTAGTCACATATTTGAGGATTATATGTTATTAACTTTTTCTTTGATGCAGATCTCTTCTAAGAGATCAGTCGTATCAGCGCCCCACTTTAAGTAACTGGAATCAGTAGCAGCACTGCCCAGTAATTCCCGGCGCGTCTCTTCATGAACAGAAACTTCTCAGTGACAAGTCGCCTCTGCTTGGTGATGTCAGACCAAGGCATGACCTTCCATTATTAGGCTATTGTTGCCAGGTTTTTCAGTCAGTGTGTCATGCGTATTCTCCTTCCCAATTCTCCACAGTCACAGTATGTCCCACAGGGTTTCGGTTTGCCCTTCGCGTCTTAAACAGGGTTGGGGTTAGAACTGGCTATTATGCGGCACATAATTGTACTTCGTCATGGTGCAGATTGTCCCAGTGGGGAGAGCCGCAGCGAGGGACATTTTTATTTGAAGGGGATATACTAACAGAATAGTGCCTAGTCATAGCAAATCCATCTTGCTGTCCCCAGAGCAATGTCTTGCATTCAAGCAGGAATGTTCTCTGCAGATATTTATTGTGTGAGCATAGTAGCAGATGCAAATAAGAGGATTGGGAGTCTCCACGGGTTCATAATTGGTTGGAGAGCTCATTAGGCTGCACATCAGAATGCCTGAAGGTGATCATGGAGGTATGTTTCACTCCAGGTAAAATGAAGTGATGAAGAGATGTGACCTCACTCTATAACCAGGAGGGACCTCTCGGCAGCAAATGTAGTTCACAGCAGCTGCCAGGCTTCACAGATAATAGAAGGTTTCTGACAGTCTGGGAGTGGTGACTCCTAATACAATTAATTTTACTTATGTTCAATGACTTTAATAATAGACTACAGATATAGCAGAATATTTTATCATGCACATTGTTCAGCCATATGCATGAACATCAGTCACAGAATGAAAATACATTGCAAGTACGATAGTAAATTGAAAAATATTTGTATCCATCCATATTTCGGTTAACTATTTAGGTTAGCAATTAATAAACAATTGGTATTTGCATACTTCAAGAATAGTACATAACATTAAATACGTGAAAATTGTTACATTAATAAATCTCGACAAACCTTCCTTCTCATTAAAACTGCAGTATGTAGCTTTTATTAAAAAAAACAAAACAGTTTTTACATATTTGTTGAAACTGTCACCATGTCATCACAGTATAGAAAATCTGGGAAACATTGAGCTCCTCAGAGCCAGGGGGAGGGTTTTAGAGCTCTCAATCATCCTCATGAATGCCTCGCTCATCTCCTGCTCCTCTTTTTTTTTTAAAGCTACATATTGCAGCTTTGAAGGGAATGAAAAAACTAAAGAAGCAAACATTGGTTAACAGCTTTAGCCCAAAAAAAATATAAAATTTTATTAATATCCTCCTAAATGTACACAGTTAGTGCATCTTTACTTTGTGGACCCCGGGTATTTGCAGGGGCTAGGGGGCACCACGGCTTAAAACTACCTATTTTAACAAATCACACACCAAAAATATACATTAATATGCATGAAAGTGTATAGTGAAGCAGTTTACTGGTTTCCTGACATTTTGCACCCATTAATGGTAAAAGTTAAATTAGTGATAAAGTTAGTAACCCGAGACATTCAGCAGTTAAAATCTTTAACCGATCATTTTTAATGTTGAAGTCAAATTTTTGTCTCTGCTTTGAGTATCCTGACTCACCAGTTGCAGGGCAAATGCCCAGCTTGGGTTCACACCCAATAGCCAACACTTTTTTTTTTTGTTGATGCCCATCCTTTTTGGCAGAGCATGATCAGAGTTAACTACAAGACAGAGCACTGACTGATGGATTGCTAATTGTCTCCTTGGTAAGCAGCAGATGCTCCGTCACAGATGCTATAAACAAATTAGATTTGCACATCAAGGAGAAGAACAATTTGTGACCTTTTTACTTTACAAACTGTGTGCAATATTATGCAGTTTGTATCAGTAGACAATGTAATTGCAAGAGCAAATTATAACCTTGACTCAGAAACCAAATATTACTTCTTCATATTTGTATGCAACACAAATCAAGCACAATGTAGTTTATATGTTTTCATACAAACCACATCTGGGCTAATTTTAAAGTCATTCATATGAAATATATGTGATGTCATTGTTATCATTCAATCCATTTTTACTTCAGCTTTGTATACCAGTGAATTATTAATGCACTAGAAAAAAAAAGAAAGTGATAATTTTTCCATCCACTCACTCTTATATCCACTCCAGCCTGGACAGCATACTGGCATGTCCAGACCTGTTTGAGCTTTGTTCAGGCATAAGAACAACACAAGACAGGTTGCACGTCTATTGTAGAGCTAATACAAACAGACATATAACCGCGTACATTTAGCTTCTGTCCTCATGTTTGTTTTTGTAAGTAGTAACTGTATATTTTCAGAAGAAAAAAGAAAAGATGTTTGCATTTTGCATTCTACTTGCACATATGTCAGCTCATTTTGTACTAAAGTAGTTAATTTTATCAATTCATGATATGTACAAGAAAAGAGTGATCTGAAGACCTATTGGTTGCAAAGCATGCTGAATTTGGACATGATTACAGAAGTATTTCTAAATGTCTGAATGTTTTTGTGAGCACAATTAGGGTAGTAATTCAAAAGTGAAAAGAATCTATCAGCCGCCAACCATACGTTAATGTTTTTGAAAAATCTGAACTAAATGGTGACGAGGGTGGTAATTACTTGACTTTTACTTGCTATATAAACACATCTTAACTGTAAACATAGCCAGGATTATCCCAGTAGTTGCAGAATTGAAAATCCTCCAACTTCATTTAATGCTATGACAAGTCACAAATAATTACAATACTAATATGAAAACTACTGCAGACCTGTGGCATGTCAGTCACAGGATTTAATCCTCTGTCTCCCCCACTCCCACCCAGTGACATAGATGAACACGTTTTGCATGAAAATGATATACAAATGTCCTTTTCTCCTCTTACTATCAAAATCTTGAAATTGTGTCTTATTGTAAGAAAGAAAGAGCAGGAAATGAGATGCAGTGAATGCATGCAATCAGTTTCCACCACTGCTGCCAGTTCTTAAAATGGCTCGGTGCGAGCTTTTATCACAGGCCATTCAGCTGTTGCCTTTATTCTGATGAAATGTGCTGATTTCCTCTGTACTGTGTTGGGCATTTGTGTCCTCGGCCTTTGGCTGATCTGAACTTCCCGGCAGCTGGAGTAGTCTGCAGCTGCTCAGCCCTTTGCCCTCAGACATCCTGAAAACTAAAGTCAAGTCACTCATGTCTTCTTCCCTCCATGACTTAAATGCATCTTGTGCTAAGACTAATGTCATATAACAGCCTCTTTACCATGAACAGGAGGGAACTGAGTCATGCAGGCCATTCTTGTGCTATTCTACTGAAAAAGATCCAGAACTTGCACAAGAGAAGGAGCTGCACAGGGTACATACCTTGCTTAATCGATGTGTAAATATTGTGTAATATCTAAATTGTCCACAATTCTATAACTGAGTTCCTAGTATGCAATGCTCTGGAGGGAAAGACGGGAATGCTTTTGTCTGAAGCAAGTGGCATTCAGTGCAAAGAAAAAATAGCCATTTTCATAACTGGTATTAACATGCATCATAACTGATCCAATTTTAGGTGGACCAGCTTTTAAATGATTATTACATTCATTAAATTTCTCCCTGAATGATTGGATCTGTTATCTGCTCTCAGTGCAAATAAACAAAAAGCCACATCAAAGGGGGGATTTTCAGCTGAGCTGATTTTTCTGCAACTTTGTAAATGCTTTAAGCACATTAATATTCAGACAAATGGCTAAGACGACCCTGATGCATATTTTTGAGGAATAATGTCAGCCACAGACTGTTTCTAAGCTCACCTGGGTAGCTTAACAGATCTAATATGTAATGATGTAATATTGCTTTTAATTATTTTCCTGAGAGCATTCCCTGTGACTTGCTGCTTGGGTGGTTCTTCAACGTGTCCGAGGAAGGACTATATTCACACTGGCAAACAAATGCAGGTCTGCATCTTGAATGCATTCAGGGCTGTATTTAGCTTTGGCGCCTAATGCTAGATCTTGTGTTGTCCTTGTGAGCTCAAAACCCTAAGGAGATTTTAATTAATCAGCACATTTAAGGTAAGGTCACATTGTGAATGAAGTCTGCACTAACCTGTTGTGGAAAATGGACGAAACGTTAATTACAAGTAAATTACAGGATGCAAACTTCGATCTCCTACATGGCATCCCAAAATACTCTATCGCTTTAAACTTCACTCCAGATTATCTTTGTAAGTTAAAACCAGCAAAAATGTTTACAAACAATGTTTTGGATTCTACTTTTAGCAGGGACGTATTTTCATAGTTTACTTGTTTGATTTACTCTGTAGATTGAGAACTACTCCAACTCCTGGACGTGTACACCACAATTGTTTCATTAATTAAATATCAAGTGTCCCATAAGGTTAAATAATAACAGGGAAAACTCAAGTTTCACCTTTTTGTGGGACAGCCAGTGAAAGAGTTCATACAACATACAGAGCAGGTAATGCAAACTTATTCAGTTTGCAGTCTACAATCCATTGATGTAATTTTGTGCTTGCATCCTTGGGCGACCAGTTTCTCCAAAATCTCTCAGTGTATTTGTTGTTGCGGGTTGATTCATCCATTTTTCACTGCATGTGCTCTTCGTCCACAAAGAACACATTCTCTTTGTGGCTCTTTTTGTATTATAGTTGATTTTGTTTTATTTACTAAAATGCATAAACCACATTCAGCTATTTTCAAACAGCTGAATGTGCGAGAGAGAGAAAGAGAGAGAGGTGGGGAATAATGTGCATGTGTTGCTTTGGCTTTTTCAATATACAGAATAACTGAAACTCTTCAAAGTACATAAAGCCAGCTTTTGGTTTTGGGCTCATGTTTTGCATTTTTCTAAAAAGAAAAAAAAAAAAGGCAGCATACCTTGAACGTTAATGGTGGGACATTTTAATTAACAATATCACAATGTCAGCTGGTGGGTTTAAACAGAGTTTAAAAGCATGAAACTGTGAACACAGTAAAGCTACAGGGATCCAAGGACATTCTGCCCAGGCGGACATTTTTTTAACCATGCTCTAAAGTCGTGACCTATAATGAGTCTTGATAGCATTAATATAGCAAACAGATTTTTACCCATGTTTGTTCTTTTATACTCAGGCTTTTCTCCTGTGAGGCAGTGCTGTATTTTCATATAATAATTATGTACCATTCTTGAAACCATTTGCATTATTCCCTGAAATGCATTATCAATGTTGTGAAAGTTAAATTATGCTTTCAAAAGCATGGAGAGTTAAAAAAAAAACACATTCTGCTTATAAACGACGTATTTCAAATGTACTTCTTGCTCTTCGTATCCTTATTCTGTTCAGCTCTGCCGTTTGAGAGACTAAAATGGTGCTCAGGTTTTCAATCTCATTTGTATTAGCTATCTGTTCTGATTAAGCCTAGCAGTACATGCATAGAAGCATGTGACCATTAGACCTTGTAGATTCTTCTTTTTTTTTATTCATCTGAGAGATTTCACCTCACTGCCTTTATTAGGTTTTCTAGTCATCCCTAAGCATTTGCTCTTTGAACCCAAAGTCCAAACAGATCTTACTCCCAAAGGAATAAAGATAGACTCCAGAGAAGCTGGAGGGCAAGCCACAAAAATCAAAAGCACTTTTAAATTCAGAACCTGAAAATAAGGCCTTAAAGGTCATTCTTTTAGACTTTGAGGAGGATGTGATGAATAGGATGCTCTGTAACACTATTAATAGGACTGCATATGACTCTGGAAAGCACAGACAAATGCAGGAGCCACTGAAGAGAAAAAAAATTGTGTTGAAAAGGGTTTTTTTTTTTTTTTTTTGGCTTTTGAATGTGCAGTGTCAGCTCAGTTCCCGTGTTTTTTTGCTTACAGAGCCAGAAAGACTCGGTCAACCTGGTGGGTCACAGCAAGGCATAGATTCCCTCGGTTGCATAGCGACCGCCCACCATGTCATTGTGATGCTTCTGTAAACCACCGCTTGAGTGTTTGGATGTCTGTAAACAAGACTCTCCAGTGATGACCTGGGGGATGCAAAAGTAAATCACTTCTAAATCCCAACAATTTCCAAGCCACAGCTCACGCCAGCTAAGCACAGTACCATGCAAAAGTGTTCAGACCTTTTAAACTGTTCACATGTTTCCGCTGCAAACTTCAATGTATTTTATGAAGATACACATTTTTGGTCATACTGCTAAAGATTGCTATATGCTACATTTATAGTCATTCACAGGATATAATAATGCATTTTGAAGCATGTATATCATTATCAGATCATTTGTAAAACAAGGTTTTGTTTTGAAATTTAAAATTTACTGCATACACGAATTGGGTAAAATATAAACTTGTCAGCACTGTTATTTATACACTCTGCAGCCATAAACTGATGGCTTTAAAAACATTAAAAAGGACTAATGCAACAACCAGACAAAGAAGTAAAATAGTTTTTAAGAGGACTGACTCTTATAAGCAGGATTGTTCAAATGACTTATTTGTGGATGCTCACCCACAGGCCAGCCTTTATAATTGAAACATTACCATCAAATCTCTTTGTTTTGGCCCGATACTCTTAACACTTGGCTTATACTGGCAGGTTTTGAGGAGGATGCTCTTCCACCAAGACATCTTCATTAAGTGATGGTTCTCTTGATGTAACTGGTACATTTAATCACCAGAAGCGAAGCCAACACTTTGTAAGTCACACAGACAAGAATGTATGGAGATGAATGGTGGCAGTGCCACCAATGATTGTTCTTTGTTTTGTAAATTATCTAATTTATTTCATGATTTATTTGTCACTGTTTCTCTGCTTCATAGCATCACTCAGCTGTCGTCGTGCACCATAAATTCTTAAGCTTATCACCTTTGCTTTGTGGCACGTGTAAGATTCATCTTCACAGCCTGCTCGGACGGAATAACAGCATTCACGGCTGACGTTAAGATGGACAATCGGTTAGAGTGTTTTTTGCCCCTGAGTTTTAACCTGCCAGACTGAATACGTCGAGACACTGTTTTGATTTCAACTTGAACCCCGCTACCTGCACAGGGCTGTCCATGAAAGGGAAAGAAAACTACTAAACCCTGCCCTGCAATCTTCACTGGGCTGAAGTAAATTGCTTTCTTTTTGACCAGGTCTCCTTTGTTATAATGTGACAAGGCTACTGATTAGACAAGAGGGAGATCAATAAACTGTCAAGCTTCTGGCTCAAAAGCAGTACAGAGAAATCCAGAGAGACTTTCTCCTCCCCAACATTGAGTGAAGTTTACATTGAGCCTCCAGTCTTCTGGGTTAACACCCTAATTTTATTTTACACGTAAAAGCGTAGACTGGCAGAGATTCAGACAGACCCTTCAGTTGTACAGAATGATTTTGCTACACTGTCTTCGAAATTGTGGTGTTTGATCATCATGAGTTCCTTGCATGTATGTTTGAATCACAGTTTGTAACATCGGTGGGCAGATGCTGTGCAAACTCAGCTGTGTGGACCAATCTGCTGGGAGTTTGCTCTCCGCATTCCTGTGTGGATTTTCTCTGACTGTTTCAACTTCAGGGCAAAAACACACCCTCTAGGTTACTTGGTGATTCAGAATCCACTCTCTCTGTTCTGTTTCTGAGAAGGCCCTGTGATAGACTGATTGCTTCCAGACTGTTCCTGTCGGTTTCTATAGTTCCCTGAGTCCCACATCTTCTTGACCTTTTTGTTGTTGGGTCAGTGAAGTCTGGCACTGGAAGTGGTTAAGGAAGGAACAACATCCACACAGGATGGAAAGGTGGCAACCCACATTTCTTGTTGTTCACTACTTTCCCATCACATGGAATTATTCCCAAATTTACACATGCTTTTATAGTGACCCCTGATTGGTTGTGTCAGATAAGAATTACAAGAAATTAAATCAAGGCGTGATACAAAATTTTCAGATGTACTACTGAATTACCAGAAATTGCTTCCGCTGTAACAATCGTCCCACACTGCAAAGAGAGAAGTGCAAAGTTGAACGAAATGGCTTTTCATGGTATTCGATATTTGGAAGCATGGCCAACATGGACTGAAGAGCTTGGTTCACTTCCTGTACTGCCACTGCCAATATGCAACCCTCTATACAAAGGTTGTACAGAAGCCTTTTCTTTGTCCATCATTAGACAGACATGGTCAAAAAAATCCCAACATAATCTATTTTTACTTTCATAAAATGATAATTGCATATTCAGTCGACTTTATTTTCATTTCTTTTAGTCAGTGTTCAACAAGCTGAACAGAGAATCGACACCGTGCCGTCTCACGTCAAACAGTGTACAAGCAGCTTTTTCCTTCACAATGACAAAACCCATTGACTGTGGCTCCCAGTAACTACATAAAAACAACAACATCAAATGATCACACTTGAATTATGAATATGGATGTAAACAGCACACCAGCCAGTCCGTAACCAAATTTCTCAGGGTTCTGATGTGGATCAGAGTTCTGCAATCCAAAGTTTTGAAATCTGTGAACTTTTCTCGAATTGAAGCAGTCAGCAAGATTTTCTGAACAAGTAGCAGCAGGAGGAAATCCCACAGAATGTGCTCCTTTCGCACCAGACGTGCTCCAAATCATGCACATCTCTTTGACATGCTGTCAGCAAGATATATTTAATTCAGGGTCCAGGACTGAGATGGCATGATGGGAATTTTTTAGTATTGATTTTGTTACCTCCGTGATGTGAAGAATGTTTTCGTTTTCGTACATGTCTTGTGAACTGCAATTTTTTTTATTTTCAGTAATAAGGTGAAGTAAGCATGTGGACAATATAGCTCATTAACTATTTTTTTTAACCTTAATTTTAAATTAAACTTATGCATTTAAATGACTAATTAACTAATGCGTTTTGCTGAAAAAAAAGTTGATTCTTTTAACGCATCACAAAAGTATTATCCACTTGTTTTCTAGTAATTATTTTCTACAAATCAACTGGAACAGAATGTGGCTACTCCCGTTGAATTGTACAGTGTGTAGAATGTTTAAATAGCTTTGACAAAGTCCATCCTTAGTCCAAAATTGGAGATCATTTATATATAAAATTGAGAATGTATCTTTACTCTTTAAGAGATGCAAGCTGAATGTGTTTTTCTCCAGTAATTTTGGATGGCATTTTGGCTGAGAAAAGGAGCTGCGACAAGTCAACTACCTGACATTTACTCTTATCACTAAAACGGCAGGAAATTATTCAGATACCCGTTATCTTCTGTTTTATGGCAAATCTTAAAATTTTAAATCTATTTTTTTTTGTTATGTCTGGTTATTACTTTTTACAGGTTTCAGAGGCAAATTGTTTATTTCAACCTACACACGTGATCTTGATATCATTTAAAAGTTTTCATTGCTCTTTTAGATGCTGTAGTTTGTTTTGGCATCCAAGCTTTGACATTTTAAAAATATACCTAGTAAAACTGTGGTTTAACACGTATTGTAATGAATAGTCATTGATTCCTCATGAATGGTGACATTATTCTGTGTGTGTACTTGGGAAACTGAGAGAAGTAATACTTAGCACATCAATAAAATGGGCTTTTCGTAATAAATCAGGGATATGTTTAAACTCAATTTAACTAGCAATTAGCACCGTTAGTACAGTTGTTATTGCTAAGTCTTTCTCTGTGTTTTGGAAATTGTGTGTATTCCTACTTTGTGTCGAAGTCTTTCAACAGACTGTGAGCTTTTGCACATTGATTCAGCTCTATGGCAGACAGAGGTTAAAAATCCATTAAATTAAAATAAGGACTCAAGGAATCAGATGTGTATAATCTAAGTAAATGTTTAATTGTACATTTAAACGTACAGACCAGCATTTGTAAAAATACGACTTCCATCAACACAGGACCACAGCTTTCTCAAGTGCTGGACCTCCGGCCTCAGTTTCAAATTATTAGGTCAGTAGTGGGTGTGTGGTGTGGGAACAAGCTAATCTGTACTTAATTGTAAACTGTAACCACAAAAGACTTGGCAGCTGCGGGATGTTTCTGTTTTGACTGTCACAGGTAGCATTTTCCGCTTTTTATTCTTTTATGTTTTCTGTTAACACAATTAAAATAATAGTAGTTCAACACTGCAAACCAGATGGATGTATTAGTTGTATTTGTACTGGTAGGTACAAATACAACCTACCAGGTTGTATTTGTTACAAGTAACAAATACGTGTAACGTAGGCGTTACGTGTAAAGTGTATACTTATGCATGTATGTGATAACTGGAAACATTCATGGTAAGAAACTGCAAATGACTTTTCCTTTTGCTTAGACTTTGTCATGCTCAGTTGTTCTATTAGTCAGTCATCCTTGAAACAAGTTGTGGGTTACCTCAAGCCACTTATGATGCAATAGAAAATGTTTTTTTTTTTCTATTTTTGTCTTTTTTTCTCTTGCTCTTCGGGCTGATTTTCATTGACAGTGACGCTGATGGGACGGGGCAGGTGTCCTTTTGATGTCCTCAGCACAGTTATTAACAAGTCATATTGTATGTGAAAACCAATCATAAAGGATAACAAGCAGTAATAGCTGTTGTCCCAGAATAATTGTTTAGAACACAGAGAGCGAGGAGTGGTGAATGACATGCATGGTAAAGACACATTTGTGCTTACTTTCTGTGTTTTTTTTTTCTTCTTTTCTTTTTTTAGAGACTGTCCTCTGTGAGAGGAGAAGGCGCAGCAGGTAGTTATTTGCCATCCAATTAAAATTACTTACAGAGTTCAACAAGCAGACACCTGAAAACCATTTTTCCTCCCATTTCCAGTTGCTTTCTTTAATGATAAAGATAGAGGGGCGGGGGTGCTAATGAATGCCGCAGTCTTAGACACATCCCTCCAGGAAGGAACAACCAATCACATTTCTGATCTGCTTATCAAATAATGACTAAATGAGAGTCTCAGCAGTGCCTGCAGTGTAAGCTGTATGTTTTTAAGTGATTTTCTCTAATCATCCTCTGTAGTTCATTAAGCCCGAAGCATCTTGATGCCCTTTCACGCAGTTTCTAAAACAGTGTAGTTAAATGTGCAACAGCTGTGGGATTCTAACTTTTGCTGTTTTTACTGCAAGACACCGGATAGGGTTGTAAATGAACACGAATCCTAGAAACCACATGTAGCGCTGCGTATGCTGTGAAAACACAACATAAGCCATGTTTACCTCCAGTGTCGATGCAGAGGGGAAATAATGGAAGCACTTCACGTCAGTACACCTGGTGATAAAATGGCTGCTCCCCCTGTGGCTACCTGCTGTTGTAGCTGAAGTACTCTGCTATATGGAGATCTTTGATTATGAGATTTGCATGTGGCTCCTTAGAGATCTTCAGGGAAAATTAGACAATTCACTGTGGAGCAAAATACAGAGCATTGAAACGAAAGACCAACGGAAATGGGCTTTAATTGCCACATTTGTTCACAAGGAATTTCCCTTCCTTTCCACTTTGCTGTCAATATACATACATTTCTAAGTATAAATATTTTAAAAATGCTTGGAGATATAAAGACTTTTTGGAAAATATCTGTATGCATAAAAATGTTTTTAAAAAAGAAGACAAGGTTGAATTAGTGGGAATGCAGTTATTGATCTGGTGAAGACACTTTTTCTGATTTTTTTTATTTGTTTTTCTAAATATTGCTCTGTAGAATCAATCTGAACAAACCAAACCAGGTTTGTCCAGGATGTCAAGAAAGAACCAGAAGTAGTATGGTGATATTGTATTGGATGTTCACGGTTATCTCCACAGTCTTAAATTGGTTAAGCCTAATTTTGACCGAACCAGTAGACAAAACAAAACTGTGCTGGTTGAACAACGATGAGGAAACTTGAGTCCTTTTTTCTCCACATTTGTTATAAGGTCAGAAAGCAGTTTTTCAGCTAAACATGAGCCTAAAACAATGGGGAAAACTCTCAGTGAATGGACAAATTTTCAGTTTATAGAAAAAGGATTCCAGGTAAGGGCTGGATAACTTCTGTGGCTCTGTGAGATCAGTCCACCAACATTCCTTTAAATAAAGCCAGATTCCTTCTTCTCTTCTTTTGCCCGAGAGTTCTGCACTGTTGTCTGGTCAGAGGAGCTGGAAGCTCACCATCTGTAGTGTGCAGCCTGGGGAATTCTCACTAAGTCAAGTTTTGGTAAAACAGAGGGCAGCAGATCTGCAAACGTCTCCGTTTTGTTTTTTGAGTTGAGAAGCAGCAGTTCATCTGTTTTATTAGCCTGGGAGCAGACATTAGTCAAGTGGATTGAGGGCAAGGGTGCACAGAGTCCATGTTGCCAAAGTTTTACAAGCCAGCCTGCCCTTTTACCTTGCCTGCTGATAAATCCAATTGATAGCCATTGCACCACCAACCAAGAACTCAGTGAAGTTGTCTGGGTTGATTTAAATTAGAGAAAACATGTAAACAGAGGGCTGCCTTATGTTTAGGAGATTTTCTCTAGTAAACGTGATTGGAGAATGTAGCAAGGAGCAGAATAAACATACAAAAATATGCAAAGCAGTGGAGAGAAATGCATCAAGACGTCTGTCTGCAGGTACAATATGGACTGAAAGTCCATATTTTCTCCACATGCGCCCTGCATTATATCTATTGCAAAATATTTTGCATTAGATTTTGTTTCCCACTCTGACAACATTTGAAAAATTGATACCCTGGATCCTTTGAACGTTCTTTGGAGACCACGGCTTTTGCTGCTAAAGCAACACCATAAAGGCCTGATTGAACAGCTGGATTTAATTTAGGATTTATTGTAGGCTATTTAAATAAGGACTGGTGTATTTGACTCCTTAACATGAGTTTGGATTTTTTTTTTTTTTGTCTTTTATTTTAGATTTGCATTTTTCCTTTTTTTTTTTTTTTTTTTACAATAATTCAGTAACCTCTAATTCATAGAGGTTACAAGTCATTTTGGAGTGGAAAAAGTCCTGAAATGATTAATCTTTCTCTTATTGTTTTACATTGCAAAACAAGTATTTAAGAGGGGTGTGTAAACTTTTTTGAACCCACTGCACCTTTTGGATGTACCATTTTTGAAACTTGAGGAGCCGTTGACAGAAAGCCTAGAGGGCAAAAAACAGCGGCACATCACTTTGATCTCGACAAAAACATGTAGGTTTCCCCCAAAACATCATCTTTTCCCAGCTTGACCCACTTGTTTGCTCTTATCTTTGGAATATTGAAGAGGAGTAAAAGGATATGTTGTTGCCAGCAGAAACTGATTCTTTTGATTTTTTTCTTTTTCTTACAGCAGAATGTTTAGCAGTGAAACATGATACACATTGTTTCGCATACTGCGTTACCCAAAATGACTTACTGCAAGTGCATGCATGTGTGCAAGCAGCCAAAGTATGAGCTATAATATACCCAATGAGCTATACCCAGTTTTGACAGACGAAGTCATTCACACTGAAGACTGCTAGTAGATAAGACTGTGCCTCCCTTTTTAAAGTGTCATTTTGGAGAGCTGCAGGATGTTCGGTATATGACTACAGGCTCAAGTGCAGCCGGATCAGTGAGCAGGACAAATTCAAGGCTCTAGCAAGGTGACTCTTTATATGTCAACAGCTCATGTCTAACACCCATAAAATCCTGTGTCTGAGATGTTGCATTCAGATCAGATTTTAGACAGAACCCCTTTACGTTTGTTAACAACCAGTAACTTTGTCACTGTCACACTCCCAGCTGTGCTGCTTGGCACTTTTTCTTATCCCAGTGGGGCTTAATGACCCACAGCACCAGCATGCACGATTCAAAAGGGCGCCATTATTAGTCTTCCTTAATAAAGTGAGATTGTTTTGGTGAAATGTTTCTAAATACAGAGTCCATTCTTCTATTTGTCGGCTTGATGCAGATGTTCTTATCATCAGCAGGAGCAGAGAAGCTTGGTTATGATCTCAGATAATTAATTTTGCAATTTAAAAAGACTCGTGGAGGAAAAAGTACAGAGAATTATCTTTAAAAAAAATTAAATGGAAATGAAAAAAACGTTATTACTCATTTTAGCAATTACCACTGTCAGTGTTCTTTTCTTTGGCATTAACGGTACGAACTAGATTCTTAAAAAACGGGAATTACATTAATTAAAGAAGAGAAAAAAACATGTTTTGTTTGGGTTTTTCATATACAGCAAGGGAGATTTCTTAGCGAACAAGGACTGTGCTAGAGAGATAAGGTGTAGAGTCTCTTTTGCTGTCTTATCAGAATCCTCTGCAGTCTTAACATTGCCACAGCTCCTGGGAATTGACAATAACAACCGAAATGTTTTTTTACCCTTGCTTTTCCTGGAAATGGATTTGTGGGATCTTAGCGTCTAAAAGCCGTCACCAAGCCCCAGCATTAAACGCTATCTTACCTTATTTAGTCAGACAGAACTTCAGAAAACTAAATGCATTCACTCAACTTTATGGGTTTTATTGACATGGACAAGCAAGGAGGGTATTTTACATTTGCATAATCCATGGTAATAATTTCTTTATGATTTTCAGCTATTCACATATAGATAAACATAACAAGTGAGAGTAATAAATTGTGTTAAAGTGAGGAGAGTGTGGTGTTTATTTGCATAAACACCACACAATATTACATATGTGATATCTGAGTAGCAGGTAAATGCTGCATCTGAGCACATGTGCTTTAAACATGACAAAATATCCTATGCCATTGCAATGAAAAGCAGATTTGTAAAACAGGTATTATTATAGCCAACATTAAGACACTGTTCCAGATAGGTGTAGCCAATGTTAGATGTGCAACAGTAGATGTTTTCATACCAAAAGATTTTTGTCTTTAGTTTGTCTCACACCAAACAGATGCAGGGTGGTTCTAAACCAGGACATATGCAAATCTCATATGGTCCTAATTAAGTGTGGGGATTAACGACACTGTCACTATGATTAAAATCACCCATTTGGGAGCCATATTGGGTTTTTTTTTTTCTTGTACATGTGTAACATGTGTCATGCAAGAGCCATAAGGGGCTTCATGTGATGTCAACCTGCTTTTTCTGCTATGATGTGACAAAGCAGTATGAATCTAACCTGAACAAACAGTGAACAGTAAACGTGTTCCTTCAGGGCATGCTGTGTTTTTAATTGTGTTTTAATTAGAAAAAAAAAATCTACAAGATTGGGTAAAGTTATTATTGTGTTGAGAATTTAAACAGTTTTTCAGGAAATAAACTTTAAAAAATATTACTAAAATATAATGTTTGGTTATTGCTCAAGCAGGCTGCTGTAAATATAGGGTGTACTGAAGGACATATCATTTTGCAAAGAATTTAAGTCTGATTGAGGCTCAGTAAAATAGAGTCTGAGAGCTGTGCTCAAAACACTAAAAAGGCTGAATAAATATAAAGTTGCATTCTCTCTCGGTTGGTCTTGAAACCCATTAGTAATTCTTATTGGAAGTGAGCTTTAATAACATCATCTGAATTATTTAAAAGATCCTCTCTTTGTTTCTGTTGTTTATGATTTTTTTCCCCCCCTTACAGATAAAAAAAAATGCCAAAGACATTTCTCTCATATGTGCTAAACTCTCAGCAAGTGCCAGAGATGATTAATTTCACTTGCAGAGACAATATGGTGGCTCAGGCTTCCTTCACTTTGCACGTAGTGCTCCTCTGTGTCCTTTGTGTGACATCCACAGCGGGACAAAGGGGCTGCAGAGGGGTGACTAATGTATCCAGGGGGGTCACATCTAGCAGGCTGTATAATAAGTAGAATGGGATCAAATTGTTAAAGTGGAAACAGATCAGGAACCGTATCCTGCTCCCTGTGATACTAAAGTAGTGACCTTGATGAGAGTTGAAGCTCAGCTTTGGGTGTATAGCCAGAGGTTAGATCAAGGTTATTTATCCTAAGCTTTCTCGTGTTCAGCAAATGCTTTTCATGATTAAAAATCAGGACAAATTGAATCCTAATTTTGTGAAATTTTTTGAGAAAGCTCTAAATTTCTACTTATTTGTTAGAGATTTCTTGACCTGCTAGACACTCATTGTCTTAGAGCAAAATTGGAGATGAAAACCAAAACTACAACAAAACATGATGGCTTATCAGGAAAACAATGGTTTCAGATTCCACTCAGTATGGATCCAGCCAGTCAAACCACAGCACAATAAAAGCTGTGCAGCAACTCACAAAAAGCTGCACAGTGCCATCTAGAGGTGCCTCAGGCAACGCATGAAGTGAGGAATTGAAAAAAGTCCTATGCAGGTGTCATCCACATTTCTGCAGGTGTATCAGATGTTGTGAGCTGATATCTGTCTCCAGCACAAGCATGCATGCTTTGAGATGATCTGCAGGTGAAACGAAGCCAACATGTCACCGTGATTGCTGATTCTGTTCTCCCCTCATAACTAATCCCCACTGATCCTATTTGGGAGGGGTGTGGGTGGTGGTGGGGGGAAAGGGGTGCTACTAAAACTGGAGCAAGAATGTCTTTTCCGGGGACATGGCTGGCATGTAAGGAAGCAAAGAAAGCAAAAAGTCAGGAAAATTCAGAGCAGTGTGTTTGGAAGCTGTCGAACAGATGGAATTCGAAAATGGCTGCTTCTGAGGAGGAATCCATTGGCTTTTTCAATTTTAATCACCAGTGCTCAACTGTCCCTAGCAGCAGAGTGGCATCTTTTAACACTGCAGGTATACAACCCACAGATAGATGCAATCATCAATTTTCCTGCCCACTGAGCACACATTGTTTACGTTCGGCAAACCCTTGTCACAAAAGTCAAACCTCATTTTTCTCACATTTGCTGTCGGTTAACATTCAAAACTCGCTTGACCAGACATGCAGCATAAACAGTCTGCAGACAAAAAACAAAAAAAAGAAAACTATAGGAAAGGAGTAAATGTTTTCTAATTGAAAACCAACAGTTGAGGTGCTGGTTATTTTATCCATTTAAGACTAAGCTACTGTAACAAAATCTATAATTTTTTATTTTATTTTAAGGTTTTTCACACATCCTTGCCACATGTACCGGTACTCAGCTTTATTTGACTGGTTTTGAGGCCGGCGGATGAGGTGAGGACTGGGATATTTTAGTGTAAAAATGGGGACAAAAGTCTGGAGTGGGCCCCAGCCTGAATTAATTGCAAACACCTGAAGCAAGTGGCGCTTCGGTTTTGCCACCCGATGATTACAGAGGTCAGTGGAGCACTTGGAGCTCTTGTCCTCATTCTCGGCTAAAAGAAAAAAAAAAAAAAAAACGTGTTCCTTCAGGGCATGCTGTGACTTTAACCAATGTCACAGTTAAAATATTCCAAATTTGGATGCATTAAGGACATTTTCATCTGTTCTGCAATAATTATCTATGCAAGTGAAGATGTTTTGGGGGTAGATCTATTTCTGTCCTTCTTGAACTGTGGAACATTGATATAATTACTTCGTAACCTGAAGTCACAGTCTATCCTGGGTGACAGCAAAATTTAAGTACAAAAACTAAAACAATTTATATTTTTAAGACTTGACACCTGGAAGACAGCGTTGATATTTTTTTGTTACATCGACAGTCATACACAAGCTGGTGTAGCAATAATCACAAGTGATTGACAAAGAAATAAATTAGTCTGGGGTTTCTTACAGATAAAGACATGTGGTGATGGTCAAAAGCAATTACTTGAATAATGTTTTAGAATCTGCAAGATATGTTTCATACTTAGCTAGATTTTATGTGACATATCGGTAGCACTTTATTTGAAAGGGTGTGCATAAGAATGCCATTATTTACCAAATAGTGTAAAGTTGACACTTTTAGTTGACCTTTAATGCAACTTTGCATTAAACGTGTCATTATTTACCAAATGACACTTCATGATAACAGTCATAAACATTTATAAAGGCTTCTTCATATTCATGAGAGGTGTTATATCATATTCATGACAGCCTCATGTCAGTCCTATGAACACCCCTTCAAATAAAGTGTTACCGAAATTTCTTTCCCACTTTGTAACCTGGTGCTAATGAGAAATAAATCTGAATCAGTATTGTTGATATTTTTTTATTTTATTTTTTATTTTTTTGCTGAATGAACATATTTTAACTTCTAAATCTCATTCATGATTTTTAAGCCAGAGATGCACCAGTTTCTATGGTTTCTGTAAAACTTTGACCTGCCACCAACACACCAAGTTTAGCTGATTTGGATTCCTTTTTAAGAACTATAAGATGACAAAATATATGAACAGAATTGGGTGGTGTTTAGCTTACTCACAGAAATTCATCATAAATGTGGACCTGTTATGCAAATTTTTTTTTTGCATGTTTTCGTATTTCATTCAGCACTGCTTCTAGAAAAAGCCTCCAGAAAGTATTTGCCAACAGCCTGTGACTGAAGGAGAGTTCTGTCTCTTTGTTCATTACAAAGCTGCAGATTAAACACGACTTACCTTTCAGAAACTGCTTGCTGCAGAAGACGTGCAAAAGGCTTCACATCTTCTGCTTCTCAGGGTCAAATTTGTGCGGTTTTGCAGTTGCCCATTTCCTCAAAGCTGCTGTTTGGCTCTCGGTCTCCAAGCTGAGCTTCTGCCTCACAGAGCACCAATCACCTCATGCTTTCCCCATTCAGCTCCTCCAGACTAGTGGCAGAAGCAATTAGCAAACACCTGATGGAACTGTGCGTTTATGGCCGTATCATATGAACTACTGTTCTTCTCAGGACGCATTGTTGTGATGACATGCTGAAGGTGGAGTGTGGTAAGAGCTTGTTAAAGAGACAGAGACCAATTTCAAGGCATAAGACTGCAAACTTACATTTATGTTTGATATATTCAGCATTTGTAACAGCTGAAAATACCATAGTTATTTTATTTTATTGTGGTATAAAAAGGCACTGTGTGACTTCCATAAATGTTTCCTTTTTAAGAAAAAGTTAAAGGTTTTGTAATTTTGTCGTCTTCGGTGTCTGTAAACTACTTTAGATTGCCTTATGTATGAAACAAATATCCCCTGTGTTGCCTAAAAATAGTGAGACAGCTCCATTATGTGTTTGACACGGATGGACATTGTTTTAGTCAGGTAAGATGGCTCAACACCTTCGCAAGGCTGGCTGGAGAAATGACCTGGATAATGACATTTATTCTGGCAACATCATCTGTCACAAAGAAAAAAAACAAATCAATTGAGAGGTTTACATAAATCCAAGAAGAGTGGAAGCTTTATAAGGCTGCTAGGTTTTATGTAAAGCACATACAGAAAGCTCAGCTGCTGTGAAAACACAGAAGATGACAGTCAGTCCTTCTCAAGTGCAGACTATGCAAGTCCGTACTTTTGCTGTAATGTTTCTCCTCTGCATGACATGTTTTTATTGAAATGGTGTGTCAGTTTTACTATATGTTGCTATTTCATGGAAGACAGCATTAAAGATCATTTTCAGCATGCTCTAGGGCTGTCCCCTCCGGGAGTTTCCCTGCACTTTGTCTGCCATGTCACTATCTCAGCATGCAGGCGACAAATTGATCCATTCAGCTAATGCTTAACCTCCTCCCTCGAAAGAAAGTGCAAACTCATAGCTGTTCAAAATTTCAGTTATTAAATTTTACAGCAAAATTGTGATGTTGGAAATATTACTGCAGATTTCACGACAAGCACAAAATGTTATTTAGTTGCCTTTTTATTAAACGTCAGTGTATCTTAATGGAAGATATCAGACATGAAACAACTGTACAATCTATTCAGCTGCACGATTACAAGTACTCCCATATTATCCAAAACTATTTAAGCTTAAATAATGAATACAGCCAGTCGATAGCACTCTAAATAATAGAAAGCTAAACTTTCTCTTAATCTGACACCACCTTTGAATTAAAATAAAGCATTTATAATTAATAAAACAGCGATGACCATTCAGTCTTTTTGAATAAGTTGCTGAGTCAACTTGATGTATCTCCTGTCTTGTGAAGCTGATGGCACTGTGGTAGGCGGTGCACCCTGCTGTCTAAAGTCAGGATGAGCATCATTCAGTTTGTCTTCAGAAATGTAATACGGTCAGGAAGGTAAGATAAAGAACAAAACTTGCCATGAAAATTTTTACCTTTGCAATGGATACTAAAATATTGCTTATTATCTGGACAGACAATGTATTAATATCTTCTTCTGTTTTCCAAAGTACAGTGGAGGAAGTTCATTCTAAGTTCATTATGACCACTGTGCAACAGCTATCCTTAAAATGCGCAAGTGATATTTCTAGATGTCCCAAGATGAATCAAATTTGTTTTAGTGATTTCACTAAAATAGTTCTTGGTAAATTGCCGTGGTAATAAGAGAAACTATAATCAGTCACCAGCACTCAGTGTTCCAGGATTTGTTTTGGAAATGTGGAGGAGGGAGACAGGGAGAACTGTCTCCTTGATATGCCAGATGTTTCCTCAGGAGCTCCTCATAAGGCCTCAGGCTAGACAACAAAGAGGCACTGAGAAGAAGTTCATTGAATCAAAACATCTCCTTTCCTTCAACACTCTAACTTTGGATATGATGTTGTTTCTGTTGAACTTACCGTCTCAGCTTACACATGACAACTATTGGATTTGACAAGTGTTAATGTGGAAAACTTTACCAGTTGTTGCATTGCCAACCAGAAACATTTCTTGCATCTATCTGATCACATCTTACATAAACTGTTAAGCTCAAACAACTTAAAAGAGTTGTGTCTATTCCTGTCAGAAGCCCAAATAACTTTGACCTAATTGGGCACGCAAACTACTTTAGTAGTTTTAACCTTTAACCGGATTCTAGGGTTTTCCAAACTACGCTTTTGAAAAAGCCTATTTATTTAGGCCTCTGCATTTTTGTGATTTTCCTTATTTTAATGAGAGGAAGTTATTAGCTAAAGTCTCGCTAACACACCTACACCTTTGTTCCAACTTTAAACAAAACCCTGATAACCACAATTAGTTTAAACATTTTTTTAGGAAACATAATACTATGAAATATAAAGTTTAGAAAAAAATAATATATATTTTTTTCAGTCCAGGTATACCATATGTCTTTAGTTTTGCAATCTGGGATTATTGTGCTCATCTTGGAACAATGCCTTCAGATGCTGTGTGTTTGTAAGGGTAAATTCGCTGAAGGATAACTGTACAGTGTGAGTTTTTCTGGCATAGGGTAAGCACAGTTTCCCAAGAGTAAAAGTTATCGCCACAAACAACAAATTTAGGGATTAACAAGTTGGAACAGCAGCATGTTGCATGCAGTTTTTCCTCATTAGACCTTAAATATTATATAACGCCCATACCGGTACCTCTTTGCACATTAAACATGCAAGGTGAAACATAATGCATGTCAATCTGGATCAAAACAACAGCTCGCATCATCTAACCCGAGTTCTTGTGCGTAGGTGAACTTGTGGGCTGACACAGAGCAGGGAAGAAGACCTGAGGCGCACGCTGTCTTTCACTCGGCAACTACCTACTTATAAATATAGCATCAATACAGAACCAGCCTGTCAGGTGTTTTGGGTGAGGAGAATGAAGCAACTTCACTTGAAGACTCAGTGATCTTAGATGAATGAGGTATCATTCAGGGAATAAGCAGTGCAGGGAGGAGGGATTTGATGCCAAGTGCAGCAGCTGCTGAGGAAGGCCAGCTCTCTCAACCTCAGTCACTCACCAAACCTTGAACTATCTCTGCACTCTATTGCACAGCTCTGTCCTTTTATTAGTGGCTCTGCTGCTACCGAAAACCTTTTAAGTTCTCATTAGACTCAGCCCTCAACAGTTATGAATGGAAACTCAATGTGCATCTAATATGATCAAAATATCATCAAAAAGCTACTTTAATTCAGTCAAATAATGTAAAAAACAATTAAATTCAGCTGTCAGCAGTGTACTCCATAATTTTGTGCCTCATAACATTTCAGTCATAAAAGATTTTGTATTGGTCTTATGTAATACGATGATCATCTAATAAACAGATTTTTCTGTTTGAATTAGTTGTAAATCATTATCAAATAAACAGAAATATATCCAAGTTAAATTTTTGTATCAAATTACTAAATACTTAAATAATATCTCTGATGACTTCTTAACTCTTTGATATATGACTAAACAATGTATTTCATAATTTGTTCAAATATCTTTTGAATAAATTCAAAACTTTTTATCTGAGAATTCCAAATAATTTCTCACAAAGGTAAAAAAAAAAAAAAAAACTAAAGTCTTTATACAAATGTATGTATTTATTTGTTTTTGCAACAGCATCTGACTTCTGACTGTGAGAATTTCAACAGAATCGTTGATGTTACAAGATGTTCCGGTTGAATGGCAACATATGTAGCCACATGCCAGTCTGACAGAAAAATAAGCATGGAAAAAATAAAACACCACCAAGTTTCACAGTGAAGGCTGCTGAAGTCTAACTCCAGTTTTCCTGAGAGAATAGCTTTTGACTGTGCACAGGTGGACCTATCAGTCTGGTGTCTGTTTTCATGGTTACCACCAGATGTTAGCTTGCGTGACCAAAAATAACTTTTTCCTCTGTTTTATTTTGCTCTTCTGTAGAATTCTATGGAAATATCGTTTTTTTCTCTCTTGTTGTCTTGTTTTGAACTATGATATCATCTTATGAAACATTTTTGAGACACTAAACAAGTAACAAATGAGCTAAGAAATGTGATAAAGATTCTACTTCTTTTGATCAATGAACATATTGTGCAATGTAACCAACTTTTTTTTGTCAAAAAAAAGAAAGAAACCTTAACCAAAGACACAGATTAAAATACATGTTGTGGATTTTACATATTCTGCTACTCTGTTCTTGAATAACAAAATAATTTAGGCCAGAGCTTAAAAATGAACTTGTTTTACACATAACTTTTGAGTTAAACTTAAAAAACCCTTGTGCCTATTTTATATACTTTATAGTAACCTGCAGATTAAGTGAGCAGTTATGGAACAAAAAAGCTGCAACTGGACCATTTAAAGGATTTTTCTAAACTTTTGCTTGTATTAAAATTATTGTGGATTTTCACAGTTTATTTGCCTGAAAATTCTTATTTAAAATTTGGGATCCAAACCATCACTTTAGTAGGTCAGAAAATGTGATCTTAGGTTGTTGGATTTGCTGTGCTGCTACTCCAGCAGCTGTTGTTGATTTAAAAGTGTCTTGTGCTCTGTCTGTTAAACCAAATGATAAAAAAAAAAAGAAAAGCTGTCTACACTGTTCTATGTAAAGCTAAGGAGACACGGCTAAGGAGAAAACATCTCAAGTCAGCAGCTGAGGGTACAGCATTTATGGTTTTGTTTGCGTCCTGTCTTCCAGCATCCCATGCTGTGTCCTGTCTGTTGTCCTGAGCAGGACCAAGCTGTGCTTCCACCAGCTGTTTACTTGTCCTCTCCTCTCATATCATGTTACATGTCGTCATGATCTCTACGGCAATAATCTGATCTGATTCTTCACACAGCTGCATCTTCTTTCTTTAGTCAACATGGCTGCTATTAGTTGTGCATTGCATAAAGCTAGTTATCATGGTAAAGTGGCAAGAATAAAACCACTGTCAAAATAAAACCATAAACAAATTGCACCTTTTAGCAAGACATGAAGGAGAGACAGCAAGCATCTCAAAAAGGTGCTCTGGCCAGATTAGACAAAATTGAGCTGATGGTGCTGCAGTATACTGCGTGTCATCCTGAACACATCATCCATACTGTGAAACACGCTGGTGACAGCATAATGCTGTTACGTTTCTTCAGGAGGAAAAGTGAAGCTGGTTGTAAATTGGAAAGCGAATGGTGCTAAATAACGGGCAATCTTGGAAGAAAGTGTTTAAGATCTGTCAACCCATTTTCTAGCACGGATTCTTGAAAATATCCTCTTGTACTTCACTACTTTCCAGTTCTTTCAAGGGTTAAATTTCATTGTTGATCAGTTAAGCGCTTCGTGCCTCTTAAACCACCTAAACATTTAAAACTCATGTATATATTCTGATCATTTTTAATAGTTAGGTCAAACATTAGTCACATTCCTGATAAATATTGTCTAGATCATGTCATGCAACCACGAAGTCCACTCCTGAAAGGAAATAAGTGTGTCTCTAAAAACATGACAAATTAACGTAAAAAGTGCATAGTGGTCTTTTATTTTACAATTATACTTGCAATATTACAATTACAATTACATTTACAATGTTTTTCATATTGTTCTCAATACCCAGTGGAAAAATCCCTGTTGACATTACAGCAATCAAACCCTTGTTATAAATACATCCAGTATTTTGCATTTTTCTACTGGTATTTCAAGGTTTTTCTTCAGCAATGGTAATTTGTAGTTTCCTCAGCATGTTAGCGGTCAAATCCAAATTGGGCCACTCCAAAACCGCTAACAACTAGAAATTTTCTGAAGAAATTTGTTGACTGGCAGCAAGAAAGTCTTGGGTTTGAATCCCAGTATGTGCTCCGTGTGTGTGAGCATGGCGTCCTACCACAGCCTAAAAACACAACTGTTAGGTTAATTGACTGCTCTAGATTGCCGCTGGGCATGAATGTGCGTGTGTGTGTGTGTGTGTGTGTGCGTGTGCGCGTGCATAATTATTTTTTTTTTTTCTGTGCATCTCTGTGTTACCCTGTAATAGACTGGTGATCAAGTCTATCCTGTCTTTTTCCCAATGTCACCAGGAGATAAACAAAAGCCCCTGGTAATCCAGATCAGCTTTGTTGTGTTTTAAGATTCCTGTATAGTTTGTGTTTTTGTTAGACTTAATTATTTTAAAGGTTCCTGAACAAAACTGTCTTAAATCCCGTATAACAATGCTTCAGTGAGACCGTGGTGTGGTGTCGTTTTTATTACTGTTTTAATTTGTGTTTCTCTTAACAACATGCGTTGCTGTGGAATGTTTTTTGAGTTTAACATGTTTTTTTTAATGTTATTATTCATAGTGATGATGTTTATTCATCATTCAGATTACACAGATGCTCCACACACAAAGCATGAAATAAAAATATCCTCATTCCCTTTTTTTTTTTTTTTTTTTGTTTCTGTTGAAGATATTTTTGCATAAGCGGTACCTCTCTGTTCCCACTGGCTGTAATTTAATTACAGTGGACCTTGGCATACCCAGGTAGTGCCCACGCAGAGCAATGCAGAGTGCCAGCCGGGAACATCCTGTCTAAGGCGACAGGAACATCAGATGCGACGGATGGCTCATAAATCATGGAGGTGCGTGAGCAGAGTCAATGGGAGTCCTTCCTCTGGAGAACACACCATGAGCAGGTGGGCAAAGGGAGCAGCAGCTCAGCAGCATGTGCCCTGGATGCATTACCGATGCGACGAGGCTGCCGCTTGTTGTCCCAGAGGCAGAATGAGGAGGGAAAACAGAGAAAATCTGCTTTCATTGTGTCACAGTCTGCTCTTTGTCTCGCTTCCTCTAGGTCGTGGTTTCATTTAGAGTAAAAAATGTGCCGTTAAATGTATCAGAGAAGAGTCATGCACACATTGTACGTAAATGCAAGAAATAAAAGTCTGACTTTCAACATGCACTATATGGCCGAGTTCCTACCAGAAAAAAATGAACCCATCTCTTGTGGATCAAAATGTAAACAAACGTTAAGCCTGAATTTAATTGCCATCCAGTGTTGGTTTATTGTAAATCAAATTATTTTTTGTAGGACAATGATCTTCGCTTGGCAAATTGTTTTATTCAAAAAAAAAAAAAAAATCGGCAGAGGTTCAATGAATTAGTGTTTTGAATCGCATTTGGGTTTCAGTAGCATTTACTTGTTTTCTGAATGACTTTAGGAAAAACCCTGAGCTGTATATGAAGACTGCACAGATTTCTGGATTATTTGGCAACAAATAAATCAGACTCAAATGGCCAGATTGAATTTTAGCACCAACTGTATCCTGTGGAAACAGAATATAGTTGACCACACACCCAAGATGAAACATATTTCACTTTCCTTCTTTAAGAAGAAATGTTTCCACGTTTCTGATTAAATACTGTTTTAACATCAGCTCTCCTCCCACAGAAACAGACCTCAGCACCAGGTCCTCCCCTGCTTTCCTCACTGCAGCTATTCATCCGTCATCTGCGGGAAGTTAATTAAGACAGCATAGCATTAATTGATCCTGATATGCAATTCATTCACAGGAAAAGTAATTTCCTTTTTGATCGCTAACTGCCTTGGCTTCTAATCAGCGCTTTATTTTGCATTTACTCACATGAAAGAGTCGTTTCTCCCGCAAGCGTAAGGAGAGGTGCAGCAGGTGACAATATGCTGCATTAATAAGGAAACAATCCCCTTTTGAAACAGAGCTTGTTTGTTACTCTCAGTCCATTTAAAGGGGATGCTTCACTGAGCGTGAAAACACACTTGAATTCCAACGTATGGTTACACACTTATCCAGTATTACGTATTTTAGTTTAAGAGGTACCTCACTGATGACCAACAATATAAAGTAAAACACAATGTATAAAATACTTCATCTACATTCACAGTGTTTTCAGATCAGGTTTTCCAGGTCATTTCTTTGTTAGAACCAAACTCTGGCATCCCTGAGCAAATTAAAGTATTATGTATTTAATCAGACACAACCAACGAGTAAATGCCAGACATCACCATCTGACAAGGAGCTAGCCCTGCAGTAACAATATGGTCATTTTTTTTACCCTGTTAGACAATATTAGGCCTTAAAGCGACAAAGGCTTTATGAATATGTATGCAGCATGACATGTAAATTATAGACGGGTCAAATAGCGCTTGCATACTATTAGTGTTTTAGAGTTTTGAAATGTCTCCAAGCAGGGCTTTCCTCGATCATAACACTTAACACCCGCTTGTGGGAAATAAGTTGGCAGCAAGTTAAAAATAAATTCTTTTTTGATTTGTTTTTTTAGTGCTTGGGCTAATTCAAGTTACTAATTGCCTTGTTTGTGTGTTGTCATATACAGTGCCTTTCTTTTTATGCTCATATCCATTTTGTCACATTGCGAGCATACACTTCTGTGTATTTCATTGGATGTGAATGGCCAACACAAAGCAGTGCATAATTGTAAAGTGGAACAAAAATGATACAGCTAAAAAATGTGGTATACATTAGTGACATGATATGCTTTCACTGTGAAACTCCCAAAAAATGAATTGTGCAGTCTTCAATACTCACCTAAGGCACCCTGGGTTAATAGTTTGTTGTCTGCAATTATTGCTTCTATTTTGGATGTGTCTCTATGACCTTTGCACAGCGAGAGACTGAAAATTATATAGACTCGGTCAGCTTTGACGGAGCGCATCCATTTTGAATTCTTGCCATAGACTCTCGATTGCATTTAAGTCAGGATTATGACTTGGCAAGGCTAACACATAAATGTGGTTTGATCGAAACCTTCCCATGTGTCAATGTCCTGATAGAAGATGAACCTCTGCCCCAGTTTAAAGTCTTCCAATACATTAAACAGCTTTTATTCAAGGATTTTGTCTTCCCAAGTGTTGACCTTCTTCCACATGGTTGCCAATTTTGTCTGTGGAAAATTGTGAAGATAAAATATCTTGTGGCTACATTTTTCTGCGATCCTTGTCCATCCTGTCAGTTTAGGTGGATTGTTTTGTCTTGGTAGGCTTGTTGTTGTGTCATGCACTTTCACTTTTTAGATAATGGACAACAAAGCTTATTACTCTGATATCCAAAGGTTAGGAAATTGTTTGATAGCCTATTCCCACCTTAAGCCTCTCCGCAACTTTTTTGTTCCTGACCTGCTTTATTCTCTAGCATCTACTATATGAATGAATAAATAAAAATAAAACCATGAAAACACGAGGGAGAGACAGAAGGACCATGAATAATAACTGTCTTTACTGTCTTACTTATTTACATGGTCCAGTAGATGCAGCAGAAACCAAATGTGTGAAAAAGGCACCCGTTTGACATTGCATCATTTTTATTACTTTCTTCAAATTTAGATGCTGACACCCTCATACTTCACAGTTCAATTGTGTTCTCAGGCTCCCGACTTTACCCTCTAACTTTAATGATGGTCATTATAGTCAAACACTTCAAATTTAAATTCAATCAGACCGTAGGACATGTCTCCAAAACTTATGGTCTTTGTCCTTGGATGCATTTGACAACTGTAAGTAATTTTCTTTTTCTATGTTGCTCTTGCAAAAATAGCTTCTTCCTAAATGAGTGGCCTTTTGTTTCATTGTGTATAATGACTCTTACCAGCTTCAATCAGCATATTCAAAAAAACTTAGCTTTTATTGTGGAGCTTATACAAATTTAACACCATTAAATATTTATTTGTGGGACACAGATTGCATCTCTTTCCTAAACACGAGAGCTGACAATTGTACTCAAGTATAAACCAGACTTGTAATAGTCCACGATTCTCCTCTTGATATTGTGGTTGATTCATCTTTGATTTTTAGTGTTGACTGAAAATACAGGTGTACCTCCATTTGTGACTTCACCTAACAGAAGCTTATGAAGCCATACAATCATAATCTGGGGTTTCTCCAAGAGTATAAATGAATATCCATGTATATAAACATCTGAATTCGAAGAAGGGAGTCACCAGAGCAAGTAAAAATCTGTTTCCAACTGTACGTTGAACACTTAAAGCTTTAAACGCATTATTGTCTTGCGTACAATTTCAGTTCTCCATTATAATCACAAGTCAATGCGAGGACGCGGGAGATCTGCAAAGGTTATCACATCCCTGTGTTACACCTGCTGGATCAGCGGGGTCACTAGGCAAGAGCGGCAGAGGCAAATGAAAAATTCAAGATGATTTCAATTAGTGACAGAGAAAAGCCTTTGATACGCGGATATGTGTCTGGATAAACAGAATGACAGATGAACTAATGAATAATAAACTCACAGACTCCATGAGTGAGATTGATTCCTCACTAGATCAATACCTTGCACACTCACCTTGATGTGAAAGTGTAGGTATCCCCATTCTGAATCAGAGCACATCACAGCACACTCTGGGGAACCGAATAGCTCTGCAACGTTAAAAGACCGGCTGAAATATTCAACATTAACTGCACTTGAAGCCAATGTCACAGGTCGTCGTTTTTGCAACTGGCTTTCATACTGATTCCTTCTGGGCTAAAAGCCTTTCCATCACCTTGTTGAGTAAATCTAACATCCAGTTGTTTAAATTGAATCTATTATTCCCTTGTTATGGAAAGCAATTGCATGCATCGTCTTGAAGAGAAGCGTGGCATGCTGTCAAAATCAGTCTGTAACCCAGAAAAGGAACATCAAAACGGCAAAATTCTCCTATGACAGTCAATCACTTTGAAAGACAGATGAGATGAGAATGGAAATTATGCTGTGCAAATAAATGTGTGTGGAAGGCTTTTCAGCAGCAGTATTGAAAGATTATTCACCCAGTTGCTTGTGCATTGGTCTGGCCAACACTTCAGTCCAGACTGATATGTGAGCAACAGCTGCAAGGATTTCCCAGAAATTTTAAGTGAACAGAATCAATCTTTCCTTGCTGTATCACTAAAATATTTACCATGATGCATGATGATCTTACATCAGCTCCCATGTGTAAGAGGTGTGTCGGGTCTAAATGGGTTAAGTTTGGGGCACAGGGAGTTTGTGGAGCTGATTCAGACTTTTTACAAGTCTCCTTTATTGTCTTTGTGCAGTTAGTCCAAAGCCAAACCTTATCAATGTGGGTGGGTGAAGCTCTAATACTGTTAAAAAGTATCTGTCTTTCCTTGCTGTTTTTTTTTTTTCTAACCTACTGCTACATCTATCTAGATCACATGTGTCAAACTGAAGGCCCGCGGGCCACATGTGGCCCGTCATGTCATTTTATGTGGCCCGCCCCAGCATTTTATAGGCTGATGATTGACTTAAACTAGGGTTTGAGCACGAATTGACTACAAACTACATCTCTCATAATGCATTCCGATTGTTACCAGCCAACATTACGGCTTTTCGCCACTAGAGAGCAGCAGAGTCACCTCAAGCTGCTTATTGATTTTCCCAGCGAATAAAACTGAGACATCGACAAGCTAACATCCAAACATCCAAGAAAAGAAAAATCGATTTACAAGTAAGACTGTGAATGAAGATGTGTGTGAGTTGGTATCCTTATCTTGACCAACAACATAAAAAAAAAAATAAAAATAAAAAATCGGTCATGTACTATTTTTATCCGTGAAATTACAATCATATTAACATTGACTATTTAGTCGCATTTTATGCGGTTTAGTTAATATTCACCGTGAATCCAGATCCCATCACAAATTAAGCAGATAAATGTATCTACATTTTCTCGTAGTGACAAAAACCACTGACTGAGGCCCCAATAACTTTTAATAAATTAAATTAAGCGACTTCACTTAAATTAGCATCACTTCACCCGCTGGGGTCTGAACACACTTCCTCCTGGTTCCCATCTGCAGAAAAATCTGCACTAATTCATCAGTCAGTTGGATCTGTCTGATCCAAACAGATCAACTGAACTCTGTGAGTGTTTTACCCTGTGCTGTCCAGTGTGCGCTTTTACCAGGATTTTTATTTTTTTTTTTTTTGCGTGGTTTCGCTTATCCCAAACGGACAGATGTTATGTCTGCAGCTCCTCCAGAGCGCCGCTCTCCTGGGTAACGTGCACCAAAAAGGCTCCATTTGTTAAATCCGCTGGATGAGTTACTTCCAGCAGTTTCTTATTCGTCGCAGCGGCGGAGCCACGTCCGCAGTGGTTGAGCAGCGGATTGCGCATGTTACAGTCTAATTAACTTTTGCATCGTCATTTATTTCCTCAAGATAAACTGCCGGCTCCTCAAATGGATTAACACAGTGTTGCATTCTCTTTAGTTTTCTCTGGTCTGTAATGGAGACTTGAATTTAACACGCCATTTCAACCAAACGTTTGTAATGCGCTTACTAACAATTTTTTATTTGTAAGTATTGATTTTATTTTTTAGCCATTTAGCCAAGACTCTGTAGCACTATTTGTCTCTGCTAATGACATCTTCAATACATTTTTTGATCCCATGCTTAGTTTATGGACTGAACAGACAGAAACAGTTACCATTATACATTTTGAACTGTTATACATTTTTGAACCATTTTTTTAATGGTTCAAAAATACATTTTTTAATTGTAAAGTGTTGATTTTATTTTTGAACCCTTATTTATTTTGAAGTGGTAATTTTATTTTTGAAACCTTTTTAATTTTGAAGTGTTGATTTTATTTTTGAACCCTTATTTATTGTAAAGTGTTGATTTTATTTTTGAAACCTTATTTATTGTAAAGTGTTGATTTTATTTTTGAACCCTTATTCATTTTGAAGTGGTGATTTTATTTTTGAACCCTTATTTATTTTGAAGTGGTGATTTTATTTTTGAAACCTTATTTATTGCAAAGTGTTGATTTTATTTTTGAAACCTTATTTATTGCAAAGTGTTGATTTTATTTTTGAACCCTTATTTATTTTGAAGTGTTGATTGTCTGAAAGACCTTAGACATGAATTGCCCCGTACGGGGTTTGAACCGCTGACCTCAGCATTACCGGCACGGTGCTCTAACCTGCTGAGCTAACTCACCTACCTTACAAACTGTTGAGTTTCCATGGATTTAAGAACTTACATGATCTTACCACAATGAAGATTTGATAAAAGTGCTTATATTCTAATGTTTTCCAAAACAATATACATAATATTTTAGTTTCCAGAGATTTTGTATTTTGAAGTGTTGATTGTATTTTTGAACCGTTTTTAATTTTCAAGTGTTGATTGTATTTCAGAGATATTTTTATTTTATTTTAATGTGTTAATTTTATTTTTGAACCATCTTTTATTTGTAAGAAATGATCTTATTTTATAGCCATTTAGCCAAGTCTCTGTAGAACCATTTGTCTCTGCTAATGACATTTTCAATACAATTTTTTGATCCCAGGCTTAGTTTATGGACTGTCATGTGAAATTGGGCACAATTATAAGTCTGACAGTTTGTTCACCAAGTTACTGTGCTCTCTGAGAGGATCTGTGGAATAAGAATTTGACATTGTTCTATGCCCATTGTTGACATTAGTCTCTAACAAAATGTGGATCATTTACCAGGAACACTGGAAAGTGTATGAGTTTCTGTAGTGTAGTGGTTATCACGTTTGCTTCACACGCAAAGGGTTTCTGGTTTGAAACCAGACAGAAACAGATTTTGCATGTTCTATACATCACAGGTGTTTACTTAAGGTCAACAAGGTTTCTTTGGTGGTGTGTACTCTGAATCCAGGCATCTGAGTGCAAGCCTCAGTTAAAATTTTCATGCGTTGCATCTCACATCATCAACTTTGGAACCTCAAACTGAAACAAAGCAGAGAAGTTCAGTTTCTGTAGTGTAGTGGTTATAACATTTGCTTTACATGCGAAAGGTCTCTGGTTTGAAACCAGACAGAAATGGTTTTTGTAGGTTATGCATCTCTTGGGGTGCAGTGAGACAACAAGAGCCTTCCTCTTTTGTGATGGTTCATTTGCCAATCGACTTCAATGTCGGCTTCTTTGAAATCGAAGCTACTTTACTTCAATTACCAATTGGCAGTTCTATGGCGTAATGCACATGTGTCAAACTCAAGGCCCGCGTGCCACATGTGGCCCCACAGCATTTTATAGGCCAATGATTGACTTAAAATAGGTTTTGAGCACGAAATGACTACAAACTACATTTCAACCAAAGGTTTATAATGCGCTTCCTAACCAGACGCTCCAAAGCGTCCGGTCCATAACTCTTCAACACGCTGTCAGCTCCCGGTCAGAAAGAAGCATTTAGTTCAGAGACCATGAGATGATATTCAGAAAGGATTTTTTTTAATTAATTGATTTCAGTTGCCTCTGAGACTAAATCTTTGCGTAAAGTCTATAATGTCTGCCCATGTGACTTGTTTTTATTATTTGTTTGCTTACCTTTAAACACTGATTTAAATATGGTAATTTTTAAACTGAGCAGTAATTTTACATCCATGGAAACTCAAATGTAATATTTAAAACTGCAATACATAAAATCAGTTATTTAACAATATGAGGTGTTTATTGTATTTTTAACATGGTATTTTCATACATTTATGCTAGGGGTGCCCACGTCTAGTTTTCCAGAGCTCCCATCTGCAACTTTAGATGGATCCTTCTCTAACACACCTGGACCAGTGACTCATTATAAGCCTCTACAGAACTGAAAGAGGGAAGTCGACCTTTTGTCTGGGTGTGTTTTAGCAGGGATGCTCTCCTGATTTGTACCGTCAATGTGGCCCATTGAGGGTAGCCAATATGCTGAAGTGGCCCTCGGGGAAATTGAGTTTGACACCCCTGATCTAGATGAACTGCAACGGTAGGAGTAGCTGGTATCTAAACAGGAACACTAAGTATTGCCTCAGTTTCAGTTGTGATTGTCTTCATGTCTCTCTTCTTCTATTCAACAAACCCTGTTTTCTGCTGCAATCTAACTTATTCCCTTTAAAAGCTAAGAAATCTCTCCTAAGCATCATTCTTCAGAGGCATTTAATAAAATCTGATTCAAGCTCCCTTTAGAATTGAGGTAGATAGAAAGCACTGTCATCAAGTTAAGAGAAAATAACTAAAAGAGGAGAAAGAGAGGTCAATCTGAACATTCAGTAATGTTTCAGAAAAGCAACATTAGAAAGTGGTAAGAAAAACCGAACAAATCCAGCCAGTAAAGGTTTGCATTGCAATGGGGTCTTTGAGTTCAGGGACGAAAAACTTTTCATTTTCAAACCTTTGAAAAAAAAAGCACAATTTTTACTTTGCTGAATAAAGTGCTGCAGTGCTGAATGATGAAAGGCAATTGACATTTCTCTCTCTTTTTTTATTTGGGGGTAACTTGAAATGATTTATCATACAGCAGCTGCCAGAGCAGCAGCTATGATTGGGCTCCACTCTAAGGCATCATGGTGTTCGCTCTGCAATCAAGGTCTGCTCTGCCTTTGTCTGCACTGATTTTTTTTAACTACTTCAGCAAGTCTCTTCTTTGTTTGCTGCTTCACATACAAGCTTCTGGTGAGCAAGCTGCTATTCTGAATTGCTCATTTGAAGTGTTGCTCTCTGTGAGGAATTTTGTATTTCCAAGCACCCTGACAAATAACCTGATTAACAAAGAGTTTTTAGCTTTCTAGATTTTAATGAATGTCATTTATATCCAAGTTTTTGATTGCCAATCTGTGCTCCAATGCTCTGCTGTTCGTCAAAGGTTTGGCTGTGTGTGGGTTTGTCTTATTTCGTATCGCCATTCATTTCCCATGAAAGCTTTCTGATGGTAATTCACTGAATAAAACGAAAGCTTAAAAAAATACAACTTTAGGGTTGTGGTTTAAATTATTTTTTAAATTAAGACCAAATTTAAAGTAGGATGATGAAATGAACAAATTAGAACTGCAACAGTTATTATTGTAATGGATAATTCTGATGATAAATTGATTAAATGGATTTAAAGAAAAATGCGAATACTTTGCAGGTCTTTCATTTGACCAATTAAATTTTTATATGACATAAATAAGTAAAAAAATGCAAATAAACAATTAATTGATGTCCTTTTTAAATAAGAAAATTAACATTATATTCCCTAAAATTCCATAACACTGCACTCCTTCAGTGTATGCTTTACTTTAAATGCAAAATGTGTGTATTTGTTTTTTTTTTTTTTTGTACAGTTTTTGGTTAATTACAGCTCTGACTGTGTCCTTTCTGGAAATTACCTGGTTGAGTCTGTACTTTAGTTTATGATAAGCTAATTACTAAATTTGTTGACAATTATTTCTATTATTGATTCATCACAATTCATCTGATTAATCAACCCTAGCAAAACCAACCCAGAGGAAGCCTAAACAATTTTTTTTTAACCATGTGTGTGACTTTCCCTGATGGATTATTGTCACTGCACACCATTAAAATCTATTCTGACAAGCGCTCAACGATTTGGCATTCGGGTCAAGGAATTATACGTTTCTTTGTTTAGATCCCCTCATAGGCAACTTCCCCAAGCTGGTCATGATTCACACGTTCTGGTTGACCTTGCACTTACTGCCTCACCTGCAGGGAAGCTTCTCATGCCGTCATCCAGCAGATATTGTGCCAAGGCCTGGATAGAACAGAGTTCTGCTCTGCTGAGTGCCAGAGGCGGCAACGAGTCAAATGTATAATTCATCTGTAATGTATAGCCTGTCCAACCCCACAGCGTGCCGCGCTGTTACCGTTGCCTCTTCTGTCTGACCCGTCAATCTGCTCTTGACCGGTTGTTTAGGCACACAGATTTGAGATGCGTTTAAAAAGGTGTATTTTTTTTTATTTATATATTTATTTTTTTGTCGTGTTATTGCTGATTTTCAGAACATCAGTCCGTTTAGTGCAAGTCTCACAGCGGTGCTGACATCTCCTGTCAGCACAGATGAGACGCTGACCCTGTGAAGCTGTGCTCGATTTCCGCTGCACTTGCAGTCCTGTCTCTCTGAACCACAACGATGGCGGCCAATTAAATAACCTAAATCTGTGTTATTCAGCACAATCAAATGAATGTTGACTGCACAACGAAAACACTCAGAGTGGGATGCCGAAACTGCCTGTGAAAAGTCTAAAGGGCTGGCTTCCAGATGGACCACAGATCTGTTTTATTCACCGCTGGGGAGAATATGACAATGCTGCAGTAAAAGTAAAATAACACTCGCAACAATTTCAGGGGTTTACAAATTAAATAGTCAGTAATTCAGTTCTTAAAAGTGTTCAGTAGATTTGCAGCAGAAAAGAGATTTACATACTGGACTCAAAACGCAGTTTCTCCAGGGAAACATTTGTCTTACTTCTAGCAGAGTAAAACTTATTTACATGACATTTAAGCCCAATACCTGAGATTTCTTGTGTTTTTTTTCCTGAAAAAGTTATATTCTCAACCTATTTAGACATTTTTTTTATGTAAAGTTTTGACATCTAACAACAAAGTTAATCCATTTCACTTTGCTATAACTTCTGTGACATTATACTCTTTGACATTTATTCTATGTTTTAAGGTTTGTTTGGGGTAAAAGCAAGCAACACTCAGATCTCAGACTGTACACAATTTTATTCAAGAAATTAATTTCTTTCAAGAGATGTATGCATCCTGTACTTCTGATTACATCCTTCTTTGTTCTGTTTTTTCTCTTAGACATTTCTTTTCTTTAGGATTTTAAGCAGCCTGAGTTTAGTAAAGGTGAAGTCATCAGCCATTGAGAGTAAGCAGCATGTGAGGACAATAAACCTAAAGAAACAGCTTTTGTAATGCTGTCTCTGAAGCTTTGCTGCATCAACCCTTACAGATTTTTTTAAGCCACAAAATGCAACTACATAACATTTACTTTGGTTTAAAACTCCCCATAATGTATTATTTACAGTATCTCTCCATGAACAGGACCCATAAAAGTGTTAAGCCTTCTGCCAGATCTAGAAGCCAAGGGACAGGTGTGCGCAGACAGACAAAGGGGCTGCACAAACACCATGAACAGAGGGAAGAAGCCAAGACCTGCCAAACACACACAGACACCAGCAAACCCCCAAATGACACAACATATGGAGAACTGCGAAAATTCCCCCTTCCCATTTCCATCCGCCATCATCCCATCCTCGCTTCCTGCCACAGCAGCTATGTGAAAAACAGGCACAAAGCTGTGATGGAGAACAGAAAATCTGAATAGCTATTTTTATGGCAATTGCAACCATGTTAGGCGTTCTCAGAAGGCATGCAAAATAATATTCCATTTCATACGGAGAAGCCTTCAGCTGAAAACATCTAATTTCGTATAATAAGTGAATCGGTGAGGCTTGTTAGAAATAACAGTTTGCCTGCAGGATCAAAGATGGCATGGTAATACCTGAATCTTGACTTCTGAATAAGACACAGGGTGTAAAAATATGAGTGCTGTATTTATGATGTAGTATCAGAAACGATACAATCAATGTGCTGCCTTATTATGTGGCTGTATTTTCATTAATGAGGAAGGAAAGACATAGTTTGAATGTCAGGATCAACCATCACAGGATAAAAGTTCCTTTTCTATGTTGTGGTCTATCTGGTTTGTTTTGTTTTTTTGCAGCATCTAAACTTTATACAGGTTTCTACTTAGTTTTTTGTCATTGTATTCTCAGTATTATTATGTATCATATTCTATTTGATTCTAGTAAATAATTTATCTATGTCCTAAGAGCCACTTTGCTGCCTGACTTCTACATTTAAATGTTTCTGATTCTGTTGAATGTCCATTCATTTCACCCATGCTACCCATCTCTTCTCTCTCCGTCGTAGTGTCATGTGGTGATGCTTTAGTATAAAAGTCTTTAGACGTTAATAGTCACCAACTATACCAGCAGAAGGGCTTTGATTGCAGGGCACATCCAGATGTGCAGTGGCTCAGACAGGCATTACCAGGAGGCTTTACTCCCACAGGCCTACGGCCGAATAACAGCCTGTCACAGCCAGCTAATGCTTGCCCCCTGGCTTCCCATTTGGAGGTCTTCCAAGATACTTTTTTCCCTACTGCTCAATTTCATGAGTTCATTGCATTTTTTTTCTGAACCAAACTTCTGATTTAGCCATGAATGTTACCTGTACATAAGCTGAGTTTTAAGGATCAGGGCAGATGGTAAGCTATGTCACCGACTGCTTCCCTTTAGCGCTGGTTTATTCAGTGTTAAAATGTGACACCAGTATGACCAGTTATATTGTTCATCACTGATGTATTCTGTCCAAAAGGAATGGCCGTCACCATCTGCCATCTTTTTCAGGCACTCTAATAAATGTTTTGTCCTGGAGACGAAAAGATGCAGAAACGAGAAAGTATAAAACGCTGGCTAGTCAGACACATTTTTCTTGGAATTCTTACATTAACGAAACAAAGAGGAATTAGTTAAAGTGCTCTTTATCATTAGAAACTTGCTCTTGCTGAATCAGTTGCTCAAAGTGTACTTTTAACTGACTCTGTAATTAGGAAAATTATGTTGGAGGTGATTTTACTCAAAAGCTGTGTTCCCAGTGAAAGCTTTTAAAATGTATTATGCCATACAGAAATACACTTTCGATTCTCATGAAGTGGGCTGATGCCGACTTCCAGCTGGCCATGATCTGCTGTCTGTATTTAAATTCATCCAACTTATTCAGAAAATTGTAGAACCACCTTATGCTACAGTTTCTGCTGCATCTCTTTTGTGTCTCTACCAGCTTTTTACATCTACAGGCTGAAATTCTTGTCTGTTCTCTGTAATTGAGGGCGCTGATGTAGAGTCACTACAGATTGTGATCTGATGGATCACAGTCTGGTGAGATTGGTCACAATCAAACCAGGTCTTCTAATTCAACGGGAATCAAAAGAGCAGAAACCCAGTGAGAACCGTCTCGATGATTCGCTGCTCAGCTCTCACTCTCAGTGCTGCCGCCCTGCTCATTGCAGAGCTTTGTTTCGATTGGTAGCATAGCTGCCTTCTGACCAATCAAATGTGAGAATACATACTAACATGTGCAAACAAAGAGGGGAGAATCTTTCTGCCCCTTCAGTCAGTAGACAGATGTGAGAGAGTGCATCGTAAAAATCCGTAAATATGTCTGGCATCTGCAACTAAAGCAGTTTAAACATATAATGCAATAATAAATTATAAATATATTTTTTGGTATATTGGTTTTGGGTGTTTTAGTTGAATTTGTGTTAAATAATAAGCAAAACTTTAATTAAAATACAACACAAAAGTAAGAATACCTGATTCTTAGAATCCATTCATATTTGACAGTATGAAGATAGAAAATATGAGGCTTCAGATGATAATAAATTAAGCCATTTTGGAGCTGAAAGAGTGAATCTCTGCACCAGCAGTCTCAACTCTGTTGGAACCTATAACAAGTTTTCTTTCAGGATTGCCCTGCATTTAGCTCTGTTCGTCTCACCACAACTCTGACCAGCTTTCAGTGGAAAAGAAAAAAAAGTGCATACCTTAGCATGATGATCCCACCACTGAATTCCATCACCACTCCACCACTGGGATGGTTTTCCACAAAACCTACAGTTGTGTATTTCAGCAGATGTTACCACCTGAGCTGTTTCTATAGACATACATATTTTCGAGGCACATTAAAGTGGACAGAATTAGAGTTTACGGGCTTTTACCGTTCAACAATTTTTGGGAGGTGTGAAATTATTTTATTGCATATATCTTTATTCATATACAAATCTTTCTCCCAGGAAGAGGGTTATGTTTTCAGCACCATTGCATTTATAGACATGTAATTTAAAACATGTCATGCTGCCAGAAAGTACAGTCATCAAAATGCTTGAAGTAGCTTACACTTCTTAGAAATCAGAACCACTTTAAGGAAGACGGCACAATTGATTCATCTTTCTTCTGCTTTAATTTCTCCTTACTAGCTTGCCTGAGTTTCTTAGCATGTGTGATCCAAACATAACTAATTAATCCCTGACACTGAGCCCAGAGTAGGAAGATATTTTGAGATGGCACCACACTTTGTTTTTTTATTTCTGACAACCAACTGCAGACTCAATAAAAGTCCCTTCACGCATGCAGAAACCAACCACAAGGGGCATTTTTTGGGTGATATCACAAACAATACTTGCTGACTATTTTCTTTTTCTAATTGGAATGGAATCTGAAGGAGCAATCTCAGCAGTGTCATTGTTAATTATACTGCTGGGCTTATTTTGTTTTTGCAAAGTTTTCTAATTTTTGAAAAACGGGGGGGGGGGGGGGGGTAAGGAGGTGGAAAGGGACAGATTGCAGGCAGCAGTCTATGTTGTTTAAAAGATGAGAGAGAAATGTTCCAGAAAGGCCTAAATTAATTGTCGTTTCAAATCACAGGCTCAGCAAGCCTGAAGCCTGCAGAAGTCTAAAATGGCTGTAAAATGAGCAGGAGCTGCACTGAAGGGCTGGCCTGTTTGCTAAAAGAAACACACATTTATTCTCTGCCATTTTCGGGTACCTCATCGAGAACATGTTTTAGCTATTTGCTTTAAGAAAAAAAAGTTGATCTCTCTGAGTGTGTTCACATCCTCATTTCCCTTGCTCCCTGTGCTGATTGCTATTCATGTTTGAGAGGCAGCTTGAGCCCTAAAGCTCAAAGAGTTCAGTATGTTCTCTGCTAAGAGAGGGAACGAGTAGGCAGCATTGAAATGGTAGAACTGTGCAGGAAAATTAGTTTGAATTTTAAATACGTTCTCAGCCTACAACATGCAAGCTTATACATCTATGTGTATTATTTACATTATGGCTGTCCTGGTAACAGTTTGACATCAGAAATTAGTTTAAAAATAATCTGATTAATAAAGCGAAGCATTCATTCTACTAAACATGCTGTAAATCTACTACATTAGCTTCTTATGTTTCATTGCAATTTCTAAGAAAAAGTAAACAGTGCAATATAATTAACAGGTAATGCAGTTTTTATCCCATAACTGCAGTTCAAACAAAGCTTTGTTGGTAGCTATTTATTTTCTTGCTAAGGTCTGTAACCATGTTTTTTATTTCTGTAATTTTCTGCTTTGATGACATTGCTAAACATACTAGAGAAAACACTAAAACATCTAAAGGGAAATGTAACTCATGACAAAATGTCACTCAGAGGCAAAAGCAGAAATTGACCTTGTGACCAGAAATTGACCAATTGACCAGAAATATGAACTTGTGTTAGGTAAGTTCCTTAATATTTATTTCAAGAGGCAATGTAGATATTTGTAAAATGCATGTTTTGAATGGATGTAGTCAGAAGATAAAGAAACCTCAAAAAATATTTAAAACTAGAGCTGAACACTATACTAAATCAAAATTAGCATTGCAACATCAGTGTTTGTAATATGATGTAATATGTTTAATATAAGATAAGAAAAGTGTGGGTTGATCACAAGTGACATCTATATAGCAATTAAAATCAGTTATGTCGCAATTATTTTTTTAAGAAAAATTGAGAAGTGTACAATAATAAATTACATTCCTTTACAGGAAAAATGTGTTAGTACTATTGCTTCAAAAATAATAGTGAATATTAATCCATATATAAGACCGAGTTATTCTGTCCACAACTACACTTAGCTGTTCCTAAATTAAACATGCTTTTTTTCACGGCATTCTGGTTTTTTTCTGCTTTTGTATTTGTTGTAAAGTTATTAGGAACCTGAAAAGCTGCTTTGCTGTTAGGTAGTGGTGTCTAAGCCTGCAGGAGACCACTCATCTCATAAATAATTCACATCTCCAAGCCACAACTTTTGTTTTGTTTTTGTTTTTGGTTTACAAACTAAAATGTGCTCTCTTTTGGTCATCGTGGAAAGCCGTGCCGATGATTCGCATGAAAACTTCACAAGAACATTGGATTTGCCAAACAGGTCAAAGAAATGAGGAATGGCTCAGTGCTGCAGGGTGCACCACTCAGTAGACTGCTATAATCAGAGAACTAACCTAAGAAATTATATACAATTTTACTGCCTTTAAAACTGTCATCATACCTGGATTCAAAAGGTGAGTATTAGAAAATAAACAAACCTTAAATTTTGTGCATATGTTTTTGTCTGTTTTCTTTCAACACATTTTCAAAGTCAAAAATAATAAACTCTGTTTCTGTGTGGCAGTTTCAGTGGTGGCTTCTTTAATGTATACTAACGTGGAAAATAAATGCACAAAGCCATGTGGAAGATTACATGGCTGCATATGTTGTCCCTGTTCTCTCTGTCCCGGCTCTACATGCAAACCTCTCTCTCACACACACACGCGCGCCTACACACAACCACTGGTAAAGACACTCTGGCAAACACTGTTTACAGATATGCGGATTGGGTTTAAGAGCGGAACGCTGAGCATTTCAATCTAAACAGTAAACACTCCTAATTGGATTGTGTGCTTTGATGTGAATCCTCTGAGGACTGTATATTAATAGGCCTAATTGATTCTGATACATATTTGCACAAGTTTAGGAAATTAACCCAAAAACAAATGTGAGTCGTTTTTTTATTTTTTTTTCATGGATCTCATTGCAAAGCATTAAATTGCACCTTTTAGTTGAAAGACGCCGGAACGGAAACGCTGTGGTGTCAGAGTTCACTTGGCAGTCCGGTGAGCGGACTCTGTTGGTGTCAGCCTCTGGTGGAGATAATCCATGGGTCTCCTGATCATCACAAATGAGGCCCAGAGGTGATGATGGGAGGCAGCTGACGGGACTGGGGTCAAGAGGTGGAGCACTGGCAGTTTGTTGCTGACCCTGTTTACCATCACCAGCCTCCAGAGGCAATGTGTCAAGCAATTCAACCTCATCCACATGAGGTAAATGTCTGTTTTAGTGTTCCTGGAACAAACACAAAGCCGATGCAGTCCCCTCGCTGATGGACGTGTCGGCACCACTACTGTGGGTGCTGTACTGTCTGGATGAGTGGATGTGTTTTACTCAATCCTGGGAACTCCACTGAGACCGACAAGTCAAACTGCAAAGTTCAAGAGAAGTCTAGTGTGCTCTTAACAACAGGCAGACGGTCTTCTAGGCGAAAGGAAAGGTTACATCTGATGGCTGGTTGAAGGATTCTTACTGTTTTTGTCATTGTGCTCCTTCAGCTTCAGCAAATATCAAATCCAACGACATTGGTGTTCACAAATCAAGTCAAATTTGTCTCTTGACATCAATACATTTTATGTGAAATATAAACAACTTTATTTTAGTTATGTACAGTTTTACAGCTTATCGTGAGCTGAAAGGGGAAGATTAAAATGAGGGATGAAAATTTAAGGTTTCTGTGTTACAAACCTCAGGAGTATCTGCAAGCATTTACATCAAAATCCACTCAGGACAAGCATAAAGTGCTCTTTTTAGGTCTGAGACATGCTTTTGTCTTCAGTTCAGGGAACTGGCTGCATCCCCAAAGATGCATGGGTCCCTTATAACTGTCTCTTTGGCTAAGAGACACTTCTGGACAACAAAAGACAGCACTGGACCTGTTGTCCCCCAGAATTCACTTTAGCAGAAGATAGCAGAATTGAAAAGCTGACCTCCTCTTTTTTTTTTTTTTCCTATTTCTGTAGCAATTTATTCTACAACCTTTGTATGTCGGGACTGTATGAGATGCTGGGTTTTCTGTTCAACTTAAAACTGGAGTCCCTTTTTTCTGCCACAAAACAAATATAGAAGAAAATGGACAGATAAAAATAAAGACATATCTCATTCTGTAACCATCTAATGTATATTTCCACTGAGGCTCTTTAAAGTTGCACATATGTGCATTTTTAAATTAACATTTGTTATCACTGTCTCTATTTACACAGGGTGTATTCTTTTAATTTATTGGGATTAAATGCAAAACTTTTGCAAGATAACGCAAAAGAAAAAAAAATCCCAAGTATCCCCTAGAGGGCTCCATACTAATGTATATGGCTTATATAAAAGAAATAGGAGGCAAAGAGAAGGAGAAATATGCATGGCTTCAAATTGCGCCTCTTTGTTGATTTGTTCTGTTGAAATTAATTACTTAAAATGGATGCAATACTGCAACAGACTGGCAACCTGTCCAGGGTGACCCCGCCTCTCGCCCGGAACGTTAGCTGGAGATGGGGACCAGCACCCCTCCCGGCCCCACTAAGGGACAAGGGTGTAAAGAAAATGGATGGATGGATGGATGGATGGATGGATGGATGGATGGATGGATGGATGGATGGATGGATGGATGGATGGATGGATGGATGGATGGATGGATGGATGGATGGATGGATGGATGGATGGATGGATGCAATAATTTAGCAAAATCATAATGTGGCTGTTTCAGATGGATAGAAGAAGAAAAAGTCTTTGGAATTGAAAAGTCAAAATTCGAAGGTTGGTTCAGAGGGACTCTGTGTTAGGAAAATCACAAAAGTTCCTTAGCCGCTCACATCTTTGGATGAACATTGCCACCAATTTGGAATCCATTACATGCTACAGGACCCCTTAAATAAAACCCAGAACTATTAATTACCCAAGTATGGGATCATGCTAAAGGTGAATGTGCAATTATAGAATTGAATCAAGGCCCTGTTGGGCTTGTCATTCCTGACAGAAATAATTTGGCTGAATTATTAAAGGCTTTACAGCCCTCAGCATCTTCATTGTTAGTATAGAGCTGCTGCAGAGATCCAAGCTTTGCTTGTTTATCTCCCAAGTAAGACTGTGAACTGCACTTATTTAAAAGATGTCTTTGAAAAACAAAGTTAAAATAATACTGAAGTATGCCGCGTTGTTCTTTGAACCATGAAATGAAGGAGGTCAAACTTAATGAGATCATTTTACGTTGTTACAGTTATGATAATCATGCAGAAAGTGTCACTTTCATTTTTGGGGGGCTAGAAAGTTTAATAAGCTACCTGCTTTTGCAGTGTAAAGATCTGATGAGATGTTTCACAGTCACAGAATCATATATAAGTTCAACATTAAAGATTTATTTTTCAAACTAAAACATGAAAACTGTTGTTGCACTATGTGGAAAGTTACCAGAATGAACAAATATTAAGGCTTAATGTTTGTTTCCGACCATTTTGCTGACACTTTACTCAAAATGACTAAAATGAAAATATCTTTTTTGTGTTGAATTCTGATTTGTTGTTTGTTTTGAGCTAATTTCCTGTGATGAAGCAGGTTTCCCTTGTCTGACTGGTTGGCTTCAGGCTGCCATGATTAGCAGCTGTCTATAATTACCAAATCAAGCCGTGGTTTGGGTTTTAGTCTTCTGATCGGCTGCAAAAACAACTCAACAGTGAAGAGGGAGTCAGCAGAATTCTGCTGTCATGGAGATTACGATGACAGTCCAGAAATGTGTGCTCCTCCGGTGGCTTCTCTGGTATGATTTGTTTTAATTTGAAACAATCATAGCTTCTCACAGCTGTGCTTTTTACCTTCAACATTTTGTTTTATTTATTTATTTTTGTCATTTCCAGCACTGCTGTACTTCACTCTGTATCAGCTGGAGGGGCATATTGTGCTAAAACAGCGAGAGGTATGTAATTTGCTTTAATTGCTGTCACTGATTACTAATAATTACCAATTAGTGGGTATATTTGACATTTTAAAATGACGCAGCTAACAGAATAAGCATTGTTGCCACATGGTTGCTCAGAATGAGGGAATTCTATAAATTAAATGGCAAAATGCAGTTAGTTACCTTCCTTGGAAAACTTTCTACTAATTAGCATAACATCATCTGACTATATTGTGTACATTAAAATTGGCTGATATTTTTAATTTAAATCACAGCATACACTTCAGTAGATTAGAAAATAATTTAGTTTAGAGTAACTCGACTCAAGTTATTTTATACTAATTATCATTAAACACGGTAATGTATACTTGAATTATTTGTTAATTTTTATTGTCTTGCAGTAAATTGAAACCTAAAATGCACTTCTGAGAATTAATGTTACAGAATATTCTTCAAAAAATCTAATTGATGCAGATATGTTGGCTTGCTGAAACGTGTGCCCGTGTACTGTAAAGTAATGCACTTAATAATTGGTTAGGGCTCCTCTTGAATTAATGACCGCTTCAAAGCAATGTGGCTCAACCTGTTCAACCTCTGTTAAAGTCCAGCTTGCTTTATCGGCAGTCTTCAGCTCAAGACCTCATAGCTTATCTATGCCAACCAGTTAGGCAAGTTGGTAGACGAGTCAAGCATAGTCGTACCCTAATTTACTTTGCTAAGCAAGCTGAAAACCCAGCTTGCTTAGCAAAGACCTTTTGTGTATTGCCCTCGCCGTGCAGAATCAGTGACTGCATGCTTGATAAATGTCAAAGCAACAGTCTGCCCCCATGACTGCAGATGTTATAAAAATTCTGTGTATTTTTTTTAAAATATAATATGAAAGGTTTCTGAAAAACTGAATTTTGGGTTTTCATTAGCTATAAGCCATTATCATACATTATTCTTTGTATGATGAAGCTGAGTTCTGCTTTTTTATTTAAATTACTGTTCCATTTCATTGAGATGCAACTGTATGATGGAGTGAATTAGCTTTGGTTTGACTGTGAACTAAATGGTCTGGTTTGTCTCGTCCTTTACGTCTTTAAGAAGAACTTGGCCTGTATTGACTTTGTGCTCTTCCAGCTCGTGCAGCCGTCTTGGGTTTGGCGTATCCTGGAGCCAATGGAGCCCCTGATCTCTCCTCACCAGCTGTTGGTTTGTGGCATCCTTCAACTTTTAGTTTTGATGACCTGCCTCCAACTGAATCTAACATGAACTCTTATGAAGATGATCATAATGAAGCCCCGTCAGATAAACCTCGGTATATAGGAACTCACACCAGGTTCCCGTTTAGCCATGGCCCATTCCCACAAGCCTCAAGGGGACAGATGGCTGACCAAATACTTGGTGTTCCTCGAGGTCTGTTGGACAGAAGGCCTGAGTCCAGCTTGGAGGAGGTCAACCATGTTGCCCCACCGACACTCGTCAAAGCCCCCAGCCATCCTGACCCGATGAATCTGCACCCTCAAGGTCGCAGAAAGCCGTTTCTGTTCAGTCGCAGCAAAAACAACCCTGCCGGTGACGAGTTTGCCCCAAATAGACGTGGCATGCCTTTGACTGGACATGCCCCGCCACTGACCTTGGGTCATGCCGCTTACCAAAGTGGAATTAACCCTGAAGTCCCCCTTTTGCATTCTGCTCGCTTCTTCCAGAGACGGCATGGCTGGGCTCCGGTGCGCGGCTTTTGGAAAGTGGTCAAGCGCCCTGGCCATCTTGCTAAGAATCCACGCAGGAGACTTGGTGTGAGGCCTCTTATTCAAGGTAGAGCCATCTTACAAGGCTTGAGAAAAACAAAGTAAGGTGCTCTTAAATGAGTGTGAAGGAAAGGGCCTGACATGTAGCACAGCTGTCTTGTCAGATAGTGTCACTGTGACATGAGTTAACAGGCATTTTAAGGGCTGCATGTGTGGGTGGTGGGGTAACATAACTTCTTCTGCAAGTGTTTAGGCACTACTGCAACTTTATGTGCAGCCATATATCTGTACAAGTTCATGTGCTGTTGCTTTCTCATCTGTAACTCCAAAACAAGTCATGTCACACCTTCTCTCGAATATAAAATTGTTCCAAATTGTCAATGCTTTTCTTTTTTTTTTCTTTTTTTTTTTTCCCTCATGAGTCAATGAGGTCTATATGCTACCAGAGTGCCATCTATTGGTTCTAATGGGTACAAATCATTTTGGCTCACAATATTTTAAACAGGTGTTGCTTAACAGAGGGTTGGTCTTTGACAAATCCTGCAGCCTAACAATCTGTGAGTACTAATGGTACATATCCCAATTTCTCTAAATAGTCCAAGTGGCATTTTTCTTTCATCTGGTTTTTATTTAAAGCAAATCAGAAGATAAGAAATGGATCTTTCTACTTTTTTTTTTAGTGCAGACCAATATTGGCTTTAAATATTCCCTACACAGGATTAATAGAAAACAAGTCCACCCATTAGCTTTTGTCTTTAATTGCCTACAGAGTTTGAGCATGTGAGGTGGCAGGTGGGTAAGGTTATCACTGATCGACCCCCATAAATCAATCAATCAGGCGCTAAGGGAGGGAGTCGGGTCTATGAGCAGTCATTTGGAACGGGGAGTGAGGAAATGAGCGGCAGAACAAAGTAAAGCAATCAACTGTGCATGAGCAGCAGGAAGGCAGGCAGGCAGTCGACAAGAGCAGCAATACATCACAAAGGACACTGGGTTGGGCAGGGAGAACGAGAGGACCACTTGGCAGCAGAGGACATAGAGTTTGAAGCAGTGATGTGATGTTGGATTTAATTTAAAGAAGAGAAAAGCTCACATGAAATATTTTGAACAAGGGTTCTAAAAGAATTGGGGAGGGGCAGAACCTCTGTTTGGCGCAGATGTGCTTTGAGATCCGGCGCCACCTTAACCTTGATCAATAATGGTTTGTAATGTGTTCAAAAGGTTTTTGTTTTTTGCTTTTAATGATGGCTGGCACACTAAAATGCTTAAAGAGAGGGTAAAGAAAAGCAAGCTGCAGCAAGGACTATATTTAGTACAGCAACCAGCTCATTTGTTGAAACGTGAAGTGCATGGTAAACTGGATCTGTACCAAAAGCAGTTTCCTGACATGCAGCTCGACTTGTTTTTAGATGTGATTTTTTTACGTACCGGTACAAGTTCTGGAATTTTGGGATCATTTCATCTTTTTTTTTTTTCTTATCTAGTTTAAGCATGTAGTTCATGGCAGGAGATTAAAGGAAACTTACACTCTGAATTATTAGGGAAATGATTCTGTCTCTGGGGTCCAACAGGAGATGATGCATTCTTTTAGACAAAACATTTTACGTGAATTTCACTTCTATATAAAGTCGACTAGAAGACAACATGCACGTCTTTCAGTTTTTGTTCCTCAGAAGTTGGGTGTATTTTTGAAAAACGGGGTTTTCTTCTCTGACAAAACTGAAATGTGGTTAGCATTTTATTCAGAGTCAAAACTTTACAGAGTCTCCTTTTGCAGCATTACAACTTTAAGAATTTTGCATATTCCCACTTGCTCTGTGCAATTATAGGCTGAGGTGTCTGCTAATCCTAAGAAAAAATACTGAAGTTCAGTTGGATTAAATGCAGAAGATCTGAACATCAGCGTTCAAATGCTCTGGCTGTATGTTTAGGGTGGCTGTCCTGGGGGGCATGAATCTCAAACCCAGTGCGCCAGACTTGTAATAAGAATTTCTCTGTGGGGACTAATAAAGTATTTCTAATCTAATTACTGGCTTCTTCAGATTAATGCTGCTCTTGCCCAACCTTCTGGTTTCAGTGGATGGCCATAACTTATTCTGTTGTGAGATGATGGATTGAACAGTTCTCTTCATGATGTTTAAAGCTTAGGATATTGTTTTATAAAGTAATCCAACCATAAAATTCTTCAGGCTTTTGTTCCTTATCAGTTTGCTGTATTTCTTGATCTTGGTGACAATATTTGTTCAGTAATGTTCTGTAACATTGCCTCTTTGGGCTTCAAATAAGTGGCTATATTTATTAGAATACATGCAGGTGGACTTTAGTTCCTAATAAAGTGATCTGAGAAGGTTTGGGTGCACTGGATTTTATTTATGGCCTCTGGTGTGAAGGTGGTTGAATTCAAATTATCACCAAACCTCAACTCTATTCCAGTAGAATCAAAATGCATATGGCATGCCGAGCTTTGTGGAGTTTATGTGAAAAAAAAATGTGAATAAAGTTGAGAAGATATTTATTTTTTCATAACTCACTCCAAGTGTAGCTGCATCTACGCTCTTGCTTATTTTCAGAAAATACTTTAGATTTTCACATTCCCTTTATTATCACCACCTGCAGATAAGCTGTTTCTCCCCTCAAAACACTTCTGTGTTACCTTTTTTTCTCTCTCCAGATTTAAAGTTTTACAGATGCTGTAATTATCTATTTAGAGCCTATTGTACACTGTTCTCTACCAGTTTTTTTTTTTGGTGCTGGAGGATTTGTCTGTAAGCCAGGCTAGCATATAGCTTGGGAAAGGACAGGGCTGTTTATCATGTCTGTTGTATAAAGCAGCGTGTCTGTCTGCAAAGTGTGAATGCACAAGAACTGCATTTCCTCAAACCATCCTAAATAATGGTTGCTATTGTGGTTTTTTGAAAGTAGTAAATGAGATGAATTTCTACATAGTTCTGCACTAAAGCCTTGTTGGCAGCTGCACTTGGCACATTTAGCAATGAGCGGCTGAAAATAATGAATATCGCTGCAGACCACACAAACGCAAGCAGCACCAGCAGTAGCAGCCCCCTGGCTCCTTTTGGTTGTTTAATTTATTATTTGAATGAAGCAATCGTTTCTCGCCTGATGGCAAATTTTGGTAATTCAATGTTGACTCTGTGTTGAAGAGAGGGAATTTTGGTTTAAGCGGAAAAAATAATTGCCGATCAATATTTTTATCTCTGAGTTCAGCATGAATTGTGGGCAATTTTGATTATTAAAATGTCAGCAATAAATCAGCACTAATGTTTTTGTGTGCAACTGCTTCTCCAGCAGTGAACTGAGTGAGGCCATTATATAGGAGGGTATATGTTGTACTTTAAGGATATAATTATGCTCTTAATACTGAAGTCATGGAGTTCTGGTGTGAAATGTTCATAAACTCATAATGGGCATGAATGTAATAGTAAATCTGGGGATTTTAATGTCGTGTTTGAACCTTTTTTTGTTTTTTCAGAGTTAAATGATGTGTGCATCAAAACAACCGAGTGTGAAAGTTTTAATTAACTGTTGACTATTTTTTATCCAAACTATATGTATAAAAAAAAAACCTGTCCCTCAGCATTTTATGTGCAACATGCTGAGGGACATTTATTCAAACATTTGTGGGGGTGTATGCATAACTGCCAATAACAGAACATCCCCACAGGGAGAATAATTGATGCAAACATTACAAAAACAAACAAAAATGACATTTAGTTGAGATAAATGACTTGTCAGTGCAGTGGTGTTTCTAGAACAAATTTACTGGGGGGGCAGTGTGGGGCCAGAGTTTGTTTTTTCTTCCTCATGGGGGCACAGAACAAAAAATAAAACAAATAAAAAAAACCAGTGCTATAGTTCCTCTTTTAATATATTAAGTGAGCCACAGCAGAGACCCATCAGTTAGTAGCTAAAAGCTGCGATCTTATCTCAATATAGCTAAAAGTGCAACCCCATCATTTTTAATTTATTGTTGAAGTGAAACTGCGAATATAATAGTTGAAATCGCTCCGATTAATCAAGTTTGTTTGCATATGTTATGGCCCGTGGCCTCTGAAGGACATGCAGTCTCTTTTTGTTTATGCAGGTTCAGGTGTGGGAGCGCACTCTGCTGATTGATTGCTGGAGCCTGGAGAGTTTTTAGTCTTGATTTAAAGGAACTCAGTGTTGCGGTTTCGGTGCCAACTCGTATCACAATAACAGATTAATTTAGTATTATCTTTTAAGTACGGGGCCTGTAAGAGGGGACAGAAACAGATCTTCAAGGGCGCAGGTTCCTTTTAGCCCCTTTCTAAAACCACCCATGTTACATTTCACACATTATGTATCACATTATGTGCAAAATGTGCTATCATCATATATGCTATTACAACAGGAACACAAAAATGTTGTGCATAATGCAACTTGCCAAACTATCTGCAAAAACTTTTAAATTAAAGAGTTATGTAAAAAAAAAAAAAAAAGGTTTTGTGCTACTTAAAGACTTTTCCCTGCTGGTATTGAAATATTAAACTGCTTTTAAATTAAGGGCCATTAGAAAGGACTGGATAGGATTGTGCTTTAATATGCATCAACTCTGGTAATATAAAGTTTTTTTAGTATTCAGCTTCTGTTAACAAACACAGACAACAATATCTCTAACAGCACAACAGGGGCAGCAATCAAATTAGTGTTATCCACACAGGTGTGCTATTAGATTCGTTTATTAAATTATTTCTGGTTTTTTTGAGAGTGAATCATTTTTTGTTTCTAATTTGTTTTTGTCCTTTTTTTTTAGCTGCAGCTCATCAGCTATATTATTATTCACCCCCCCCCCCCTATTAAGACTCCAAGTTGATGCATCATGGTATTAAAAATACAGATTGCTAACATTGCAAGAGTCGTGTTAGTTAGCAAAACTAAATCAGAGCTCATTTTATGGTGTTTTACTTTAAAGCTTGTTTTTAGTTTGTTGCATTCTGGCAATGTTTTTGTTTGTTTTGTTTTTGTTTTTTGTTTAGTTTTGATCTCAAGTTCATCAATCCACAGCTAATTTCCACCGCTCTTCCAAATGAACTCCAATTTTATCAAGGCTGTACCCAGTCCTGTGTGTGTGCATGTGTAGGTGTGTGTGTATCTGTGTGAGTTTGTGTATTTAATAACACAGAGCTCTTTTAAAGCAATGCTGACTGCTGCCCTTCACACACATTCCATGAATGAGGTGGTTAGCAACAATAAGTACATGTCCTTGTGTGATTTGTCATGTGTGTATTTCCTCCTGCAATATCTGCTGCCCTCCTCTTGTTGTCCCACTCGAGGCCCCGGGCGAGCCAGCTTTGGCCTGCCAGCGCAACTGACCTGTGGTAAGGGGGAAATCAATAGTCAATTCCATTTTGCAGCCAGTCTGACAGGTACTAGATAGGAGTGGATTGGGTGCATGTAGGGAGCAGGATCGTGAGTCTGAGCTTGTTTGACCCTCTCCCACAAGTACACAGTGTCTCATGTGGTCACTGTACAGTGGACACAGCCGTTAAAGCTCAAGAATGTGCTCTACTCCCTGGCAACTTAGGAAACGATGACAAGTGGAGCTCTGTGCTTGCTTTGTGTTACTAAGGGTAAGAAGAAGCAGGAACTAGCACAACTAACGCGTAAGGAGCAGCAGTGTGCAACAATCTGAATTTTGAATATTTACAGCAAAAAACTGTGTACATGTGGTGCTGATATGACAAACGCAGCTTTTTTAAACTATGGATTTCTACCACTTGTCATGGCAATTAAATTAAAGGACAAGAGTGACTAACTTGGTCCTTCACCACCTCTAGGTTTTACAGATGTTAGACATTATTAGGAGTCCAAGCTTACAGAAGCAAAGTTATTTGGCAGAGCACTTTTTTCTTTTTTTTTTGTCTTGTTTGACAAAGCCAAAATAGCAGCTTAAACCGGAGTACAACTGGAGCCTTTCCATTAGACTTAAGCATATGTGTGCACAGTTACTCGCATGCAGTAGTACAACGTGCCTCACCAAGTCATGGACACTAAAGTCGACATGTTTTGGGTTAAAACTGTTATAAATTCTAAATCACAACTTCAAAACCATATATATATATATATATGTGTGTGTGTGTGTGTATTAAATCCATGAATGATTTTGTATCACATGAGGTAGGTCCCGCATATCTCTGCCTTATTGATTGATTTGCCACATTGCAAAAAAAATGCTGAACGATCTTGAAATGTCTAAGGTAGAGTGTGCGCCTGAATGACTGCTACTCAAATTTGACTGGATGATATTGTTCTGGTCTGTCAGTGGTCTTGATTTCAGTTTTACTGAAACCTAAAGAAGAGAAATCCAGTAAAACGCTCATTTTATGTAGAGAAAAACATGTCATTAGTCACAAGTAGTGGGTTTTGAGTGTGTTGCAATTGTTTCGTATCCAAGTTTCCAATGTGGGGATCCATTGCAACACTGCAACTTCCTCCATTTAAGCACCACAAAGAAAAACATGCTGAATATCATAATATTTTTATGCATCATGTGTATCGATAATAAAAACCACATTTTATCATTTAAATAAAAGCTAGTGAATTGGACAAAGTCTCTTTTCAAAGATATATCTCCTTTATAATTACCACAATGAAAGCGGTATTTTATATACCTGGCATAAAGTTAGTTGACAAAATGTTAATCCAATATAAATTTTCTTAAGAACAAATTCTAAATTGGTAAGAACAATCTCCTAATGCTTTAAAAAATTTTGTGCGTGAATTAGTCAGTACTTTTCTCTGTCAATAGTCAGTTTTCTTTTTTGCGTGTGGTTCATATTAAACTGCATCATAATCCCTTTTTTTTAAACTTAACATTAAAAACAGTTTAGTTAAATGACATTTAAACCCAAAAATGACCCTCTGTGACTAGCAGCAGCAATGACAACAGCAGCTGTGATTAAAGTTAACAGGAGTAAGTCTCTGTACAGCATGAAAGGAAAAAGACATAAAATTATGTTTTTAGAAATGACTAATTTTGGGATAGCAACATGTCAAATGTGAGCAAGAATCAAAAGACGAGACAGTATTCTGTTAAGCACAGTACAAGAACTGCAATCAAACCAAGCCGAGCTTCGTCGATTCAGCTTAGCTCCGGGACCCTCTGCTAATTTTACTGCTCACTGAAACGTTGCATGTAATACCCAGTGGATGGAGAACACTTTGTTCATTAGTGCTGATTAGGAAATAAGATCAAGCAAAATATGTCAACTCATGATAACCAGTTAATGTGTTTTTAATTAGGGCCTGCTTTTCTCCTCTCCCAATAATTCCTGCTCCGAAACCCACCGCCGCTTGCATTTATTTCCTCCTCTGGAGGCCTCTTGATTAAGAGTTAGCCCCTATTATGATTTTAAGGGCAGCTTAGTGACGGAGCAGAGATGCAGCTGTTAGATTAAAAGTTTAGTGGTTGAGCTCACTGGCGCGTCTCGCTCACCGTTTGAAATGACTCCTCATCAATGAGATCATTTTAGGACTTAACAAGCTAATAAATGGGATATGGCAACCAGTTTCGAAGCGCCTTTGGGAGGGTTAAGCCACGGCTTACAATCCCATTTAAAAGCTTGTTCTATTACCATGCAGACAAAAGTGTCAACCTGCTGAGAGAGGGAGACGATGGCATTTTGAAGCAGCCTCAGTGATACAGCAGATCTGCAGCTTCAAAGGTCACCCTCAACATTGGGGGTCTTCTTGATGCAGAACGATCTCATCCTTTCAGGAAAAAAACCACTTCCTGGACTCACAAGGTAGAATAATGATTAATATGCTTTTTGTGAAAGGTACTACGCTAAGTACTACCATATTGCCAACACAACATAAGTACACTTTTTGTAACAAGACAATAACAACAAAGAAATCTGATTTATTGTATTTATATGTCATTTTTGAAGCAAAATTGACAAAATACCATGTTGGAAAATGAACAGAAAGGCTCTTTGGAATCAAGAGGTAGAGAGAAAGGTCTCCAGCTTCAATAACAATTTCTTTTGGCAATTTGTGTGTGAATAAATCTTTCAGACACCCAATGTAATGTACCACCTCCATGTCTCTTTAATGTTTAAGACACGTACTTACCAGCATCTTTGTTAGCTCGTCAAGCTAATTGACTTCATACTTAGTTTGCAAATAGTTGAGATATTGTAGTTTCTTATGAGAACTGCTAAAAGTACCACCACTAGCAGCTGCAGAGAATTTCATGCATTTCATATCAGTGTCTTGTTAAAAAAAAAAACTGTAATGATCAATAAAGCACCAAGGAGATTTATTGGACATAAGTTGATGGATAATTTTTAGGTTGTGCTTTTTTTTGGCAATCGCAGTACATGGTGCAAAAATGGAAAATATTCAAAAGCCATCTGCAAAATGTCCTTTCTTCCATATTTGTATTTTTTTTTTTTTTCAGAACCAGCTATCTCCTTTCTTTTGAAACTATGCTGGTAATTTAAACACCCCACTTTTCCTTCCCAGAATAGGGCCCCATCAGTCATTCGTTTCTTCCTGGAAAATAGTGAAGTTTCACAAATCAAATTCAAAACAAGGATGTTAGTGTTGCTGCCTCTGCGGCTTGGCTTACACACACACATACGTCCTCCAATCTGAGCCGCTTTGAGTCACACTATTTCATCTGGTGCTATCAGGGTTGATGAGAGCCTCTTGTCTTTCTCGGTCGGCTGCAGCTGCTGTGTGGTGAGTGGCAAGCCTCTCTGATGGCTCTCCTTTATCTTCGCATCAAGCAATTTGCTGCTCCTTTCATTATGATCCTTGTGCCAGATTGAAAATGAAAACTTCACAAAACTTGTGTTTTAAGTGACTCAAGTACAAGCGGTAACGCTGAGAAGACATTTTTAATTTCATTTTGAGGTTGCTCAAATTTTTGTGTCCAGTCTGGACACAAAAATTGTGTCCAAGTGCTTTTGTGCATTAAAGGTCACAAAAGCACCTTTAATGCTTTTGTGACTGTAAAGCAGGTACAAGAAACATCAAGAAATGTTTTATTTTAACAATTGTTTTTGACAGTTTGGTCAGTTTGTTTATCTTTGTGAAAACCGTAAAATTCTCGATTCAAAGCAATGGGATACGTAGTTGAGTGTTGTGGTATGGAAAGCACATTCTTCTTCTTCTTTCATTAAAAAAAGAGGATGTGAAACTGATTGTTTCTTTTCTAGGAATGTGTGACTTTAGAGAATGCTGATGCAAAATCTTAGATTGAATTTAACTAAACTGTGTTTTAACTCATCATTGTTCGGATATAGAGACAACATTTTAAAAATAAATTCTCTATTCAACAAACAAAACCTGTCGTGAGAAATAAGTCCACAAAAGAGGAACTACTAGAGTGAAGGATATTGCCAAATCCTGTGAGTGGGCGTTGTGTAACTAACCCCTGAAAGCAACAGGAAAGGAAATGTACAGAGACAAGAGGACAACATTTCTTTACACATTGCACCATGTCTCTGTGAAACAAAAGAAAAATGCCAAACGTGTATTTGCATTTTCGAATCAGGAGCAACTCATGTTTGTTTGTTTGACAGAATACACTCAAGGTTTAATACTCTGTCCGTCTCTGACTATTTCTTTTTCTGTCTTTTTCTCGCTTGTCTTTTGTTATAACTCCAGGCAATTATCCATTAGTGGAGAGCAGGAATTTTTAAAAAGGCAAGAAGGGAAAGTGGAGGCCTTTTTGCAAAGAGCTGATAAGAAAAATGGGAGAAATTCCATTTCGCTCTCATTGCAAAACAAACATCAAATATTCAGTTATGGACAAAGAGGAGAAATCTCAGTTTGAATGATAGCTGCAAATGACTTAAATTATGAGTCACATTTCTACAACTTTTACATAAACAAACCATGTTTATGTAAAGTTTTTTTTTGTTGTTTTTTTTTTTTTTTTTAGCCCAAATGCCTTTAAATAAATCAACATCTTTTAGCTCAGCTCATTCCAAGGTATTTCCAGACCAGAAGGGACAAATAGGTACTCCAGCATATTCTGGGTCTGCTCGGGTGTTTCCAAAGGGAAATATCTGGGAGGCATCCCAATCAGATGACTCCTTTTAAATCAGACGACAAGCGGCTCTTCAAGCTCTCACTGGATGATCCTAGTATTCAGGATCTCATTCTGTTGGTCATGATTCATGGTTCAAGACCATAGGTGAAGGGTGAAATATTGACAGATCACTAGATCACTATAGGCTGGAGCAGCGCCCACATTACTGCAGACAATGTCCCTCTTGGTCTGTCCAGCTGCCTCTCCATCCGATCAAACATTTGAACTCCTCTGCTTCAGACCGACCCCCAAGGCTAAGAGGGAGAGATGAACACAGCTCTTCAAAACTACACCATGAACTCCACAAACAGTGTCCTGGTCTGGACAAAAGGCATCCCGATGGAGATCAGCCCCTAGGGAGGAAACGAGCTCAATTCTGTGCCTTTAAAAGCAATTCACTTGCTTTGTATCCCTTCACCTGGAAACAGATGAATTATTTAGAGAATGTCTCTGAGAAAAAGGAGTTCTGGGTTTAACTCTTAGACATGTTTCCCCACAACCCAGTCTCAGCTAATTGGAAGCGGCACACTTAGGAACTTGTTTACTGCTGTGGTCTCACATATTGGTATGGATTTCTCACACAAGTATGTCATAATGTCTGTCTCAAACGTCTGATGGTGAAATCACAAAGAGTCATGAGACACCCCTGACGTGAGAACGTTTGTCTCTGCTATTAGCATTGGATCAATTATTGGTTACTACGTATTATAAAAATATTATCCTAACTTTCTGCCTTGAAAGCATTAAATTGGTCATGCAGATAAATTAAGTCAACACACTCAAGTATTTGGCAGATAACTACGATTATAGCTCTAATTAACAAAATGTCAACTTTTCATCTCACAAGGATCTTGACATTTACTTTTACACACATTACATCAGCCGTGATGGTACCAGTTTCACTTTGCTTTGTTTATGTCTGTTTGCATATTTTTGCTCCAATCCTCAAGGACCAGTGTCCTTCATGTGTTGCACGATTCCCTCATTAAACTCACCTTGAATCAAAAGATGGAGCCTCTGCAGAATTTGATGAGATGACTAGAAGGTAATTTAACCAACGCTAAAAGGTCATTCTAGAACAAATGAATAAAAAACCAGCAGGACAATCTTGAAGACTGGAGTTGAGCACCACTGCTGAAAACAAGCCATTTTGTGCATAATGGACTGTAGTGTCCCAACATACTCATCCATGAAGTTGTACTTTGCATCATGTATGTTTCTTTAAATGTCCCCACAATCAAACTAACCTCAAATTGTTTTATTGTTAACTTCTCTGGAGTTATGCAGCAGTGTGCTCCATAAATCCCCCAGGAAATATATTTGCATGTTTTTCCCTTTTTTGGTTCTCTTTTCGATTGTGGCTTATGCTAAGACACTACATTCTTCTACTTTTTCTCACCAGATAAAAATAAGTGTTCTAGAACACAACAGGACACTGATAGTTATTGCAAATAATTTGTTAATTAATATTGTTAATCATATTCCATATTTTGAGCCATTTGTTTAATTTATCTTTGTGGTAAAGTATTTTCATAACTTGTGGCAAGCATGAAAAGGCTCAAATCTCATGAAAAAAATATTTTTTAAATTATCACTACTTTATGTAGACTTGATATTGCACCTCTAACAAATGGGTTATTTTTGACTAGTTCACTTGAACCTTGGGCAAGCAAAAATAATTTTGCACCAACAGATGGTAGATATTATTTTTTGGAGTCTCATAACATTTTTTTAGAGCAGACTTCAGAAAATGACTTTAGGTCATTGTTTGTCAAGTAGGTACAACATATACCCAAGATGAACATAGGCCCGATGGACCCCAGGATGTCATGAACAAGAATGGAAAAAAACAGAATTGCAAAATATCTAAATGTCAAGCGCCTGTAGATTCTCACTGTTTTTGCTAAGACAGAACATTAGTCACTACCCAGAAACAGATTTGTATCTTTTTCTAGGTAATGACTAAGTAACAAGTGGCAGTTACTAGAAAAACACACGTTATGTTATGACATCATATGTTGATATGCATCTGTATATGTTGAATAATAAAAAGAAATAAAAAAAAAACATTTTACATGCAACATGTACTGCATGTCTTGAATTGATAAACCACAGCTGTGTTAAATATGGAAAAAAAAAATCTCTTCCTTTTTGGGATTATTCTTTTCACACCTTTAAATTTTTTGTTTCTGTTTTCACACACAGAAACACAACAATGCTGTAAAGGCAGGATTTTTCTGTTGGTGCTTTGTGAGTTGGTAATCAGATTTTCTTCACATCTGAACATCTTGTGTAATGGTGAGTATTTCGAGATCAATGTTCTCCCTCACCTATGTTGTAACAGATTTAGTTTGTTGATCCACTGTTAAGTTTTTATTAAGATAGATTTTTTATAAAAATAACAATGAACTCAGGTCCACACTTATCATTTTTATGTAAAAAAAAAAAAACACCAAACAAGGATAGCTGCCTGTAACAAGTGGCAGTTACTAGAAGAACACACGTTATGTTATATCATTTTATTCACAATGATGTAAATGTTAAATTTTCTGCATTATTGATGTTTCAAGCATTTTAATCTAAGACGGCATGATTGCAGATAAGCTCAAACTGTATGATTTGTTGCTGCAGCAATATCCTCTCAAAAAGATACTGGTTTAATGATGATGGGGCACCAACTATGGGGTGTTTACGCTCTTATTACGAACTAAATCTGTCAGGCTTTAAAATGAGGTAGAGAAAATAAAGACTGGCAGACAGCTGTGGAAGCACTTATGGCTGGGCAAAGGAGGGCAATAATTATCAGTCACTGGTAGAAGCAGCCAGACTGCAGGATTTTCTCACAAAACCTTGATCACTGCTATAAATTTGTCCTTGTCACATTCAGCTTTGAGTGTTTTAAACCAGCTTGAAGTGAACACATCTCACTAAAAAACATCAGACCTTAGACTTTTGTTTTACGTGTCACCGTACATGTGGTGCAGAAAATCATTATGGCTCTCCCTGATGTGAAAACCTCAAATAACCTCCAGTTTTAAGTATAACTAAAGCAATAAAGCAGAAATGCACAAGGTTTTCACACACCCTAAACTATACTTTCAGGTAATGTGTAGAACTGTGGGGCTGTTTGTCTCACAAGGCCATTGAACCCCTTTTAGAGTAAATTATATTATGAACTCTGAAATACCAGAAGGATCTAAATCGAGTGGATATCACTGATAAATAGAAAATGGGCCAATTTGGTGTCTATAGTTCAACAGACCTTCTTCCATTGCCATTTTAGACCCCAAACTGAAATCCTATGGAAAACCTACAGTGTGAGCTGATGGTTGGATTACTCCTAAAAAATTCTGAGCTATTATTATTCTGCTGCTTCTTGCAGAAAAAAAGCTTTTGATTTTCTAGATTTCAAAGGCAATGAATGCAAGCTGTTTACACAAAAACACTGGGCATACTGCGAAACCCAGTGAAACATACAAAACACCATGCCTGCGATTCATTTTTAACCAAAACATGTCATCGCCGTAATTCTTCTTTTACTGCATCACTTGGAAAGAAATGGCATGTTGCGATATGGCATGCAAAGCTTGCAATTTTTAGTTGATGCCTTTCAACGTGTCTGCTCGACAGGTTATGTCATGATGACATACACATGGATGTTGGTGATTGCCGTGCTGGTAGACTCTGCAAACGGAGCAGGAAGTCGTGAGTGTTGTTTTTGAAAATCAGAAATTGAAATGTAAACACCTAACCACCAGTTAGAAAGACAATTTCAAACATCTTATTTTTGAGGCACTTTCCCATAAAATGCAATGTTTGATATTAGAGAGACGATGAAAAAAAAAAAGTTTTCTGCCTTCTAATCTTCAAACATGTTTTTATTTATTTTGTTTTCTCAAGAGGGTGACATCCAACCATGTGCAAGGATCCACACATCAAGTTCGGTGGTGCCTCTGGGATCACCTGTCACAGCCACCTGTGTCATCAGAGAAGACTGCCCTCTAGTTATTGGACAAGCTGTTCATATCGAGTGGCGTCTTGGCAGTGAGCTTATTCTCAACAGCCTTGCAGCCAATGAGAGCAACAGGGTTTCCAGGATTGTTGTACCGAGCTTCAATCGCACCGAGGCACTACTTGTCTGCTGCATCCAGAATTGTTCTCAAGTTGTCACCGGAGTCGAGATCCGAGCTGGATGTAAGAAAAATTTTATAGCATGTTCAGAAAGGAACTTCTATAAACAGATTCTGCAAGGAAACTCTGCAGAGTCCTGTTTTACACCTCTTTTATACACTGTAAGTAGGGATGTAAATAAATTTGAGAGAAAGTCTTAAAACTTAATGTTCAGACATTCTCAACCAGTACAACTAAGCTATTTAGAAAGAGAATCGCCAAGCACTTGAGTTTCTTTGCAAAGCTGACAAACTCAACCAAAGACACTTACAGCTGTTTACAGCTGAGTGTCTGCAAAGTATTGACTCTTATGTACACTGTACTGCAAAAAAAACTGAAAACAATTACACATTTCTGTCCACTTCACAGCTTTGTGCTGCTTTATGTTTGTCTTTTACACAAAATCAATATAAAATACATTGAAGTTTGTGGTTTCCATGTCACATCTGAAGCATTCAGGTGTCTGAAAACATTTGGAAGGCACCAGAAGTAATGTACTACACATAAAACAATGTTGAATTTAAGTTTACACAAATTTAAATTCATGCCTGAAATACAAACATTCAGAGGGCATACTTTCATTTTCTGTATCATTTGAAGTAGGATAGACAAGAACAAGAATGGGATAGACTGCCAGGGTCTGTGTTTTTCTGTTTTTAGTCTTTTTTTGTTTTTTGGTTTGATTTAAATTTTTTCCTGGAGCACTTGCCATTTCCCATGGCATCCATCAGATGCCGCCAGTTTTTCTGAGCCCCTGGGAAGCTGCGAGGGCGTACGCACACCTGCAGCTCATTTGGAGGGCGTGGGCTGAGGATATAAGCAGCGGCTGAACGACTTCTCATCGCCTGAGTGTTTGCTTACCTTGGTGATCCTGTTGCCTCTTCGTGTTCCCGTGTGTGCCGTCTGCCCCGGATTCAGTTTTAGTGCCGCAAGAGGGAGAGATGCCTCTACGGGGTGTTTATCCTTCTGGTGGCCTTTGCTATGCACGGCAATCTCAGCAGACAAAAGGCTGACAGAATTATCAATGAGCTGAGGCCATTGATGCCGGTCGTGACACAGATGTTTAGGTACGAAGACATAGCGCTCACGTACCAAAAGTTCGGGCGTTATATCAACGACACAAATGCCCATGTGGTGCTAGCACGATGGCTGAGGCAAGTCCCTCAGGCTGCAATCCGCCTGAGAATTCTGTTAGCGCAGGCGGCTGGATCCGGAGTGACATCTCTGGACTTGGTGGCTCGGGCAATCCATGCCCACCCCAAGTTCCCATGGCCAGTGGTGGCATGTCTATACCCCGTAGAATGGAAAATCGTCCTCCGTGCACTCAGGGCAATAGATGGGCGCATATACTACGGGTTCCGAAACGACCTGGGTGCTGTGCGTTCGACGTTGTTCCGTTCCATTACCTGGATTGTGCACTCACTCCTTCTGGCGCTGGGAGACAAACCTCTCACAAACTACCGCGGGATTGTCCCAGACCAGAGGAATCGGGAGTTTGTGGATCGAATCATCTCGGAGTATATAAAATCTCTGAGCGAGTACAACGAACATTTATTTGATGAGTTCACCGAGGAAGAACTCTTGGTTTATGCCAGTATACAAGCTGCGATGGCACAACATCCCAGCGTGGCAACAGCACTCGCCCGTATGGATGGACACCGCCGAGCGAGGGTGAGACTTGGGGACAGATACGATGAAGACGGGGATGATCGAAGTGATTACAGTGAATTCGGTGAAGAGGACACACAAGAGGAAGGTGGCTCGGTGGATGATGAGGCTGCAGCCTCATCATCCACCGATGATGGAGCCGGTCCAGAGGACATGTAAGGCGACTGTAGGTATTGTGGTGTTGTAAATGGTGCAGTTAATCGAAGTTGTGTGATACTATGCGTGTGCAGTGTGTTATTTAAATACATATACATAGTGTAAATGTTGCAATATGACCACCATGTGGGAGTGGTCTTTCCTTTCAGTAATGGCGCAGAGCGCTGATGTTTGAAGTTAGACTGGTTGGTAGTCATGTGGACAGTCCATTGAGCTCGGCTCTGGATGTCACTTTTGAGTTTTATATTGAAGCAAGGCCAATGTTTGAGATGTTCGTATTGTGTTAAAAAAAAAAACTGAACCCGGGCCAGACGGCACACACGGGAACACGAAGAGGCAACAGGATCACCAAGGTAAGCAAACACTCAGGCGATGAGAAGTCGTTCAGCTGCTGCTCCAAATGAGCTGCAGGTGTGCGTACGGGGTCGCCCTCGCAGCTTCCCAGGGGCTCAGAAAAACTGGCGGCATCTGGTGGATGCCATGGGAAATGGCAAGTGCTCCAGGAAAAAAATGAAAATCAAACCAAAAAACAAAAAAGACTAAAAACAGAAAAACACAGACCCTGACATAGACAGTGAAATTGATCATCCTTTAAATATAAAACATAACTTGATAAACTCACCATCAATAACCAAACTGTAACATTGATTTCAAAACAGGAGTAGTCAACTGATTGTCATAACCCTGGAATTAATACTTTTTTTTTTTTTTGTATAATTAGACCCACCAGAAGAGCCACGAAACCTGACCTGTCAGACAAAGTTCAGCTCCCCTAGTTCCTTGAACTGTGAATGGGAGCCTGGGCAGCGGGACACCCACCTCCCTACAAAGTACTCCCTGCACACTGAAATAAGGTACATTTCTGCCTGAAACTATAAATATGTTGAATTATTTTCAATGGAGGAATAAAGTTCAAGGAGTCAAGTTTGATGTCAAGGATCTTTGATTCATCGAATTCTGTAAGTACTTCTGGTTGAACCAACATTTATTTTCTCACTTTGTATTTTATTTCAGAGACATAAATGAGAACTATACGTACAAATTGCCACCAGACGTCCATCACTATTCGATTCCTCGTAATGAATTTGTTCTGTTCAATGACATCAAGATCTACGTAAAGGCAGAGAATGACCTTGGAGTGGCAACTTCAGCACCCCTAGTTTTTGATCCTGTACAGGCAGGTAAATATCAACTGAGAATAATAAAATGAAAATAAAAACCCCTGGTAAACGGTGATTAGGATAAGCACAAATCTAAATGGGAAAAATAAAAACGTAACAGAACTAGCTCACATATCAACATATAAAACAAATGTTGTTCATGTCATTTAAATAAAATGTACTGAATGTTTTAAAGTTTCCAGCAGCAGTATTATTTCTCATATTCTTGTAACATTGTCTTTGTTTTGTACCAAACAAGATCATTTCTGTCATCCAGATGGCTTGGGAATTCAGTGAGGATTAAAGAAATAAATTTAGCAGTAGTGTTGCTCTGGGTTGTTTTTAAAGGTCAGCTTCTATTTTTATACAAGCTAAATTCTTATCACAGCATTAATCATAATGATGCACAAACTCTTGGTTTTTCATTTAAACCGTGCTTCATGTAGAAAAAAACAACAAAAAACCCCCACTAAAAATCTAATCTTTGTTTTTCTGTCAGCTAAGTTTGACCAACCCAGTATTGAAACGCTTGGTGTGGAGCCTAAAAGGTTAGGTTGCCTCAAGCTGAAGTGGAGAATGTCCCAGCAGCAGAGTTGGTTTTCTCACAACCAACTAAGCCTCGAAGTCCGACTTTGGACTGCTGACAGCGACCAAATGAGTGGCCCACCAGTGAGTTCAGTTAAAACTGTTGAAATAAAAGCACCACCATGAATTTGTGTTGCGTCAGACTTGATCTTGTTGCTGGAAGCCCACCTAAAATTTACAGTGTATTTGATGTCATGCCCATATGATCTTTTGTCTCAGATTCTTGTAAGCCAAGTGAGGCCATCCAAAGCGGTCACGGAATGCTGTCGTCTCCTTCATGGAACTCGATATTTGGCTCAAATTAGAGTCAGATACTACATGCAGGGCCCCTGGAGCGAGTGGAGCAGCAGCAAATCCGGAGTCACCTTGGAGACCGGTAGGGCTCGGATCAATTCAGAATGACACAACCAGCCACTCTTAACATTTTCCAATCTGATGCCTTTTCTCTCCATTTTTTCCTCATCTGTTCGGTGTATGCAAATGTCATGTTGTGCATCTCTCACTGCTTCGCTCTGCGGCACAGGCTGAATTGAAGTATTGAGTTTTGTCGCATATGCAGACAGTGAATCCATAGACCTGTCTTGTAGGGAGAAGTTTTATTTTCTACAGAGTTAGAGTGGAAGTTCAGAGTTTTGACAAGTTGCCACACTGACAGCTGTCTCTTCCTTTTCAGCTCCAACTGGACGTTTAGACTCGTGGATGAAGGTATCAAAGAATCACACAAGCAAAAACCTAGACATACAGTTGTTCTGGAAGGTACCTATATGATTTCTTGATGCCTGTCAAAAATAAGTATTTTCTTCAAAACCTCTACAGGGTTGTATAAAGTCTCCCCTTTTTATTGTTTCAGCCATCAAAACAGTTCCGTGCAAATGGCCAAAATTTGACATACGTTGTCTTAAAACCAAATCGTCGTGACAAGAGAGAAAGAATGTGCTCTACAAATGAGAAATGGTGCACTTTTCAAGTTTCTAGGAGAGTAAGGAAAGTGTATCTGAGCGCTGTGAATAGTGTGGGGGAATCTCCCCTCACTGAAATCAGGATTTACCAGCCTAAAGGTAACTCATATCATTTAAATAAAATATACTGGATGCTGCAAGAGTCATATTCCTCAAGCTTTTCCACATTTTGTCGCATTACAACCACAAACTAGAATGTATTTTTGGAGGATATCTGAATCCCCATTATGAAACATAAGGGTGGCAACGTAATGCTGCAAGAATGCCTTTCTTCAGCAAGGACAAGGAAGCTGGTCTCTGTTAAATAACAGTACTAAAGGGGAACTGAGGGCTAAAGAAAATACTGAAATTCCCACCAGGTTAATAACTCCATGTATCAGAGTGTAATCACATCCTCAATAACTTTAAATGATTCTGCAGACTGGGCTGCAACTGAGACTCTTGCTGTGTCCCATTAAAACATATGCACTCCTTTCTCGTTTGCGGTTACAATGTGACAAAATGAATAATTTTGCAAGACAATGTATATAGAGTGTCATGGTACATCATTTTTTTTGTAAACCTGAGATGTTTTCATGTCTTCAGCTCACACGGCAATCATGGATGTCACAGCTGTTCCTCATGATGACAGATCGTTTCTGGTCCAGTGGAGAGCTGAGGTGACTTTAGGTCTCACTGATTACGTGGTGGAATGGAAACCTTTACTAAATCTAGACCTCAGCCACATTCGTTTTGAGATTGTGAATAAAAACCAGTCTAGTCTCATCATAAACGGTATGTCAATAAGAATTTGCTGTACATCTTTCCATAAGCCATGTTGCAATTGCACTTAAATCTCTCACTACATGAACTCAAATAGTCACTTTTGAGCAAGAGTCTTATTTTCTCCTTTCCTGAACCTACCTGTAAACACTGTAATTAGCTTGTGACCACTGATCCACTCTGCCCTCTACACTCTCATCCATAGGCAGCTTTGAGCCTTACAAGCCCTATGGAATCTCTGTATATCCCCGGTTTAAGGATGGGATGGGGCCTCCTCAGACTGTTAATGCCTACTTTAGACAAAAGGGTAAGTCACCAAAGACAAACGGGGATCACACAAAGAGCATGCAGAGGTGTAAGAGTCAAGTTGCCTCAACTTTAAACAAGTAGAAAGCCCTTCACATTATTCAGATTACAGTGACGGTGTGAGCTCTCAGGGAACAGATCATTTCTTATGGAACGTTGCCCTCTTGTGGAAAGACAATGATCAATTTCCTCATTCAAATCCAGATGCACTCTAATGTAAACTGCATCTTTCTTTTTGAAGCTCCATCAGTGGTTCCTAAAATTCAAATTAAAAAGACCTGGTGGTCAGATATAGAGGTTTCATGGGATGAAATCCCCTTGCAGCAAAGGAATGGATTTATTAAGAGCTACCAAGTCTTCTACTGGGAAGAGAACGGATCTGTTCAAGGTAGGTTAAAAGGTTTGAATTGTTCTGAATGTAAAATGATTAAGTTTTTTAACCTTGGGCATTTTTCCAGTTGAGAGAGCCAATGCAGAAGACAGAAAAGTGATCCTGAAGCACCTCAACACTCCATCTACATATGAAGCTTTCATGATGGTTAGCACATTTGGTGGGAGCCTGAACGGATCAACAATTTATGTTAAAATGAACTCCTTTGGTTGGTACCATATTCTAATTTACCATTTAGAGAGTCAATGAGCAGAATATGGATTTATCTATTAGATTTCATATTGCAACATATGATTTCCTTTTCCAAGATGCTTTGACTGTTGTGATCACTGTAACTGCACTTGGAGTTGGACTGGCATTGCTGATCATTTCCACCATCTGGACCTGCTTCTCCAAACAGAAAAAGTAAGCCCACCAAAAAACATATACTCTAGAGATCTATGATGCAGTGCTGTGAATAGATTTTTACTTACTTACAGATTGTTTCCATTTTTCCCACGTGCATATGTTTTCGTTCACAGCACAAGTTTAAATATGTTAATATCATTTATTTACTGGGTTATAATGAAATTCAATTGAATTCAGTTTATTTCTATAGGATGAATTCAAAATATGTCGTCTCAAGGCACTTTACAAAAAAAGTAAATTCAATCAAATCCTACAGACAGATTCATAGACGATCCTAGTGATCAAAGACCCAGCAGGTTACATCAGGCTACTGGCCTGCAGTATTCAGCTTTGTGGATGAGTATTTAGGAGCAATGGACTGTCGCTTGCATTCTGTAATTGACTTTGGAGAAATCTCTCACACTGAGCATGCAAGTAGAGACAGTGGAAAGGAAAATTCCCCTTTAACAGGAAGAAACCTCCAGCAGATTCTGACCTCCATGTCTTACAATGGGTTTGAGAAGACTATACCTAATAAGTGATTGGTTATTTTTGGTCAGCTGTGGTTTTCACCTTACATGCTTTGTTTGCCGATTCTTATGTGCCATTGTTGAATCGTGAATCCTGACCTTACTTTAAGCAAAAGAGGCCTGCAGTGGTTTTGACCTTTTTCTGGGTTCTTTTGTGAAATCCTGGACAATTCTTTGATTGTGTGCAATTGGAAGGGTTTGGTAGGTCAACCTCTCCTGGAATATCTTTTCAGTCTACAGGTATGACAGTGACTGATCAGTTAAATCATGATTCATGAAAGGAGGACAGTACTTTTTCAAAATAGGATTATGTTGATTTAGGTATCTTTTTTTCCCCTTTAATTAGTGAAAATATTTCGTTTTCCACAGGTAATCTGTATTATATTGAAACTTGTTTAATGATTTGAAACAATTAACTATAGTGAAAAAGACAAGCAAAAGAATTGCATAAAGAGGAAAACACTTTTTCACTTCACTGTATGTTATATTTTTTACATGCTTTATGTTTGTTTGACCTTAAGGCTGAATGGTTACATGTGGCCAGTAGTTCCAGATCCGGCTAACAGCAGCATTAAAAAATGGTCATCAGAATCAACACAGGTAATGAACATTAGCAGCTGTCACAGATGTTAACTTAATGTGATAACAATGAATACATACGTGTGACATGAACTACCACAATTCTAAAGTGTTATAGGATTACAAGCATTTTGGACTTATATTCGTTTTTCCTACAAATTAAATCTATTTGTTAATTAAATCTTTATTTGGAATATATGGACATCAAAGGATCCATGCAAGTCTAACTGTAAGATTAGATTATGTAGCAAAAAAACAGTAGTGATAAAAACATAAATCGATAAATAATCCAGTGTATATTTCCAGTTTTAGCTGTCAGTGTTGTCCTTTTCTCATATACATTCATTGTTTGCCTCTGCAGTTCACCCATCCATCCTGGGACAACGAGGAGCCAAATCCAATATGCTTGTCCCATCTCAGCTTCCTGGACCTTCCAACCAAACTTAGCAAAGAAGAGGATGATATCTGGTTGAACAGCTCAGAAGACACCAGCGATCTTGGCGAGTCGATTTGTGGCTCACCGTTTATTCCTACATACTCTGGCTCAAACAGCGAGTCTGTTCCTTATGCGACTGTACTGTTGTCCTCTTGCAACGACCCAGTGCCTGATGAGCCTCATGTCTACCTGCGCTCTGAATCTACACAACCCCTCTTGGAAACTGAGGAGTCTTTCACTCCAAAATGCTACCAGAATGTTGCAAATGATAGGATGTCGAAAGAGCAGTGTTTCTTTGGGCCCTGTGACGATGATATCCCCGAAGGAGAGGAAGGCCCAGCTATTGTTTGGGATGACTTTCCCTTTCTGCGTGCCTTGGCCATGAATGAGAGTGAAAATGACTAAATTTAATTTGCTGGTCATTAGCGTATGCTTGCTTTGAATGTGTTTTTTGTTTGTTTCTTTGTTTTTGTTTTTTTGTAAATGAACCTACCCAGCGTTACACCTCATCATGATTATTTTGTTTCTGTGCTGCTTTTTACATTTATAGAAATACACTTTTTTAAATATATGTTTTACTTTTCATGAGGTGGCTAAAGGTTAAATGAACAGATTTAAGTCGTAATTCTGTTACATTTCACAAAAGTTAAAACAGATACTACCGTCAAAAGCTGTAATGTTTGAGGCTTTGTGTACAGGTGAAGGTAAATACAGAATTCTTTAATTATATTATTGCTTTAGACCAGTTAATGCCAGGATACCCGGCTTAGTTGCAGTTCTGTAATACAATTGAGATTTATTTTTACCGCCTGAATTGTCTTCTCGTTGTGTAGGTAGCCTTTGTTTATTTGTAGCTGTTTACTTTGATCTAAATTTTACCACGAATATGACCAAGTTTAGGCAAGTAATTGTGTACTTGTTGCTATTTTTGTCACCAAATGTTTGACCATCAGCTGTCAATTTTATGGAATGTTCTCTTACCATTTTGAACAGAAGCTAATAGAAATAAACCTTTTTGTTATGTCATATATTAACCACAGGGAAATAAAAAATAATAATAATTAGGAATTGCTAATTAACATTCCTATGCAAAGTTAAGAAAATATTTTTAGAAAATCTTAGTTCTGTATATATATGTGTATGTATATATATATATATATATATATATATATATATATATATATATATATATTAGCTTCTGTTCTTTTAGGGAGTTGTTTCAACAATAGCTGATTTGGCAATAGGTTAAAATGTCTAACAATCTTTTCTAAAACTATACTGTTGACCTCAAGATTCAATACATATTGCATATTGTGAAAAAACATGAATACCTCATTCACTGACTGCTTAAACTCAGCTGTAATCCAAAGAAAGTAGCTTCACGAATGTATATATGATGTGCCTATATTGTGATGGCCCAATGTGAGAGGCAGATTCTTAAATTCTTTAGCTGGATGATCACGGTGCTGCACTCTGATAAATATGTAAATAAAAAATTATTTGTGATTTCCATAGCCTCTTTCACCTGTGCAAGTGAAAATTGTAGAACAACCATCCAAAATAGATCTGCGGCAAGTTGTCCTTTCTAATTCTTTTAATCATAAACAGTTTTACTCATCCATCCAACCTTGCAGAGGAAGGGCAACAGGGGATCCGGTGCCCACCTCCAGTGGTCATTAGGCGTGGACTAATGCATAATAGATGTTGTTATGCATACATGGTCCAAACAAAAGTAAACAATTAGAGCAGAGTAGCACTTACAGATGACTGTAAATTAATTATTTCACTTATTTCTTAGTAAATTGTTAAAGGTACTAAACCTAAGCAATACCTTGCTAAAGTATACACAACTTTTGCATTTCTTGTGCTAAAAACTAAAGAGCAATGCATTTTAATAGAATTTTCTGTGGCAGTGCCTCATTGCACAGAAGAAAAATGGTACATGTAATTTAACAAATTAGAAGCCTAAATTTTAAGTGTGTACTTGGTAAAATCACCTTATGGTCTTTACTTTTACCATGTTTACGTTGGACAAAAAATGAAGAACATAAGGAAGGAAAGATACAAGAAAGTCACAAGGAAGAGAGTAAGAACTAGGGCTGTTGTAAACGAATATTTTAGTAATCGAGTAATCTATCGATTATTCTTACGATTAATCGAGTAATCGGATAAAAAAAAATTCTAAAATGAAATATTGGTAAATCTGGCATAATACCGGTGTTACTATGAGATATCAATATCAGTCCAATTTTTCATATTTGAGCATCCCTAACAGTTGCTTTTTTGTAGTTTAGAAAACTAACCTGTAACAATAATAGCTCACTTTCTAAGTTAACCAGAAGAAAAGTTATAGAAAAATCTGAAATTATATTGAATTTAATAACAAAGAGGCAGGCTCACAAATATGCTTATAAAAAATGTCTACAATCCAGCTTTTAGTTCATGTATTCATCTTCAGTGAGTTTAATAGATTAATTAAACTCACCTTGCCACCTAACCTGTCACGCTTTGGGTTTGAAAATACGGGAAATGCCGCCTGGAGTGGGAGGAGAGGGCGAATGAACGAACATGGGGTGGAGGGGAGGAAATAGACCAGCGGACTGACGAACCGTTAGACCGGGGGACGAACACGGGGGAAGCAATACGGGATATTTACGACACCTTCACTGGTCACACTCAGAAACTCATCTACCAGCCATGTACGATGCGCTCCGCCACCCGTTTCTTCTGACCGGGATATGAAATTTATTGTGCGGTTCGTCGGTAAAGCTACATTTACACGGTAAGCATCAGCTACTCAGCCGCCCGCCCTGTTCAGGCTATCCGCTCACCTCAGCGCTCTTCCCGCCGTTCGCTTTCAACCAGCAGCCCCGGAGGAGAAATGCTGCCGTACTCCAGGCATTCCCCCAGTCATTTTAAGGATGCTTATTGGTTCCCCAAAAAACGATAAAAAGTCGGGCATTATCATCAATCAATAAAATCCCCACGGGCCAATCTTGAAGATTGGACTTTATGCCGCTGAGACTTAGCTTTTGTCAACAACTCAGAGGCGGAAGTAAGAGCTCCGCGCAACGTAAATGAAGTCCCGGCCGGAACACGGTGCGCTAACTAATAAAACATAAATTAACGAAGCTTCGAGGCAGGTAAATTTTCCTCGAGGAATTTTAGTAATCGAGGTACTCGAATCATTCGAGGAATCGTTTCAGCCCTAGTAAGAACACAAAAAATATAGGGCAGTGATTCTTGAGAATAGGGATAAAACAGGTTCTATGCATAAAGCACAAAATTTGAATAAAATATACACAAAATATATATATTTTTTTCAAATATCTGACTAAACTAACCTGGGTCATGTGAGCACAACAATGTATATTTTCCTGGTGTTTGCTGAATATTTTTTTATTTTAAACATTGTAGTCGGTGGATGATGCCTGTAAAATTCCTTGTCCCTGAGCAGAACTCAGTACATTATAATAGTTTAAAACAATTAAAGAAATACTAAAATTATATATTATGACAATTAAGTATAAGTAGTCATATAAATAATTATAAAAGTATCAATAAATTGAAATTTGTCCCTAATTTTTGTCAACACTGTCAGACATAAAAAGTGTAAAAAAAAATCAGGCATTATTGGGGGGCACCAGAACTTCTGAGGACCCCATGACCACTTCCTTTACCTTCCTTTGCTAAGAGGGCTAGTTAGCTCTGGTTAGCTTATGTCTTTAGTTTTTTTCTTCTGTTTTATTCCTAAGTTGTTCGTCACAACCATGATGTGTCAACACCATAACTGACAATTTACAAAACTTTGATGAAATTTTGTGAAATAAAAACTTAATTTTGGTAAACTGTAAAGATTTCATGGACCTGATGAGCTACAATGTGGCCTCCTTCAGAATAACATCATTGAGGTAGTTTGGTATTTTGTCTACTCCAGATGTCAGATGTCAACTCCATCAGAGTTTTTGTGACTCTTTCAGTGAAATTATTGACAAAACTCACTTAAATGTGCAATTAATTCATTTTAATGTATTTTACATAAATTGCATTACTTCACATGTATCAAGTATTTCTTTTTACTCAGTTCGTCACCACCTTCAGTTCTGCGTCAACTCCGTCATGCTCTGTCAACTCCATCAGATGGAGATTTTGTTGTTTTTTGTTTTAAATATTTTTTTTGTTGTTGTTTCTTGAGAAACATTTACGGAAGCACATTGATAGCATTGCGCTTCCGTAATAAATTAACATTGTTAATAAAACAAAAACAATATTTTAACCTTTTTTCCCCATGTATTTTAAAGTGAAGGTAATTCTATCGATGTTATCTGGGATTGTTAGTTCAGCCTACTTGTCCAATCCTTTTCTCACACTCCGCTAGTAGAGTCTATCTAAAATGGCGGACCTCTTGTAGCGGTCGAGTGTGATTACATGTCACACTTCAAACATTTTCAGCGGAGTTATTTTATGTGTATTTATCTATAATCTAAATCATGTTTTCCAGTTTTGGCCTGCGGACCATTCTGAAGTCCTCTGTGGGTGTTTTGTGTGAAAGTTCCGCTCTGTTCCCCACGGTGTCGGTCAGACCTTGGAGCTGCTGCGCTTCGGCTCTATTATCAGGACCTGAAGTTAGCAAAGGTGGGTAAAATAAATTAAAACCCAGAGGAAGTAAACACTCCTTCAATATCCACCATAAATGTTAGAAAACTGCGGGTAGAGCCTTGCTGCCATTTGTACCGTCACCAGCAGTCGGCGCTGTTGACGAATTGAAGTATGTCACCTTTTTAGATTTTGAGATATTTGTTTACAGAATATATTGCTTTAATTATGTTTGTTTGCCCAGGAATGCTTGGTACTTGTTCTTCTTATTCAGACCGAACAATATAATTATTTTACGAAATGTTTACATATTATAAAAAAGAATGTGCACCCCCTTTCAAGCTCTTGATATTTAATCTAACCATCTCAAAGTCAAATAATCTGATCTTTGCAGGTTCTAATATCACTTGAACCTGACCTCAAGTGTACACAAGCACAGCTGAAGTAGAATAGAAAACGTTCTGTATGTGGAAAAGTAAGTACACCCCACCTACCTCTGTAGGATTTAGAAGGGAAAGTTGCAGCAAGGTGCCACTTATCATGCACTGGTAAAGAGAAAATTTGGTCACCTTTATTAAAAACAGAGTTTTGGAAGTTTGCTCGTGTGCTAACACAATGCCAGGGTGGAAAGACACCAGCAGCTGTCTGGGAAGGTTTCATAAATTACTTTCAAACTATTAACAATCTATATTGACATTTACAGCTAAGAAGGGCTCAGTTACTGGTACCAAACAAGGTTTTAACAAGTTCTTGTTTCAAATTTAAATGAGTAAATTTGCAAAAAAATACCGAACAATGTAAAGTTCTTTAAATTACAGACCAAAGAAAGTGTTCCAATTACTATTGTGGTAATTAATGGAACGGCACCTTTTATAACCCTGAATTAAGGGTTGTTATCTGAGCATGTAGCCTGACTACTTTACCAGCTGTTCTAACAACAAAACAACAACTTGGGTCACAATTTAAAATGATTTTATTTTAGACATAACTACAGTCATAAATAAAGCTGGATATCAAGTCTAAAAACAAATGCCCAAGTTAAAAAAAAAAAAAAAAAACTAAACATAGTTTGTTTTATGTTGTTTATCTGTCCAGTTCACAGCCATTGATAGAAGCAAAACTTTTACCATCATAAAACCTTAATAATCTCCATCCAGCAGACTTCTTTTCAAGCACTTAGTGTCTCCACACAATAAGAAAAGACACATATGTTAATAATAATGTTATGAATATATTTTCCGTAATATCCTAAGGATAGATTATTGAGGAAAAACGTGATCATGGAGACAAAGATGCTATGTGGACAGGCCATTTTTTGAAAAGTTTTCATAAGGCCTGACTAACAACGTAAGCCATCTCCACTGCAATTCTTTATCCAACTTCTCACTGCGACGTCTTTCATCATTATCATATCTGTACCATCTAGAGAAGCTTTGCCTTCATTTCCCCCTTTTAATCTGCCTTTTCATCATCATATGCAATCTGACAAAAGTACTATGTGGACTTTTTCACTTTTGTGCATGTTACAGCTGCAAAATTTAATGAGTGTTAGGATTTTGTGTTATGGACCACAGGCAAAATGATAAATTGTTTTCCTCCCTTAAGTAGAAATTCAATAATTGTATGCATTTTTATACACTTTTATATGCATTTTAAAAGTGTATGCATTTTAAAATGCATACACTTTTGCATTGTAAAGCTAGGTCTTTTTCTGCATGACATAGAAACGGAACCTGAGAATCAATTGCACATGTGGTTGCATTTCTAATGAGAACTAATCAGAATTTCAGGAAGCCACTTCATTGATGGTTGTGGTGATATAGAAAACCACGATCTCATCACTATCAGTTGTATGCGTAGTTGTGCTATCTGACATGCAGGATAGACGTGTTATGTTGCTTATCTTGGTTATATTTTAAAAAAAATCATCAGGCAGTTGCGCAATTTTTTTCATGTTGACCAGTTTCTTCATCATCATCCTTTATTATACAAAAAAAGGAATCTTGTTCTTAATGCTTCAACAAGAAAATGCTTAAGGTTTTTTGTTTTGTCAAAGTGCAACAGTTTGAAACTGCGAGGTCACACAACGGCTGTTTTGTTCGTAGACATATGCTTCTTCCTGCATGAGAATTTTGCATTTCTTGTGTTCACAATAAAAATCTAAAATCTTCCAGTCCTCACAATTTTAGATTCCTTGAGCTTTTTTCTTTGTCTTTTGGTTTCAGGAGTCTTTGCAGTCCCACCACCTGTGAGACATTATGCCCGGGTTGCAAAGCGAAAGACGACAGGTGTGCATTAAGAACCAAATGTGCATATTTTGGGATCACAGAAAGTCTTCTCATGTGAGCAATTGGTTTCTTCCAGGCCCAGAAAGCCAACTCAGTGATCTTGCTCCAACAATGCTGAAGATGGAGTACGCACCTGTCCCACTTGCTCAGACGTAAGACAAAACATTTCGGTCGACCCTGCGAGCAATTAAAGATGGAAAAAAAAAAAAATCTTGCAAAAGTATTCACATATCTGAACACATTGTATCACTATAAATAAAAGAGGCAGAAAGTGTATTTATATACTGTCACATTTTATTGAGCCTCTGCTACTTTGATACCCCTTAGTAAAATTCATTGCAACAAATTACCTTAAAAAAACACGTTATTGGTGATTAGATTCCACCTGTTTTGAATGTTGATTCCAGCTGCAGTTGCAATGAACCTTTCAATCTCGTTCAGCTTTTTATAGTAGCTCAAGGTCAGGCAGATTGGGCAGCAGTATACACAACTAATAGTTTTTCCACTGATTGATTCTCCCACCTGAGCTCTTGATCTCTACAGCTCCTCTAAAGTTACGAGAGAGAGACCCCTTTGCTACTCTTTTGATTGAAGCTCTTTTTACCTGGTCTGTTAGTGTAGGAGGACAGCTATGACTTACTAGGTTTTCTTCTGTTTCATCTTCACATAAGGGACTGAACAGTTCTCTTTAAGGTGGGATATTGTTTTATAGCCTGACCGTGATTTTAGTGTTCTCTGATAAATTTATTAATATTTATAGTGAGTTTGCATTGTACTGAGGTTAACTTCTGAGGTCACAATTTGGTTTAGGGGATTTATAGGCTTGCTTTAAACCTTTACTGTCAAGTAATTACGTTTTAAATGCAGATGCATGCAACACTTTTCAGATAGAACATTAAAATCATTGTCATTTAGCTGTTAT